>NW_006431079.1:3689018-3712287 GCF_000325575.1 Pteropus alecto
GAAAGAGCCTAGATGGGCTGGGGGCTGCGACAGCTGACCAATACTGAGCTCGAGTAAAGCAGCCAGAACTGCTGAGACCTCACAGGGGAGGGAGTGGGGGACAAGAGCACTCCAGGTAGAGCTAAGCCCAGGCAGCAAGCAAGGCTTGAGATCAGGAAGAGGTGGCACTGTTCACAGCAGGCTGACTGGTCTGACAGGCTCAGAAAGGGGACTGGCCAGAGCAGCCTTTTGAGCCCCACTGGGGAATGGCAGGTGCAGGGCAGGGTTTGAGGCAGGAGGCCTGTGAGCTGGATAAGAGAGCCAGAGAAGAGGGCGCTGTCATCCAAGTGCCCAGGTGCTCCAAGTGAGCATCCATAGTGAGATGTAAGAGGGGCTTGCCACATGTCCAACTAGACTCTGGGTCTTTAACAATCAAAACTTTCCAGGGCTCCTTAACTGTTGCCTGCCCATGAACCCCACCCCCTCTTCCTCCCCTTCCACCCCCCACCTCACAGTAAGGGACTTTGAGGCTGGGAATATCAGTGCACCCAGCGATGAGAAACCAAAGAAAGGCGATAACAGCAGCCCCAGCTCAGCGCAGGCCCAGCTAAGAGCACACCATTGGCGTAGCCTGTGCCCACGGGTGAACAGACGCCACTGCCTCCTTCATTCACAGCCCAGGATTACTCACACTGGCCTCCGCTCAAATGCTGTTTGAAAAGTTAAAGGCACTGCATGGAGGTACATTTACAATAACTCAACAAGATCATATTTCAAAAGGGATTTCCAGGGGAAAAGGAAAGCAAGCTACACACAACCACCATTTTCTTCTCTTAGAGTTTCTCAGTGTGTCAGAGTCGAGTTATACGGACCCAGCAGAGAGCACAAGCACAGTTTCCAGGTATAGGAGGAACCCCTGAAAACTTCTATTTAGAACAAAGGACCTGGGTTCCAGCCCTGGCACTTCCTGGCTGTGTGTTATTGGGCAAGTCACTTCACCTCTCTGAGCCTCTTTGTAGTGAGATGTAAGAGGGGCTTGCCACATGTTGAGTACTGAGCTTGGTTCTGCTTGCCTGACTTAGAAGGTGTCTCCTCCTCACCTCACCTTCTTCAGGCCTCCCTTCTGAAACTGCTCTAACCATGATAACAACCATCCCAGACCAAGTGGGACCAATCTATAACCAGTGCTTGTCAAGAGGACTGAATGAGTGTGTCACTGTGGACATTCAGTGAAACCAAAAGCTCCACGGCAGACGTGAGTTATTGTTGTTCCTACAAGCATAAGACCAAAGTGGGCATGCTTACTCTGCTCCTCACATACCTATGGCAGAAATTACTAATCAATCCAGCCCCCTTCCCTCTTAGACTGATTAGTGACGTCTGCAGCGGAGCTGGGAGGGAGGCAGAAATAGAGAAAGGAAAGTTATTTGTCACTGTGGTGCTGCAGAGAATTTATAGCTTAAGATACCAATACAAGTCTCCAGATAAGTGCCTAATAATGCTAATTGCGTGCCCTGCTTGGGTCAGAGGCCCACTCCTGGGCCAACTGGCTGCAACTGGGAGTAGAGGCAGGATGCAGAATCTATCGGAAGGTAGTAGCTACCAAACTCAAGAGAAGGAAACACCTACTAGAAGAATGTCGTTCTGCTCAGGTAGAACTTCTGTTCTCTTCTAGAAAAGCACTCCCCTAGGTGCTGAGAGTAGTACCAAGCCACGTGGGAGAAGAGCAAACACACCCAGTGCTGGCAACATGACCCTCTGGAAAGGGCTGGACCTCTCCAACTCCAGCTTCTGTGCTTTTCACCTCTGGGCCAGTGGCAAGATTTCCAAACCCCCACACATTACCCGGCCAACCTCAGAGGCCCACAGACCCTGCAGCCAGAGGCCCACAGACCCTCTGAAAAGTGAGACCCAGGCAGCCCTTGGATAGGTTCTAAGAGCAGAGAAGCAAACACAGTGAAATCCAGAAGGCTCTTTAGAGAAGCCTGCAGTTTGGGAACAATCCTGCTAAGTCATAAATGCTTCAGATTCCTCAGCTTTTTGCCTTCAGAAGTTCTGGCAGCCCTGGGCAGAGGGTGAGTATTCATGGACAGACACTGACTCTCCTCCACTGGGGAACGCCAGGTCAGCACCTAGAGACAGAGACGCCAACAGACCAAGTCCCTCCTCTAGAAAGGTCCAGGAGGTGGGAAAGACTTCTGCAGTGCTCAGCCAGAACCCCTCAGGACCCAGGCCCTCTTCCCTGCCCTTTTCCTCCCTTCCCTCCCCACAGCTGCCTCACACTCTGCCATCAGCCTCAGCCAAGAAAACTGCTGGGTCCTAGTTTAAACATTCTCCCCAGGGGACCAATGACTGGTCTATGTGGGTACAAAGGCCAGTACCTTGCTTCCGTCCAGGATGTCTCGGAAGGGCCGTCCCATCCTCAGAGCTCCAGATGAGAATGTTGAGGCCGCTCTTGCAGCCACCTCACAGTTCAGCTTCTCCCCCGCCTGCTCCCACTCCCTCGTAAGCATTATCCCTCACAGCTGTTGGTTCTGGAATCTATGCTCCCAACAGGTGTATCTTGTTCTCTCACAGGTGTTCCTGCTATCGTGCCCTGTACGCCTCGTGATGGCAAATAAAGCTTCATCTCAGAGCCTGTTTCCCAGGAGCCCCACCTGTAGCCGCTTGGAAAAAGAAGGCAGACTCATGGGTCTAGATGCTCAGAGCATTGAGAATAATCTCATCCAGCCTCACCAGCTCACAAGTGGAAACAAGCTGCCCAAGGTTGCAGTGCTGACTGGTGGCAAAGCGGGCCCCGGGGGCCTTGGACCCCATTGCCCTCCACTTTTGTGGGATGATATTAAAACTGTTGAAATGTTCGAACATCTACTTTGTATATAAACATTTCCCCTAATCTTCACAACAACCCTCTGAGGGAGGCGTAATCCCTTTCACATTTTACAGATGCGAGAGATGAGTTGCCCAGGTTGCACAGCTTGGCAGGGGTGGGTACAAATTCCAGCTCAGGCCTGCGCGATTCCCATGCCAGTGTTTCTTGCACCAGCCACAGCGCCTCTAGTGCTTTGGAGAAAATGGGGTCTTCAGATTGTGACACATACGAGACCTGCGCGCGGTCTTGTCCCGCTACTATCTCGGGGAAGGATCCTCAGGCAGGGCCTCTGTGGAAGAGGCAAATGCTCCCAGGCTTCAGTGGGCCCTGGCCCAAATGCAGTCCCCGTGGAAAGTCGCTCCTTTTGCAGAACAAGATCCCACTCATTCCTCAGGGCAGTCTAAGAATGCCAGAGGTTGTCGAGGGAGGATTTAAGCCAAATGCCCTGCCACTCCCCAGGGATGTCCCCAAAGGTGACAGCAATGTGTCACATATTCTATACACTAGACTGAGTCAAAACTGTTGTGACTCAAGCAAGACATAGCTCATTGAGGAGGCAGTAGAAACCTTCCAGGATGATATACATTGGGTGAGGTATGCATATAAAAGCCTCAAGATATACCAGTTAGGATGGAGAAGGAGGGGGTTACCTCTGCAGAGAGGAGAAAGGGAAATGTTGGAAAACCAGGAGGGCAGGCCTTACCGGCCCCTGAGGGCCCATCTGCAATGCTCCCACGTGAGCACACACACCCCTGGGCCCTGTGTACCTCAGGCAATGAGGCTTCTACCTGTAAGTTCAGGTTCCTTAAGGCTCTGAGCCCACAGGGGGACCCTCAGTGCCCTAATGACATTATTTTACTCAAGCCCAGTGGCTGAGTCCTAAGAGGCTATGGATCTGAGCAGTGGCCTCTCACCATTCCCCTACTATACCTGAATTTCTCAGTTTCCTTGTCTGTGACTCTTATTTCCCAAAGGAATTATTGCTGACCTTTGAGTCCAGTCTGCTTGACTGAGGTTCTGACATCGTGCCCAGCTTTGGCTTCCTTCTCCAGGGGCCCGGGGTAGGGGATGCCAAAATCTGCCCTCTGGATGATGTTTTCCTCAAAGTGATAGAGTTCCCAGAACTCAGCCACTGTTGATGATGGCAGAGGAGCCCAACCATGGAGGGTGGCCAGGGGGAGGTGGCATTAAATGGCTTCTGAAACTCAGACGAGGTTTAGATGGGGTGTATCTGGGAAGAGGCAATCCCCTAAGCAGGTATGGTGTCCACTATCCAATGTCAGGCAGCGGGAAGTGGTTCTGGAATTCAGGGCTGAGCCCCAGGACATAAAGGCTTTAAGGGCTGGGCTCTGACCCTAGACTGAAGGACTGAATTGCATGTGGGCCAGCAGTTCTGAAGAAGGTGAAGCCAGGGCAAATAGTGCAGGGTCTAGACCCAGGAGTATTCATGTATTCAGTAACGCTGGCCTGAGAAGAGCCAAGAAAAAGTCCCCCAAAAGTGACCCAAGGTAGGCAATGGTCTACCCAGGAATGCGTGCAAGAGACAAGCCGTAAAGGTGGTCAGTCTTAGAAGCATTTGAGCTGGACAGCAGGACAGCCCAGTAGCGCTGTGAGGTGCATCATCAGACGAGGAGCCCTGAGACCCACATTCAAGAATCAGCTCTACCTGTGATTTTGCTGAGAGACCTTGGGCAAGTCACTTCACCTCTGTCTTAGGTGGGTCCTGCAGGAAATGGATGGAACACTCAAAAAAAAAGTTAGAAAGATTAACAATGGGACTGTTAATGAGAATTTAACAAAGGGACTATTTTCAAAGTTGAGGACGGGGTTGAGGAAAGCAGCAAGGGATGATGAAGCACTGGAGACGAGTAGCACTGGACAACTGGTACCACTCCAGGGGCAGAAGCAGAGGGCTCTGATGGCGACCCAGTAAGATCTATAGTTATAAGAAAGGGCCACCAAACAGGAATCAAGGCTTTCAGTGGAGGAATCTACTTATTACTGCCAAACCGAGGCCAGGGAGGGAACCGGGGGATAAATGCTCCCTTTTTCTCCTCAGGCCCTTCCTTGACTGTCCTGCCAAGGCCTCCCAGTGGGAAGACAGAGGCCAAAGTGGCCCAGCTGTTGCAGTCTCAGGGGGCACACAGACTGGTGGAGAAAGTCTGAAAGCAGGTCTGGGAAGTAATCAGAGAATATCCAGCACTCCCTCTCTGAACACATTTCCTCATCCCCACAAAAAGAAGAAACCAGTCTCCGTCCTGCTTACCTCCACAGAGGCCGTGAGGTTGGGCAAGAGATTCAAGCTTCGAACGAGAAGGATGAGGTGACTTCTGAAGTCCCTTTCAGCTCTCAAAGCCTAGGATTCTCAGCAACTACAATCACTAGAAAGAACTGACCAGGGTGCCCGGGACAGAAAATTCTGGAGAAGTTTGATAGAGCCAGTCAGGAGACATAGCAGAGTTCAAGCTTAAGTTTTAGTTTAAGGCGCCACCACAGTTGGAACCAACTTCCTTAGGGGACTGTGGGTATTTGGGAAAGGTTTGGTTAAAAGGCCCAGGTTCGAATTCTGACTTTGCCACTTATTAGCTAAGGAAAGATACTAAATCCCTTTGTCTTACCATCTTGAACTGTGAAAATGGGAATACCCTCTCACGAGCTTGTTATAAGAATTAAATTTGAGGAGATGATGTGTCCCAGTGCCTGGCATGCAAAGTGTTCTCATTAAATAGGGCTCTTTCTTTCTTGGAAACACAGGACATGGAAGAAAAAGGCATGGACTTAGTGAGAAGTGAAAATAAAAGTGAAAAAGCAAGTGAGCTCAGCGTGTTTCAGGAGACGGGTTGCCTGCGAGACCAGTCACCCTCAAGGAAGGCAGGAGAAAGTCCCCAAGAACCCCATAAATGCTGTAAGACAAGTAACATGAGACCATAGAGTGACTCAGCCTCAAGGCAGAAGAGGACTGTTCGTGGTCCAAAGCACGTACCAGCCAAAGCCCCAGGTACTCCTGGCCTGGCTCATCGAGTCTTGAGGAGCACATACTCCTTCAAAGGGCATCCAGTGGCTTCCAGGTGCCTGGTGGTTGTAACAGGCATGTTGGGCATGGAGGAGTCCCTTGAGCACGTGCTCTCCTCTAGGTGAGGGGCCAGCTCCTCAGCTGAACAAGGGACGTGAACTGTGTACTGAGGACAAAACTCTGGATGCAGAGCCAGTCGTTCTGGATTCATTTCCAGCTCTGCGACTAGTTGCAGCTTCTCCTTGAGTCTCCTTCTCTCATCTGCAGAATAGGAGTGAAGATCATCTCCACTTCAAGGAGTTTCCATGAGGACTCCGAATGTGGAAAACCATATGCACCCAAGGGTGAGGTGTGATCAAACAGCAGTGCCGCACGCCTACGGCTCTCCCCAAGAGACTGCTGCACGCAGAGAAGACTGTAGAGAAATGACTCTTCCCATCAAAGGCAGAGGAAGGGCTACCTCTTCCCAGCCCTGCAGCCAGAGGGAGTATAGCTGAATGGGATTGAGAACACAGACCTCCAGGCCCCAAAACTCTGCCTGCCAAGGTCATCGGGACTGAAGTCATTTTTGGATTTGGAGTGGTACTTGCAGGGCAGACTGATTAGACAGAAGTGACCTCCAGGTAACTAATTCACTAAGACTGTGCTCATAGCAGACTGAATCGCTGCAGATGCTGAGACTTCCCTACAAGTCCACGGAAGGGCATCCCAGTGAACCTCTGCAGGGACATCCAAGGCTGAGAATGATGGAAGCTGGAAGGAGAGGAATTCTGCCTGAGTCCTGCAGAGATAACTCCCCCAACAACTCTCAGACCTCCCCCCACCCACGATTCTCACTGTCTAGTGTGAGATCATTCCCAGAAAATCCTCTGTTGCCCTTACAAGAGCTCCAGGTATTGGCAATGAGAAGAGCCAACATAGGTAGAATCAATCCATAAGCTTCATGGGACTAGTTCTCAAGACAGTTAACCAACAAAGTTTCCCATTTCTTATTTGTTGTCAGAAAAAAGTGACATCTTAGGCAGACTAATTCTTCTCTGGATGTGATTTCTGGGACACCGGCTCCCAGCATACATCCTGGCCCTATGCTGATTCTCAGTAAATATTTATGCTTTCATTTCTTCATGAGATGCAATGCCAACCGAAGCCAGGAAGACTGACACTCAGGGTTTAATATTTGGGCCCAAATCATCAGAGGACTCCTGGAAGTAGTCTGGATCCAATGCCCAAGATAGTACCAAGGCCCCAGGCCCCAGGCCCCAGCACATTTTAAATGAGAGAAGGACAAGCATCCCAGGCCCAGGATCTCTAGAACTCAGGCCTATAGTCAGATGGGCAGTCTGGGCCTTCTTCTGTCTGTAGACTCCTCAGCCCATGTCCCACTCCTCCTATTCCAGCTGTCTGGACCCAGTTGACAAGAGTGACAGCTCTTTCTGAAGTTCCTGAGCCTCTCAGCTGCTCTAGATGCCGGGGGGTCTCAAAAGGCCTATGACACAATCTTTGCCCTCAAAATGACTATCCTGGAACCTGTAAATAGGTCTGGATAGGGACAGAAGACACAAACTAGGGAAATTTTGAAGGAGCTGGGTTGCGAAGGACCTTGAATGTCAAGCTACGGGACTACCTTTGTCCTATATTCAGAAACCAGAGAGGGTCTCTTAAAATTCTCTAAGCTTGGAAGTGATAAGATCAAGTGTGACCTCGCAAAGAGAAGGCAAGGGGGACCCCGCCTGCTCCCTGAGTCCCTAGCTCCCTACCCACCAGAGCAGTGCTGATAGGCATGTCAGCTCCTCTGACCCAGAGTCCAAGTTCCAGGCTGGCTTTGTCCTTGCTCTCTTTCACACTTTACCCCAGGCTCCTTACTCTTCTTGCTAACGTGACAAGGGAGATGGATGGTCTTGTTGAAGGCCCAGAAGTCTCCTGGCCTTCACACTGCCTTAGAGACAGGTGGGTGGGATTCTGGGACCAAATTTCTTTCTGAATGACCTGAATAGGTCATGACCCCTCTCTGAGCTGGATTGTTTCTGTAAAATAGTTTGCTCATTGCTGTGAGGCTGCAATGAGATCATGTGTGTCAAGGCAGCTAGTGTGTGGCCTGAGGACCCAGAAGGAGGTCAATTAATGCTTGCAGAATGTGAACCTGACTAGCAGTTCAGGCTGGGGTCTCTGAGGGAAGAAAGCCCAGCCAGGCCCAGCCCAGCAGAAAAAAATTCCCTAACTGGGTGAACTCCAGGGTCACCAGTATTCTGAGACCATGTCAGGCAGCACTCTGACCCCTCTGCTGTCCCCAGAGTGGGAGGGGCTGGGGCTCCACTCCAAGGGTTTACAGGCTATTAATAGTTCATGGCTGCAGGGCTACAGGCCACTGTCCAAGGGGCTCCTCTTTTTCCCTCTGTTCTCAGCTGCGCTGCTCTTCAGAACGACTAAGAAAGAACTATGTTGTTTGGGAAAGCTGGCAAGGAGAGGGCATGAAATCGTTTCCGGAGAAGACCACCATTTTCCCCGAATTGTTCGTTTCCCAACAAATATTTCATTTCTGTGTCCCATAAGGTAAATCCAAGCCTTCCTTTTCTGCTCTTTGTTTTGGGTTGTTCTTTAGTGCAATTGTCTATAAATAGGAGTTCACATAGTAAAGCACTTTGACATTTTCTCATCTAATCCTTAACCTGAGGTAGGGGCTACTTTTATCCTCATTTGGCAGGTAATGAAACCAAGGTTATAGAAGCTTATGTGATTCAGTCAGAGCTGCAGGGCGCCGTGGACTGGCCAGGAGCAAACTCAGGGTTTCTACCTCCAAGTCCGCAGTCTTGCTTTCTAGTGCCCCATGCTGCCTCTTGTTTCTGTAAGGAACTCTCTCGATGGCTTCTCAGAGTTCCCTTCTGAAGAGCACGGGAGCAGAGAATTCCAGACTTTGCAAGAAACTACTGCATTTCCCATGCAAGGCAGGGAGCCCTCCCACATGACTGACATAAAGGGAAGTGAGGGGAAGCAGCATCAACAAGCCCATGAAGTGTATCATCTAGGTTGCCTTCACTTACCAAAAGCGTAAGTTCTGACTTGACTGGCCTAAACTGTAAGGAAAATTCATCTAGTAACAAGAAGTCCAGTGCTGGTTAATTCAGTGGCCCCATGATGTCATCAAGGACCCAGGTTCTTTCCAGTGTTCAGCTCTGCCATCCTCAGGGGGGTTGGCAGTTCTCCACATGGGCTTGAGATGGCTGCCTCTGCTCCAGGCTTCACATGGAGCCTCAACAATAGCCATTGGAAAAGAAACAGGTTTTCGGGTTTTGTTTTTTTTTCCTGTGTGTCTTCTTCCTCTTTCTTAAGCAAAGAAATCTTTCTTGGCATCCTTTAGTGACATTCCTTCATGTCTCCTTTGCTAGGACTGAGCCTCATGGACATACTTAGGCCAATCACAGGCAAAGGGAATGAGATCACCAGAATGACTGGCCTGAAACAGTGAAGATTTATTATGCCTCCCTGAGTCACAAAGAGGCTGCACAGAGCCCTAAATACAACTAGAGTTCTGTCAGCAAGAAAAAAGGGGGAGAATGGTTTGGGGAGAGCTGACCTACTATCTCTGATCTTGCTGGATACTATTTTCTCTGACATATGGGTGAAAAGAACTGAGATTGAGAACTAGATGATTTGAATCCTTATCTGTTGGACTTTACCCAGCATCTCACTCACTTATATAATCCCAAAAGTATCTAGAACAATGCATTACATGTAGCTGGTGCTAACCAAACCAGGAACAAACATTTAGGATTGCCTACTATGTGCCAAGCAGTTTGTAAGGTGCTAGGCATACAAAAATGAGCAAGGCAGTCTCAACCCTTGAGCTTACAATCTGATATCTTTTGGTCATTATTATTATATATTATTGTTGTTATTATTAACTAAGATTCACAGCATACATAATGTGCTAAGCATTTGGGGAAGATAGATAATGTTCATGGTCAAGATTCAGGATGATTTTTTTGTATCCCATTTGGCAGACAAGAAGGTGACACTGAAGGACAAGAATGGCTTGCCCAAATTCTCATAGCTCATTGGTGTCAGACCCAAGAACAAACTGAGCCCATGCTCTCTGTCAATCTTGTTCTCTGTGTCTCTCACACTACTGAATGTTCTATCTTACCAATTAAAACAAACAAACAAACAAACAACAAAAAGAAAACACGACGTTAAGCCAGTATAGGGATATGTAGGTCTCAACAGTTATTGTCATAAGACTAATTTTTGTTCGTCTCTCCTTGTCCTTTGTGCTCTGCTCAGTGGGGATTGCCCTTCCCCTAACAAGAGATGCAAAGTTCAGCCGTGTCATTATTTTCTTCTCATTCGTAATGCCTCACATTAAGTTTCTAACAAAATAATTCAAAGATTAAAGTGTCTCCCCTCTCTCAGCTGGAGACTTAAGCCAGAGAGAACTGACAGTCAGGGAAGTGGAATGCTTCTTTAATTTTTAGATCATGAATTGTCCTCAGGTCAGAATCACCGATGAGTCATTCTCAGAATCCAGCAGTTCCTCCATTTTGAATGTCAGACTTTTGTTACCACCAGCCTTCTGGTATCTCTGGGCCTTCTGACGCTGCCTCGGCATGATCCAAAGAACATGCTCTAAGATGCCACAGGCAAAAATGAAAGACATTTGTTGGCCAGCTTTGCTCAGAGACATCCATCTTGATACGTGCTGTAGTTCAGGATCCCACTGGCTCCACTAAGAATCCCTGCTCCTCTTCCACCAACACAAACTGCTGGATGTTGCTGAGGTGTGCTCTGCTCAGAATTCATCATCTTCTCTGGGTTGAGGATGCTTTGTGCCCTAAAACAGACTTGGCCCCATCCTCCTGGGAGCCCAGAATTCAGGGAGGGGGTTGGGGAGGCAGCGAGCCACCCATCTAGCCCACGAAGCCTGTGTTAAACGAATTACAAGAAATTGAATAAACATCCCTCCCTAAACTCCAGTGAGTCACACTGCAGGTCTCTCAGCGCCTTGGGCCATCGCGTCTGGAACTAAACCCCTTAGATCACATACTACTTCTAAACTGAAGACATTTAGGAAGTTTTCTGCTCTCCCTTGGGGGCACCTCAATCTCTGTGCTAGTTGCTGGAAGTTCTTCTCCTTAAATAAGTATTTTTGGTGAAATTTGGTCAATAATCTTGGGAATGTAAGAAATGTCCAAACCTGTAGACAATTTTTATGGGTTTATTTGAGCCAAAATTGAGAACAGTTACTGGGAAGTAAGATCTAAAATGCTCCAGACAGTAACAGTTTGCAGTCTCTTTTATGCATTTGGAATTAAAGAGGGGACTTAAGAAAGATCACATGAAGGTGAGAGAAAGCAAGGTGGGTGGGCGGGGGGCAGGGGGGTGCGGGGGAGTGGATTACAGGATAGTTAACAAGATTATGTGTTCTCTTGAGGGTGATCACACTTTAGAAGGAGCCGTCTGAAAAGAGACATTTCAAAGGCATGTAAACCTAGATGCACAGAAGCAATGGACAGGTCTTGCTTAAGGCAAAGATAAGTCTTTTACTAAAGAAGTTACATGTCTGGGGTGAGACTACCCACAATGACCTGCCCAGTTAGGAACTTATGATCACATCATCCTGTGAGGTTACTTTCCATAGAACCCCCTTTTCATCCACAACACAACCTCCCACTGGGCTCCCAGATTCCACAAGGTATTCAGAGGCTTGGCTGAGGGTGAGGGTGAGCATACTCTACCGCCCTACCTCTCTATTCTTTCATCTGGGTCTCAGTTTTTTTACCTACTGTTCGCCTTGTTTTTTCTTATTCCACTCTTTTGTCCTAGACTCTAAATAAGGCCATGCTGCTTATGGACAGTGCTGTAGCATAGCAAGAATAAGCAGAGGCCTGAAATTCAGGCTACATCCAGATTCAAATCCAGATAGCCCTACTTATACGCTATGAGTCCTAAAGTAAGAGACTCAACCTTTTAAGACTCGATTTTCTCTTTTGGAAAATAGGAGTAATAATAAGTGCCTCATAGTGCTATTGGTAAATTAAATGAGATATTTTGTGTAGGAAGCCTGGTACATAGCCTGGAATATTGTCAGATATACACTCCATGTTAGTCAGTGTCACACCATGTAGCCCACCTGAATGATTCACTAGAGCTCCAAACAGGTTTCCTGAATTAACCTGAAATAAACATTTTCCAGATTTCTGGGCTGCACTAGAAGGGTTTTCTCCACCACCCCTATCTCTGTTAAACAAACAAACAAACAAAAAATCAGAAGCTTGAAAGCTGAGAAGGGACTGAAGAGAGGCAATGAAGTAAGCCGGATGCTAGAGCCCAGATTGCCTTTGGCTCAGTCTAGATTTGAGGGAAACCTGGAATTACTGAGATTTCATCACAGCAGCTGGTCCAAGATAAACCTGCCAGAACTGCTCAGAGGCCAGATCTGGATTGCAGTGATAGCTGGGGCCTGCTGAGAAGCAAGGAGAAACTATTTATCTGACATTTTTTCAACTTCGACTAAGAATTTTCTTTGGCTCAAGATGTCGCTGGGACCGGTCTTCATTTACATGGAGCTCATTTGAGGATCCGCGTGTGCCTCTGACAGAGGAGACTTCTTAGAAAGACTTCCATCCTCCTGCCTTCTGTCCATGTGTGCTTTTCTCATGATTCAGAAATAAGTATTCACCCAGAAAGGCTAAACCCCAGGTTTTATTTGTGCTTTGACTGTGCCAGCACCTCACATATAGGTTCTCTTCGATTCAGCTCCACACACAGTCTGTGCAGGCCTGGACATCCGCAAAGATGGCCACCAAGGAACACTTGTCCTCCTTCCAAATTGGCAGACTTCATTTAATAGAACCCGTGTTAACTGATGTGGCACATTTTAATACATTTCACTGTTTCAAGCTGAGGCAGCAAATTGGAGTGTGAATCTTCTTAGCAGCTGCTTCTAGAGTGTCGGTCTGGAATCTCTGCATCCTTGACTCTTTAATGCCAACCAGAGAAAACCTTGTCTATTTATTATGTATCTTGGCAGGGTTTTAAGACAGACATGTCTGAACTAAAATGCCACCATTTTTGTAATATTATTATGTAGACTCTGTACTTTTCAAGCAGGTAGCATTTGAGGAGTTATATGAATATTCCAGGAATCTTTGAGATATTTTTTGAGAAAACAATCCAGAATGTATCCAATCAGATCGGCATTATCTGCTTCCAACCAGTTGCCTTATTCCAATGATATTGCCCAGAGCTGCCTTGGGAGCCTATCGTATGTCTTCGGACTTTATCATTTTCAGTCTAAACTAAGCACAGGGAGGGAGGGAGGGTGTTGGCTGCATTGTTGTCATGGCCAAAGATTAGAAACAAATGTTAACCGATAAGGGACTGGCTAAATCTATTATGATATATCCAGTCGATGGAATGCCATATAATCATTTTAAAAAATGATGCAATGTGAACAAGTGTTGTTATGGACCCGTCTCCAATGATATAGTTAAATCTGGAAGCATCCAAGATCCTGGTCATATTGGTTATCTCTGGGGGAGGGGAATTAGTGGCAGAGGGGCAAGGGAAGGAAGAAGTTTCCATTTCCATCACCTAATTTTGGTACACTTTGAATTTTGTACCTTGTATTACCTATACGAACAATAATAAAATGATTAATTTTTTCAAAAGTGCATTCAGAGTCTAGTCCAAAAAAAGATGGTTGAACTAGCTATATAATTTAAAAAATTGTAATCACAAGAACTCTCATTTGCTGAGCAATTACTCTGTATCAGCCTCTGTTAGGCTGGTTACTACACACGTCATCTGATTTTCTCCTCAAAGCAATCCCATGAAGTATAGTTTACCATCTTCATTTTAGAAATGAGGACACTGTGACTCAAAGAGTTTAGGAAAGTTGCCTAAGGTTACACAACCTGCACAGGCTGAACTGGGATTCAAACTCAGGTCAGTCTAACTTTTTCCACTGGACCCCTGAGGGCCTCCTCCATCAAACATTCAATGAGATCGCATCTCCCTCGTCACTCTGTCCCCAGGGCCTGTAGAGTGCTTGGCACACAGAAGGTATCTAATACATGCTGAATGAATGATAAACAGAAAGCAAAACAGTGCGAGCAAGACTTGGCCAGTCATTCCCTAAAATGAATTTTACACATGTTTGAGCATCTTGGAACTGCAGGATAACATCCCACTGAGATTACTTGGAAGACAACAACCTTCATTTGGATGGCTGTATTCTGCTGTTTGCTTTTAAAAAAAAATTAGTCACATTGTTTTTAGTCACACCTCACAAAGCCTCATTACTTCAAAATGCCTTTCTGGTGGAAGATGATTTCACAACAAGGAGAACTGGAGAATGTGGTTTTCATTAGGCTACCTTTAAAAATAGCTGCTTTTCAGATGGGATCATATGAATAATAAATATTTCTCTTTTGTTTTATCTTCTGTTTTTCTTCATGATTGTTGGAAAAGTCCAACAAGCTTGGCCATTCATTTCAGGATGAATTTGGGATCCAAACAGTTAAACAACCAGCCAAGGAGATGAATGGAATGTTCATGAGGTCGTTTGGCAGGCATCCACATTCCTATGGGAACGTTGCAGCACTGAGAGCTTTGGGACACTAAGAGGCAAGTGTGTGGGAGTTGTGGGGCAAATTGCAAATGATCCAAAGTCTCAGAAAAATGCATGGAGCACTGTTGGCCCAAGAAGGCTTTGCAGAGGACCAGAAAAGTCTCCGCCCTTGCTCAAAGAGACTGGAATCAGCACTGTCTAATTCTTTCCTACAGCTGCCCAGGTCTTGAGCCGGATGGGCCACTTATAGCAGTGCTACGAATGTGAGTTCATTACAAGAATCCGATCAAGGAGTCCTACTTCTTCAGCTGATCTTTATATTTATTTCATCTTCTCTCATGCTCAACAAAATGACTTCAGAGGGATTTGCCCAATCCCTCATCTTTCCTACCACTGCAGCTTTCTCTGTCCTTCCGCATGAAAGAGAACTCAAACCTAATGCAGTTTTATTTTCTTCCATCGTACTTTCTTACATCGTTTAAAATGTACTCTAGAGACCTGGTGAACTCACTAGAATCTTGTATTATAATTCCTTCCAGTTTTTAGAAAAGGTCACATCTGATCGATGATGGTAGTAGAAACAGGGTTTTCCGTTTAAAATTAGAAATGTGATATTCACGCTTTTCCCTAAAGAGCAGATACTTAAAAAACTCTTGTCATCGCACTAAAAAAGAAGCTTGAGCCTAGAGTCGTCCACACAGAGACTTCTGTGTGTACCCCAAACATCTCTTGTGCCAGTCATACTGAGAAATGCTCCCCACATGAGGAGGGAGCCTCACGTTCTGCTTTCCTGTCCTACTCGGTGCCATTGGTACCAGGGAATGGTAAGCACTCGAGAAGAGTTCTCTGTAGTATCGACATAAGAAACATCCAAACCTGGAGAGAATTTTTATGAGTTTATTTAAGCCAAACTGATGATATATGCCAGGGAGCAAGATCTTAACTGTTCCATAGAATGACAGTTTGCAGTTTCTTTTATGCACTTGGAATTAAGGAAGGGGTGTAAGGAAGATTACACGAAAGTGGGAGAAAGCAAGGCGGGATTGGATTACAGGATAGTTAAGATTATATAGTTTCTTGAGGGTGGTTACATGTTAGAAGAAGGGGTCTGAAAAGAGGCATTATAAAGGGGTGTTAACCTGGATGCACAGAAACAATGGGCAGGGCTTGCTTAAGGCAAAGATAACCCTTTTACTAAAAATTATATGCCTGAGATGTAACTCCCCACCATGACCTGCCCAGTTAGGAATTTATGACTTATTACAGTTTTTTTTTTTAAATCCACAGTAGTAACTCAAGTGGTTAAGACTTTGTTTTATCCCAGGGCCATGGTATTGAGGGAATGGAGACAATGAGAGATAATAGAGTTGATTTTTCTCTTTGTTTTATCTTATCCCCAATGTTTACATAAAGACACCTTTCCAGTCCATCCCCAAAGGCTAAGAGAGAAAGCAAGTAGGTCACTGGCTTTATTAGTGAGGTCCTATCTAATTAATGTTCCTGAAGTATTACCTTCAGGCCAGCAGCAAGCCAGGCTAAGAAGGGACCATTTGGGGGGAGAAATAGCATCCTGGCTTTGTGGGTACCACAGGTCATGAAAACCTTAGAAGACTTCAGGATCAGAACAAAAAGAATAAATGGAATATGATGGAGATGACATTAATGAGCTATAGTGATGAAGTCATCTGTCCAGCCCATAATCTGTCTTCCAGAGAGGCTGCATTCCTTTGGCCATAAAATTAGCCCTTGGCTACAGCATTATCTGAACATATATCCTGGTCCTTGCCCCCAGGCTAACTGACCCAAACTGAAAAAATCAATTCTCCCAGGAGTTTAGATTTGAGATCCAGAGAGACTGTTGTTCCTTGCACTGGTTGGTCACTAGAATTGAAGAGATGTAATTTGAAAGCAGTGGGGTAACCACCTTTTGTCCTGTAGATAGAGAAGTCTGAAACCCTCTCTGTAAAGAGAGAAGGAAGGGAATGAACTGACCAGATGAATGGAAACAGAGAGACCACATGTGGCCAGACAGTTCCTGAAAGATCCTAACTCTGGCTCCTAAGGGAATCTTTGCTCAGGCCTGGTCACATCTTGGATTCCATAAAACCCATCTATTCTTATAATAATCTCTCCCCCACCCCTTTCTTTAATTAAGCCAATATGAGTGAGTTTCTGTTACTTATAACCGAAAGAACAATGGCTAAGGCAGAAGCACAGGAAGGTCCACAGGCCAAGGCAGCAACAGAGGGTGTTCAGGTAAGATTTATAAGGTAAAGTTGTCTACCTGAGCTTAAGGATGGGACTGCAACTGTCCTTACCTGGTCTGGACTGCCCTCCTCCACAAACTCTGAAGGGTTTATTATTGTTGCTTTCTGACACAAGTAAGTCATATTTATATTCTCTTAGTAAAGTTTCAAATAATATAGAAGCATATAGAATAAATACAGAAGTCTTTCATCATACCTACCCAACCATAGATCCTACCTCCAAGATAATCCTTTCTTGTGCCATATTTCATGCCATCTGAAATGCCATCGATTGTAGTATGTTGGGTATCTTTCAAAATACTTTTCTCTACATTCCACATATCTGTAGATTTTTGTATGGTTGTTAGTTTTTATCATTAATAGACTCATTCTAAGCACATTGTTCTGTAAATGTTTTCTGAACAAAATTTCATGGAGATTTTTCCTTTTCAGTAAAAGATTTTGTTCTATCCACAACTACATCTCTAGTGCTAGTCCAGTACATAGCACATAGTAGGAACTCAATAAGGAAAGGCTCAACTCATGAATGACAGGTCTCCTTTGTTCTTTTAATGCCTACATGGTCTTCAATAGTACTAATTCAACCTTTCCACACTAAAGTAATGATTTTGGTTACTTTCTGCTTTTTTACCTTTACCAAAAATACTGCAGTGAATATACTGGCTCCATTGTGTTTTTATATCAGAAATAGTTAGCATCGAGTCCTCACTATGTTATGGATGCTAAGTACTTTACATGCATTAATTTATGTAATATTCACAGCAGACATCTGAGGTTGGTGCCATTACTATCATTCCTATTTTTCAGTTTTCAGACAAAAACAAGTTAAGTGACTTGCCCAAAATGTCAGCAGGGAATAAGTTCATAGGCAAGGATTCAGAGCCCAAGCAACCTTGCTCCAAAGGCCGAGTTCATATTGCTGTGTTCCTCTGTTTGGATGGTTATCTTGAAGATGAATTGTTATGTCTGAGTGAAAGAGCATTTCACTCTAAAAATGCTGCATCAAATGAAGTCACTCTATCATTGTTTGAGAGTAGCTGCTTCCAAGTTTACCTTTGCCAATAATGGATGTTATTGGTTTTCAAGTCATTTAAAAATATAAGTAAAAAATAATATTTTGTTGTTCATTTAATTTGTATTACTTGCCTTACTGGGACACTGAGCTTCTTCCAGTGATTGTTGGCTATTTATATTTTTCCTATGACTTGCCTGCTCATTTTCTTTGCCTATTTATTTCTATTGGGTTCTTTGTCTTTTAGTTATTGATTTTTAGGAACACTGAATATTATTGCAGATCTGGCAAAAAGTTTCACCTAGGCCATTTATATATTTTTCACTCAAAAGTTTTTAAAATTTGATATAATCGAATTTAGTAGTTTCTTTTTACATATGGCTTTCCCACTCACAATGACAAGATATTCCATTTTTTTCTTCTAACATTTTATTTTTATGTTTAACCTTATATTCCATCTGGAACCTATTTTGGGATATAACTTGGGCTCTAACTTTTTAAGTAGAGACCCAGTGTTCCTAACATTATTCTTTGATGTGCTATGTTTATCATATATTAAATTTCTACAAATACAAGAGTCTGTTTCTGGGCTTTCTATCATGTTTCATTGTCTTAATGGTCTATTCCTGACCAACAATATGTATGTAAAGTATGAAGGCATAGTCGGCACATGATTAATGTCAATTATCTTCTCCATCTCTTTTTAATCTTCCTAGATTCTTTTCCTTCACCCAGTTTCAATTCTACAGATTTATGCCTATTATTTTTTAATCTATTTAGAATCTTCCACCCTGAATTTTAGAGTATACATCTGACTACCATCATATCTAATGAAGCGAGATGATGTGCTCACTTGATCAAATCATTTTTATAGCAACATAGCTATACATAATATAACTTCCTACTAAATCAGCCAATCACTCTTCGTTGATCAGAATAAGAAACAATTGAATTTCTTCAGGTTGCTTATTAGGGTTCTTGGAGAGAAAATCATTCACAAATCTGCTTGTCAATTATTCTACTGTTAGCTGAATCTGAGGTTTTGAGAAAGGATACAGAGGGATGACTCCCCGTCATGGCTATATGTGCCATTTGTGTCCTTTCTGTTGGTTGGGACAGATGGCATCATTTGATGACTCCCCGTGGCCATGTGGCCTGCCGTAGACCCCCACAGGTGTCTTTGCCACCCCCAGGCTCATTGATTCTCACTTAAGTAACCCACATTTCATCCCTGCCCCTTCTCAGAAGTCTGTCTCCAATAAAGTGTGATTCTTCTGTCACCATATTGCAGTCCAGTTCTAGTCTCCACAGTGACAATGACACTATAAGATCCTTCTCAAATAGCGAAAAATAATCTTAAATTTATTTTGCAAGTTACCTATTTTCTACACATTGGTGTTTTAACATTTGTGGCTGTAATAATCTAGTCCCCGTTCCAACTGTTTCTCCATATAACTCAGTACAGCATCTGGTTAAGAGCATGGCCATGGAAGCCAGTCAGCTATGTTTGGACCCCGCTGCCCTCTCAACAAGCTGTGCAACCTTAACTCTCTGCCTACCGCAGTTTACTCATTTGTAAAATGGGGGTGATGATGATAATATACTCACTTACAGGGTTGTTGTGAGACTAAATTAATAATTGTAAAGTACTTAGAACAGTGCCTGGCACATAATTAAACCCTGGAAATGTTTACTAAAATAAGTAAAATGATCCATAAAGCCTTTCCTACATTTCCATTAATCTTCCCATGTCATTCCTTTTACTCCACATAAAATCTGGTTTGTTATTTATGTTTCTCTCTCATTCCATATTCATGTGAAAATATTCTTTATGTCAACAAGGCTCAGAATACGTGTTTTTTTCCCATCCTCCATAGATGCCCTGCAGATTTCTGAGATTGATTATCTCATAGATATAATAGTAGTAAAAATACTACTACTATTACTACTACTACTACTACGAAGAAAGAAAGAAAGAAAGAAAGAAAGAAAGGAAGAAAGAAAGAGAAAGAAAGAAAGAAAGAAAGAAATTTGCATGTATGAAGAAAACTTTTAAACTTTCCTGAAAGAAACAAAAGATTTGCCTAAGTGGGAAGGAAAACTCCCTATCATAAGAATGTCAATTAACTCAATAAAAATACCAATAAATTTTTCTAGATAAGGTGATTATAAAGTTTATGTGAAAGATAAAAACAAACATATCCTGGAAAACTCTTAAAAAAAAAGAGAAATGAGGAGGGAACTATGCTTAGCAGATTGAAAAACTCTTTTATAAAGCTTCATGTGGTCTTGATACACAAATTCACAGACTGACCAATAGATTAGAATAAGAAATGAGCCTTTCATATATGATAAAGGCGATAAATCAGTAAGAAAAGGTGAACTATTGGGGCAGTTAGCAGCCATCTCGAAAACCATATATAGTCGATTCTTATCAGCAGTAGTTATATTCTATAAAGATTCTGCAACACGAAATTAGCGAATGCTGAACCACTTTTGCTAGAAGAAATACAGGATTAGGTTTCTGCAAGTGTCTGGTCACATTTTCATCAACTAACCACTACAAGTGTGCTTCTGTGTAACGACGCCTTATTAGTATACTTTGTTTCCTCATTAACATTGAACTTATGGCCAATAGCACTATAACTCACACCCGAACAAAGCTTATCTGACATGCATATTTTCTCTAGAAGGCACATTATAGCCTTTTCGTGCTTGACAATACTAGATAGTACTTTAGCAGTATATGTTGGGCACATTTTCAACAGCAAAATCACCAAACAAACAGCACGGAAATGCGAAAAATGTGGTATTACGTAAACCACAAAATGGAAACTCGTTTACAGTACGAGAGCTGAAAAAAGAAAGCAGAGCATCGCCCGCCAATGAAAATTTGAGTTGCCTCAGCTGGCAACTCAAATTTTCATCGCTCCTTGCATGTCCACAAATGACAACAAAAGCACTGAGAGTATTAATTTGGGAATTACAATTAAATTTTAGCAAGCAGATAAATTTGTAATTACAGCATCTGTGAATAATGAGGATAGACTGTATTAGAGCCATCTCTTATATGGTACACTAGGATACATCTCAAAGGATCAAATCTTGAAATGTAAAATAAAATAATCATAAAGAGGTAGAAAAAATAGTGGAGAATTTTCTTTATGACCTTGGAATGGGGAAAACCTTTCTAATTAAGAAACAAAATCGAAAAGCCTCAAATAAAGATTGCTAAATTTGACTGAAGTAAATAAACAAACAAAAACAAACTACTTCAAGACAAAAAAAGAACTACTATAACCAAAGTCAAATCTAACTTACTAAATAACCAAAATAGCAAAAGATAAATGACAAATCAGGAAAATATTTGTAATTTGTAGGAGAGCAGAAGGCTAATCTCTCCAGATTACAAAATGTCCTAGACATAGACAAGAAAAAACTAAACTCTAATAAAAAAATTGAAAAAGGATATGAAAAATTCACAGAAAAAAATATATAAACAGCTCATAAAACATAAGAAAAGATGCTCAAATTTATTAATAGTAAAAGAATGTAAACTAAAGCTATACTTAGATATTATTTCTCATCCATCAGACTAGCAAAAATCCAAAAGATTTTGTAATGATATGATGATGCTGATTTGCGGAAACATGTATTTTCATACCTTTCTATTAAGAGTTTTAATTGGTACAGCCTGTATAGAGGACAAATTCCCAATAATTATCAGAATTTGAATGGATATAACCTTTGACCTAGAAATTCACTCTTAGGAATTTGTCCTATACTAAGCACATGCAAAATGATCAATGGACAGAGGTTATTCATTGCAATGTTGTTGGCATTAACCAAAGATTAAAATGACATAAGGATTGAATATACTATGGCTATACAATGGAAAACTGCAGCTATAAAAGTATGTGAAAAAGCTCTTTATGGATTAAGACAAAAAGATCGCCAAAATATATTGTTAAGTGAAAAGCAAGACGCAGGAATTTATGTTATCCTTTGTGTAAAAGGGGAAGAAAAAATTATGTGCACTAGCTTGCATATGCATAAAAATTCAATGGAAAGATTATTAAGAAACTAACAGTGGTTACCTACTCTGGGAACTGAGAAAATAGAGGAATAAAGTGGGAAGGAGGCTGTTTTAGAATTCCTGATATTTCACCTTTGGGAATACATTCCATGTCCAAAAAATTAAATAGAAAATTTTATTTAAAAATGGAAGCTGGATAGATTGGTTTATAAGATGAAGGCACATTATCCTTTTATCAACGCAAAAACAGAAAGGCAATTAGAACTCCAGGAAGAAAACAAACAAACAAGTGAACAAACAAGCTAACATGAAAGTCCTTGTCCAAACTGAAAGCAAACTAAAATTTATCATGATTTCTGTAAATGGTATTCCAAATGCAAAGTGAATCCATTTACTCTCAATGCTTAGGACAGTATTATTCAGGACTCACCTATTCCCTGGGTCCCAGATTCTTGAGCAGTCAATTCAGGTCATTAGGTTCCATTTTAAATTCAGCCCAGCCTGTTACACCTTGACAAAATGAAGATCAATGACATCCAAAAGAGAGGTAATCATGACTGGAAAAATCACTATTTGGTCCAGCCTCCTTGTTTTTTTGTAAACTTACAAAACTATTAAAATGAAATCTAAACCCAACTATTAAAAAGAAAAAAAAAAACTTCCTGTAAAACTTGTACACTTCTCTATATAACATATAATAATCTAAAAACCCAATTTAGCCTGGTTATTCTACCAGCCTGACCAGCCTCTGGGAAGACAAGAATGATTCAAAAAGTCGATGAAATTGCATAATTACCTTTACGAAAAGCTCTTTGGCCAATACCAACATTGTTTAGTTTCTTTTTACAGTCAGACTGCAATAAAGAAAAGAGGTGTGTGACAGAGAAGTCCGTGTTATTTTCTCTCAACTCTTCCTGGAGTTCCAAGAGTTGCCATCCATATTCTCTCTACCTGAATCAAACAGCCTCTGAGAATTCCAAAAGTACAGGGGAAGCCTTAGTTTATGGATACAATTATGTGATAATGGCATTTAAACATGGAATAGGCTCAAGAGCAGGGGTCAGCAAACTATAGCCCATGGACCAAATATGGCCCACAGCCTGTTTTTGTGAATAAAATTTAATTGGAACATGGTCACACCCAGTCATTTACGTATTGTTTACAGCTGCTTTTATGCTATAAGAGCACAGCTGAGTAGTTGCAACAAGAGAATGTATGGGCCACAAAGCCAAAAATATTTTCTATTTAGCCCTTTACAAAAAAAAGAAAAAAGAAAAAAAAAATTACAGTACTCTGCTCAAGAGTATCTGGGCCTGGCATCCAGCTGATTTCCACTGACAAAATCAGACAAATATGATAGCATATGTAGGCTGAATCACCACTAAAATTACTGCTTTGGGGATATTGATATAGACAACATTATCAATATTATATATAAATATATATGTGTATATTTATGTATATACATACATATATGTATGTGTATGTGTATGTGTAGTAGCACAGTCTTTAAAACAACAGTAA
>NW_006431079.1:3712353-3716629 GCF_000325575.1 Pteropus alecto
ACAAGACTCCAATGTGTTCTATATACCTAAGGGAGGCAGCCTGTTTTAATGGAAAGAGCAGATTGATCCAGTTAAATTCAGTTCTCTCACATTCTGATTCCCTGGACACCACTACCCTTCTCTGGACCCTGGAAATACTATTTCCTTCCTTAAAGGGAGGATCAATGAGACCACATGTAAAGTGCCCTGCACATCGTCAGCACCCAACAAATGGTGATTATTAGTTTTACTATACCTACCCTCATCTGCCTGGATCCCACTCTTCTTTTCTTGCTTTTTTCATTCCCTGGTCACATTAATCAACCACCATTTCCTTTAAGAAACTAACAGTGGTTACCTACTCTGGGAACTGATAATATCTTTATTGATATCCTTTCTCTTATATGTATTTAGGTACTTACTTTTTAACTTCAAATTACTGAAGGCTGGAAGCCTCACTAAGTTGCCACTAACTAGTAATCAAAAAGAAAACATGTAGTCATTCAGAATATACATGTACTTTTAATAGTTAACATCACAATAAGTAAAGAGAAATCCCCACACCCAAGAACTGAAGAGGAAACTGAAAATATGAACAATAAATATGGGGACTGACTCTGTGAAGGTCCTAGCAGAAAGGAAGAGATACTAGTTTTAGTAATCTAGGGATTTGGGTTTCAATACCCATGTGAAGACAGAAAAGCCCCATGTAATGCTAGGAGTTGGAAATGAGATATCTATATAAAGATCAACACCTTATAGTGTAGGAAAAAAACTATCCATCAGTACGTAAGGATCATAAGAAATTTGTCAATCTCTTCTTAGGCTCTGGATTAAAAAAAAAAAGAAGTTTTTGTCTTGACAATTCAAAAATGTAGTCCCCTACCATACATGGGTTTGGACTTTGAATTTACACTCTCTATGTGATCTGAGGATACCAAAGACGTCCAATGTCTTTTTATTTTATATATTTTGTATATATAATTATATACAATGTCCAATGATTTAATATATTTTTGTAAGCTCATCTTCAGTGTTTTTTATTTGCGAGAATACTGTGCAGCTGAATTAACATAATCTGGTAGGAGGACACACAAAAGTACTCTGGACAGATATGCCTTCAGTAAAGGCTGTAAAGGATTCTGACAGAAAAAAATAAAAAAAATAAAAAACAAAACCTGAAGAGAAGCTCATAATAAAAAATAACAATGTTAAACATTTTAAAACATAATTCACCATGAGCAAACAACAGTATGGACCACAAAAACACATACAATCACTGAGAATCTTAGATATAGTCTGCATGCATAAAATAGATACTTTTAAAGTTATTAAAGATGAGAACTTCCACTTTGGGCCGATATGAAGTAACAGAGATTGGATTTGCCCTTCCTTTTGAAACAACCAAAAAGGAGGACAAAATATATTAAACAATGGTTCTCAGATATTGGACATCTGGCAATTCTGGACAGTGACACTTGAGAAAAAGGAATTATGGAAAGTGAGCCCAACGACTGCCTCAGCTTACTGCTTGGAGGGAATTTCCAGGCCGCAACACGGGAAGGGAGAATGGAGGCAGAGGCTTGAAGTCACCATGAGTCAAGAAGAGAGAGCTGGAAGACAGAGAGGCTGACATGGCTGGAGCTCACAAGACAGAGAACCAGAGAGGTGAAACGACACAAGAGAGAGTTCCAGTGTTCATCAGAGACTCTTGAGTCTTCAGCTGAATACAGACCAGAACACGCTTTTGAGAAAATTACCCAAGAATGGGGAAAGAATCAACCCAAAAGAGTAGAGGGGACAATTCCCAAAGTTCATACAAGGACAGAAATAGTTCATTATCCCACTAGCCAGCATGAAAACCCCATAATTCAAGGGCATTGAGTAGAACACTTAGAACGATGTTACCTCATTAATAACAAGATTAAGAAGAAAAAAATGTTGTGATTGATAAAGAGGGACATTTAATAATAATGAAGGGGTCAATTCATCAAAAATAAATAATATTTGACTTGAAGAGATGCAGCTGAGAGCCTGGGGAAACCAAGGAAGCTAGTATTTGCAAGATACAGACACAGAAAGAGAACTCCAGGGAGCTGCAGAGGGTTCCCTTGAGTATTCAGTATTCAGCTGAGTGTGATAAGCATATGTGTGTGAGGAAATTCACCAAGGCTGGGGAAAGAACCATCCAAAAAATTTGGAAGTAACAATGCCCAGTGCTCACACATAGCTAGGAATGGTGCCTGCTTCTACCAGCCAGGGAAACCTTATGATTCTCAGAGTGTGAGGGAGAATACACAGAAGACTCTTGTATCAGTAGTGGGGAATAATTAGTTCTCTGCTGAGCACTGCTCCAGCTTTGCCTAATAAATCTTAAAAGCAAAACTTGAATGCATCAAACTGTTTCAAGCAACTTAACTGTCTCAGGACAAAGGGCAAAAAACAAAAATATCAAGCACCCATCAAGGAAAAATTCACACTGACTGGGATCCAATAAAAAAAAATTCCCAGATACGAAAGGGGAGACAAATATGACCCATAATGAGAAAATTGATACCAAACCAGAACTGACACAAATATTAGAATTAGCAAACATAGTCGTTAAAACAGTTAGTATAACTATATTCTACATGTTAAAAAAAAAAGTTAAGTGGAGATATGGAAGATATAAAAAAGGAACAAAATGAAACTTCTACAGAAGAATACTACAATGTGTAATATGAAAAAATGTGCTGGATAGGATTAACAGAAAATTAGATTTTATAGAGAAAAAGGTCAATAAATCTGAATATGAAACAATAGAAAACATCTAAAGAAGAAACTCAGAAAGAAAAGGGAATTTTTTAATGATCATGGTATCAGTGAGCTATGGGAAAACTTCAAGTGGCCTAATATATTTGTAATTGGAGTCCTTGAAAGAGAGGAAATATGAGAGCAGAAAAAATATTTCAAGAAGTAATGACCATAATTTTTCAAAATTTGATGAAAACTATGAACCCAAGGATCCAAGAATCTCAGCAAATCCAAGCACAAGAAATATTAAGAAAGCTATACCAAGACTCATCATAATAAAATTGTTCAGAACAAGTGATTTAAAAAACCCAAAAAACTAAAAAGCAGCCATATTTTTTTAAAAAAAAGAACAACATTCCTGGGACGCAAGGTTGGTACAATATGTGCATTCATTTCATGTGATATACCATATTAACAAATCAAAAGATTAAAATCATATGATCATGTCAATAGACCAATGCAGAAAAAGCGTTCGACAAAATCTAGCATCTATTTATGATAAAAACTCTCGGCAAAGTGGAGACAGAGAAAACATACCTCAATTTAATAAAGGCCGTATATGACAAACCTACAGCTAACGTCATACTCAATGGGGAAAGGCTGAAAGCATTTTCCTTAAGATCAGGAACAAGACAAGGATGCCCACTTTCACCACTCCTCTTCAACATTGTAAATCTTAGCCACAACATTGGAAATCTTAGCCACAGCAATAAGACAAGAGAGAGAAATAAAAGGCATCTAGATTTGGAATGGAAGAAGTAAGATTCTTGTTATTTGCAAATGACATAATTCTATATAGAGAACCCTAAAGATTCCACCCAAAACCGTTAGAACTGATCAATGAATTCAGTAAAGTATAAGATACAAAATTAATATTCGGAAGTCAGTGGCATTTTTGTACACCAATGATGAACTTTTAGAAAGAGAAATTAAGAAAACAAGCCCATTTACAATTACATCAAAAACAATAAAATACCTGGGAATCAAATTAACCAAGGAGGTAAAGAACCTGTTCTCAAAAAATTATGTCATTGAAAACAGAAATTGAAGAAGATACAAATAAATGAAGCATATACCGTGGTTATAGGTAAGAAGAATCAACATCGTTAAAATGACCATACTACCCAAAGTAATCTATAGATTCAATGCAATCCCAAAATACCCATGGCATTTTTCAGAGAGCTAGAACAAATAATCCTAAAATTTATATGGAACTATAAAAGACCCCAAATAGCCACAGCAATCTCAAGAAAGAAGAACGAAGGAAGTATCACACTACCTGATATCAAACTATACTATAAGGCTACAGTAATCAAATCAGCATGGTACTGGCATAAAAACATACATTGATCAATGGAACAGAATAGAGAGCCCAGAAATAAATCCATGCCTATATGCTCACTTAATATGTGACAAAGAAGGTAAGAATATACAATGGAGTAAAGACAGTCTCTTCAATAAATAGTGTTGAGAAAATTGGACAGATACATGAAAAAAAAAAAAA
>NW_006431079.1:3717537-3737664 GCF_000325575.1 Pteropus alecto
CGGGAAGCACAGGATAGGGAATGCAGTCAGCATTAATGTAATGGTTAGGTGTAGAGCCAGAGGAAAGAAAGAGCAGTCAGGGGGATCGTTTCATAAACTATATAAATGTCTAACCAATGTACTGTATACTTGAAACTAATAATAAAATAAAATTAAAAAAAAAAAACAACTTACAAACAGCCATATTAAAAATAAACTGAAACAACACGTTATGTTATATCACACTTTCTGAGTTCAAGTTATATTGCAAAGCTATAGTCATCAACAAAGCATGGTATTGGCATGAAAATAGACACATAGATTAATGGAACAGAATAGAGAGCACAGAAATAAAACCACGCCCATGCAGTCAATTAATTTATGCCGAAGGAGCCAATAATATACAATTATGAAAGGGCAGTCTCTTTAATCAGTGGCGTGGGAAAACTGAACAACCATATGCAAAAGAATGAAACTGGTCCACTATGTTACACTATATACAAAAATCAACTAAAAATGGATTAAAGGATTAAAGGTAGAATTTGGAACCATAAGAATCCTAGAAGAAAACATAGGGAGAAATCTTCTTGATATAGGTCCTGACAATGATTTTTTGGATTTGACACCAAAAACAAAAACAACAAAAGCAGCAATAAACAAATGGGGGCTGTATTAAACTAAAAAAGCTTCTGCACATCAACAAAATTTTGAAAAGAGAACCTGAGGAATGGGAAAAATATTTGCAAATCACATATCTGATACAGAGTTAATATCTAAAATATTTAGAGAACCCATAAAACACAATAGAAAAAAAACAAACAAACAATTCAATTCAAAAATGGGCAGAGGAACTGAACATTTTTTCTAAAAAGACATACAAAAAGAGCCAACAGGCACACGAAAAGGTACTCAACATCACTAACCATCAGGAAAGGAAAATGCAGTTCAAAACCACAATGAGATATAACCTCACACCTGTTAGGATAGTTGTCATAAAAAAACAAGAGGTGACAAGAGCTGGCAAAGATATGGAGAAAATGGAGCCCTTGCTCACTGTTGGTGGGAATGTAAATTGGTGTAGTCACTATGGAATAGAGTATGGAGGTGCCACAAAAAGTTAAAAATAGAACTAAGATATGATTTAGCAATCTCACTTCTGGGTATATATCCAAAAAATAAAAATAAATAAAAACAGGATTTCAAAGAAATATTTGCACTCCCATGTTTATCACCACATTATTCACAATAGCCTAGATATGGAAACAACTTAAGTATCCATCAATGGATGAATGAATAAAGAAGATGTGGTAAGTATATACACAATGGAACATTATTCAGCCATGAGAAAGAAAGAAATCCTACCATTTGCAACAACACAAATAGACCTAAAGGAAATTATGCTAAGTGAAACAAGCAGAAAAAGACAAATACTTCATGGTATCACTTATAAGTGTATCTCAAACAAACAAACAAAAAAAAGTGAAGCTCATAGAAGCTCATAGAGTAGAAAAGTGGTTGCCAGGGCCTGGGGCTGGGAATATAGGTTGGTGAAAGAGTACAAACATTCAGCTATAAAATGAATAAAGTCTGAGGATCTAATGTAAAATATGATGACTACAATTAGTCACACTGTATTATATAATTGAAATTTGCTAAGAGAGTAGAATTTAAATGTTCTCTCACACATACACACACAAAATGTGAGGTGATGGATGTGTTAATTAACTACATGGCGGGAATCCCTTCACCATGTAGATACATATATCAAATCACTACAATTTTGATTTTTAATATATTACAATAAATAAAATCCTACAATTTTATTTATCAATTATTCTTCAATTAAGCTGAGAAAAGACTAAGATGTAGCATGTGGGGGAACAAAGATAATTTGCCAGAAACAATGCAAATGAGAAGATAGCAGACAACATTTATTAAATACTTAAAAAAAATAAATTGTCAGCCTAGAATTCTTCTATAGGCAGCACAAATGTCATTTAAAAATGAAGGTGAAATACGCCTCTTATCATATATTCAAAACATGAAAGAATCCACCACCAGTTGACCCACATTACAAGAAATATTAAAAGACGTCCTTCAGGCAAAAGCAAAAAGATATTGGATAAAAATATGGATCTACACAAAGGAAGAAAGAGCACTGCAAATAGTAACTACATAGGTAAATATATAAGATTTTTCTCTTGTTATATAAATGCCTGTAAAGGTAACTGACTCTTTAAACAAAAGCAATAACTTGTTAATGTGAGTTTTATAACAGATGTAAAACACATGACAATAGCACAAAGTTGAGGAAGAAAGTAATGGAAGCATACTATTGAAAAGTTCTTATACTATATAAAGTAATATAATATCAGTTGAAGATAGAATGTAATAAGATAAAGATGTGTATTATAAACCCTAAAGCAACTTCTAAACTAATAAAAAGTTATAGCTAATAATCTAAAATAGGACACAAAATGAAGTCACAAAATATATTCAATTAATCCAAAAGAAGTTACAGAGAGAATGGGGAACAACGACTAGATAGGACAAATAGGAAAAAAAAAAAGGAAGATGGTAGATTTAAACCTAGCCATATCAATAATCATATATAAATGGTCTAACTGCCCTAAATAAAAGGCAAAAATTGTCAGATTGGATTTAAAAATGTGAAGCTCAATTACATGCTGCCTAGAAGAAACTCGTTTCAAATAAAAAAGCACAGATCCCCTTGTTCCCTTTGAGTAGGAAAAGGTTTTCTCTGAGTTTTAGTTGTTCATACCTGTTACAGTTTTATCATTGGGGCGACCCTTGGGTTAAAGGGAGACAAAGGAGGAAACCAAACCAGGAAACTCATTCCCATATTGATTGTTCTTCAGGAACAATCTTGATCTGACTTTCCTCCCCAGTTTGAATATCATTGTTCACTTTTCACAGCCTTCAAGTAAGTTCTTTTTAAAATTCCATTCAGAGTTATTGGTTGTAATCTGTGAGAAATATAAGCCATAGTGGATTTAATTCATCTTGACCAGCACCGAAAGTCACAAATAAGTTTTTAAGGCAGGCAAAGGATATAAACATATCAGGCAGTAGGAGAGAACCATAAACTGATAAATTTGTTGAAAAAATGTTGACATTCATTTAAAATCAGGGAAATGGAAGTTAAAATGATAAAATTTATACACAGTAATTTAGCAATTTTTAAATCATCTGATAACATCAAGAGTGGAGGAAGATATAAGGAAAGAGGAACCCTTTATATTTTAGATGGAATTGTAAATTGGTAAAACCAATTTCTAACTAAAGACATAATAGAAATTAAAAGAATTAAGAGAGAATATCATAGGGAAACTCTATAGCCACAAATTTGAAAATCTACAGGAAATAGGCAATTTCCTAACAAAATAAAAATTGCCAGCATTAACTGAAGAAGTAGAAAGGTTGAATAGACCAATTTAAAAGCAGTTGAAAATGACAAGAAATCTACCATTAAAAGTAGTACTAAGTCCAAATAGGTTTAGAACTGAGTTTCATCTAAGCTATAGGATAAATTATTATAAATCTATTTAAATTATTCCAAGTCATATGAAAATATAGAAAACTCTCTGACTCATTTTACTAGCAAACATTTCAAGAACCAAATTGGTTAAATATAGTACAAAAGAAAGAAGATCAAGCTCACCCATTTATTTAGAAAGAAAAATTCTAAACAAAATATTAGCAAATAAAATGCAGCAATATACACAATTATAATATAATGTGATCGATTGGGGTTTATTTTAGAGATTCAAAGATGGTATGATAGCAAAAGATTGATCAACATAATCCATTACATAATGAAATCAAAGGAGAAAAATTATCATCATTCGTCATCTATCATCATCTGTCAAGATGTTCAAAACTAATAAATATTCGGAAGCATAGCTGAGAGAGGGACCTCCTGATTACCTTTTAAGGCCCTGAATTCTAGTTTTATATAATCGGCACTTCATTTGTCCTTAATTATATAAACAAATACATTTCTTTTTCCTTCAGATATTTTGAGTTGGAATGCTAGCACATCGTTACAATACTTATATACTAATCTAAGCATCAACAGAAAAACTATTAAAAAATAAAAAATTATTCAATAAAAAGATAATCATATACAAAGTAAATACTTTAAAATCAATAGAGAACTGTCTTACATTGCTGGTGGGGATGCAAAATAGTGTAGCCCCTTTGGAAAACAATTTGGCAGTTTCTCAGAAAGCTAAACATAAACCCAACAATTCCACTCCTACATATCTACCCAAGAGAAATAAAACCATATGTTCACACAAAGACTTTATGTGAATGTTCATGGTAGCATTATTTGTAACAGTCCAAAACTGAAAACAACCTAAGTGTCCATCGTGAATGGATAGAGAAAATGTAGTATAAACATACAGTGAAATATTCAGCATTAACAACAAGTTACTAACACATACTATGTCATAGATGAAACTTGAAAAACATTATGCTTAATGAAAAAAAAAAAATCCGGACACAAGAGACTACATAATGTATGATTCATTTATATGAATTATCCAGAAAATGCATAGACAGAAAGTGAATTAGTATTCACCTGGGGCTCGGGAAGGGAACTGGGGTTAACTGTAAATAGAGTGAGAGATCTTATTGGAGGAAAGAAAATAATCTAAAATTAATTTATGGTGATAGTTGCACTACTTAGTAATGTTAATAAAAATTATTGAAATGCACACTTGAATGGGTGAATTCAATGATACTGTAAAATTTACCTCAATAAATCTGCTTAAAAAATGGAAAATAAAGCTAATAGATATACAAACATTAATCAAGTAAAATATAGAAAAAAACATTCCATTCACAACCATAGAAAATTATAAATTACTCAGGAATAAGTAACAACAAATGTTTGAGAAGTGTCAGAAACTATAAAATTTTGCTATGAACATTAAATCTTGAATAGAGAGATGTATCTTGTTTTTTTAAAAGTGAATTTCAACATCACATTGTTTTCCTAATGTAAACAATAGATTCAATGTGTTCACATCAAAATCTCAGCATAATTTTTTTTAGAAGGAACTGAAAAAATTATTCTTGACCTCATTTAAAATTATAAACATGTGAAAATAGCCAGCAAAACTCTTTTTTAAAAAAAGAGCAAGAGATGGAATATGTCATATAATACATTATTATCAAAACTACAATTCTTAAAACAGTACAAAAGAATTTATAGATAGATATATCAATGGAATAGAATAAAAATTAGTAAATTAGCAAATAAGCAAATAAATATGCAAATTTAATATATTATAAATCAAATTTCAAAGCAAAGGAAAAAATATGGAATAGTCAATTCATGGTATTTGGACTGGTGTCAAGTCATTTGGAAAAACATAAAGCGTGATTCTGACCTCACTTCAAATGCCAAAATAAAATCCAGATGGATGCTATTTTTATAATAGCTGAGTACAGAAGACTTTTCTAAGCATTTCACAAAGATCGGTGTCTATAGAGGAAAAGATGATAAATTGGATTGCATTTTAGCTAATGGTATTTGAGAGTTCACTCGGTACCAGGTAGTTTTCTAAGCATTTTACAACTAGTAACGTATTTAACCCACACAACAAAGTAGCAGCCCCATAAACTGACCTATTTTATGCACGTCCATCCTCAGAGTCTCTCAGCCTCTCCTTGACTCAGCCATTTGCTCTGCTTCACTCACCACCTCAGCCAAAGGACTTCATGCAGGACCTCTGTGGTTCTGCTGCCTGAGGCTGGGTAGCCACTTACCTAGAGTCTAATGGCTCCTCCCACAACCTGTCAAGTCAGATGAAGTACCACTCCACAGGGTATGGGATCTGGTTGCCCACAGCTGCCAAAATGCCTAAATATGCAACCCAGAAGTGAAGGAAAGTTAATTTCCGGTGGGGCAAATATTGACACCCAAGAAAAGATAGGAAGCTGGAAGATAAAATCCCTCTCTCCCTCCTCCCTGCTGATCGCTTTGAGACCCAGGTTGTCATTCAGCCTGGAGGCATCTTGCCTGGCAGAGAGGCTCACCCACTGAGCAACTGGTTTTGTCTTTGTAGCTGAGACAATGGCTGGGGTAGTAAGACATTACCTTGCATTGCTTCCCTTACTTCCCTGCCTCACTTTCCCCTTCACTCATTCTTGCTACCCTGGTATAACACCTCTCATATAAAGCATTAGCACTTAATCTTTGCTCCAGTCTCTGCTTGTTAGGGAATCTACAGCAGGACTTGAATTAATAAAATATTACTAAATACAGAGATAATATACAAACCTGAATTATATTTTTATATATAAGTATATATAAATTATATGTAAATGTATATAATGTCATATATTTATATATTTTTATATATAGCAACAACCCACAACAACATAAATATGGCTTTAAAAGCCATATTTAATACCTAGGAATAAATAATACCCAGGAATAAATCATATAGAAAATCTGCAAGATACTCAGAAAACCATAAAACATTATCAAAAGAAATTAATAAGGACTACTACAAATTGGAAATACATCTCATACCAATGACATAAAACTAAATATTATGATGATGTCATTTCTTCTCAAATTTATCTATAAATTTAACACAGTCTAAAAGTTTTAGCAATTTTTTGTTTGGTAGGTATTTTTTGTGTGTGTGATAAATGTGTGTAAAGGGTCAAGAATAACCAAAATGACCTTGAAGAAGAACAAATGGAGAAAGACTTGCTCTAACAGATGTGAAGCTACAGGAAATTCAATACCATACTGACACAAAGGATGACAAATAATGGAAGAGAATAGAACACAGAATCAAACTCATTCATAAGCAAATAGGCCATGATGCTAAGTACATTATTGGATCCTTACTTCAGATCATACCTAAAATTAATTCTAGGTAAATTAAAGATGAGATGAGAAAGGTAAAAAAAAGAAAAAAAGAAGAAAAAATTATAGGAAAAAGACGTAGAGGAAAAGATAAAGTTTGACTTCATGAAAACTTAGAACTTCAGTTAATTGAAGGAACTATATACAAAGGGAAATATCAAGCCATGGATCAGGAGAAAGTATTTGCAACATGTATAACTGGCAAAGTTATAGTACTTAGTATATTTTTTGTTTCTAAGGCACACATTTTTCCACATTTACCATCATGAAAATTGGGTGCATATCGTCATCAATGGCAAGTTATAATTTAACTGACAGTGTTCTTTTTCTTAATGTAATATAAAATAGTAGCACATTTTCTAATCAATGCCATCTTAGATTTGATGAAAAATGTAAGTAATACTTAAGAATCATTAAATAAAATACAAACAACTCAAGATAAAAATGGACAAATGACTTGAATAGACACTTTATAAAGAGAAAACCAAAATAGTCAATAATCATGTGAAAAGAAACAACCTCATTAGGAATTAGGTAAATGTAAATAATACCACAATAAGATTCTACAGATAGGCAAAAAGTTTTAAATCTGACAATACCAAGTGTTGACACAGATGTGAAGAAATAGAACCTTTCATCCACTGCTGGTCAAAGAGTAAATTGGTAAAACCACTTTGGAATATAATTTGGATTACCTAATAAAGATAAATATATACAAACCGTATGATTCAACAAGCCCTCTCCTAGGTACATGTCATAGAAAAACTTTTATACATTTACACCAGGAGATGTATATAAAATACTTATAGTAGCAATATTTATAATATCAAAACACTAGGAACAACACAAATATCTATCAACAGTCCAATGACTAAACAAACTGATTTATATCCATGCAATGGAATATTATACTTTACTGAAAATAAACTACAGCTATATGTAGCAATATGAATGAATCTCATTAACAATACTGAATGAAAGAAAGTTACAGAAAAATGCATTCAATGTAATTCCTTTTATATAACATTCAAATAGTCAAAACTAAATTAATTTAGCAATATATATGTGTAGGGTGCAAATGTGAAGAAAAACAGGACAATTGTCATAGAAATCAAGGTCATGGTTTCCTATGGAAGACTGAGAAGTGTTTGTGGTCATGAAGGGGCACAGAGAGCTTTTAAGGTGTAGGCAATTTTCTATTTCTTAACTTGAGTAGTGGTTGCACTGGTATACATTTAATTATCATTCATTGAGATGTACACATCCATTTACATAATCATCTGGAGTTATGACAACATATCACAACTTCTTAAAAAGAAAAGAACAAAAAATCAGATTGTAAAGCAATATGTTTGCATTTAATTTTCATACTTATACATATGGTAAGTGCTAATGAATAGAAAATTCTGGAACATTACATAAACTTCTTAATTAATGGAATATGGCCTCTGGGGTTTTGAGTTGTGAGTTTGTAAGATATTCATAGTCTATGTTATCTGAATTTTTATGATAAGCACATATTACTTAGTAATTGATTATAAGTAAGATTTTTAAACAATCAAGAACATCATTTCAGGAAAAATGTACCAGGCATTGAAGCTAGCCAACTTTCACTCAAATAATTCAAATTGAACATTTTCATAAACTTTCAAATTCTTTACCATATTGCCCAGTTGCTAAGAATCAGATTCCAAAGGTCAATTGTAGCCCTTATGAAAAACCTATTATACAAGCACAGCCAAAATTCTGGTGCTGACAAGAGCCCGAACTGCAGTCCCACCATCACATTATATCACAGTTAACTATGTCTGTTATAAATAATTCTCAGCTTCTTCAGACACATCCTAGGGCCTTTTGTAAATATATCAAGAACCAAAGACACTCCAAAATTTACACGAACATCTTACGGCTTGCCAGAGTCATGGAAAATGAGGTAGGGGCATGACAGCAGCAGGATGTGGCAAATGTAAAAGTTGCAAACATAGATTAAACCTCGCACATCACCGTCAAGTTTAATCAGCTCTAAAATAAAAACAAGTCCCATTATCCTGTCTATAGCTATTTAATACAATGAGATTTCTATACCCTAAAGTTTTTACCACTTGAGTTTATGCACCTGATTTCTACTCCATAACTACATTCTTGTCCGCATTTTCTTTTTCTTTTCTTTTTTAAGTGAAGAATACCTATACCAAACATTTCTATTTGTAATTACCAAAACTCCATCCTCAACTCCCTGACTGCTGGCTCTCCCAAGTAACAGAGGGGCCCAATCACAGGCAGTTTTAATCATGACTATGCTCACGCTTTCGACGTTGGCTCTGAACCTTGCCCTTTTCCCAGGCATTAAACCAAGGGCGTGCTGATAAATGATTAGCAACCAGCTTTCAGGAGGGTGGAGGCTGATTTGTAGCATTTGCTGATTTCCATGGTGTAAATACTACACAATGGACCATTTCAGGCCGCCTGCGTGTATCTCTGCACACGGAATTAGGAAAAGCAGCACAGCAGCACACCACTAGGCAGTATCTCCACCATTCTGTTGCAATAGATACAAACAACTCAAGAGCATATAGTAAAATGTAGTAAAATAATTAGTAAGTGATGAGTTTTGAGTTTGTATTATCTTTGTTTTAATAAGATTTTTAATTGTAAGTTTATAAAATTTAATTTTTAAGCATGGCGGCATCTAATAACCAGCTTGCAAAATTATCGAAAGCTTAACAATCAGCTTTTGCGAGTTGGCACATCGCTGGATTTGACTTGCTAAACTTTCTCATGGTTCCAATTTGAACTTAACTTCCCACAAAGACCTTTATTGGCTCTTTGCAGCTGGAAGATGTGTGTATACTCACAGTGGATTCCTTGGCAGCTGCCACACCTCTGCACCAACAGGTAAGAACATTCCCTGACGACTATGCTATTCACAGCTTAGGTCATTTCCCTACTTTTCCCTCAAGTCAGATAGAAAAGGGTGGAAGGAGTGCCTACTAAATTAAACTTAAAACTAGTTATTTAGAAGTTATAACAGTTAGTTTCATTGGTCGATAAAGACAGGAGGACATGAATGTTAATCCTCATTCTGCTACTTATGAGCTGTAGGATATCATTCAACCTCTCTGAGTTTCAATATCCTCAACAGAAAAAAAAATGAGAATAAGGGGGTGGCTCCATAGTGTAGTGGTTAGCACATCTGCTTTACATGCAGAAGATCCCAGGTTGTGCCTCAGGTGGAGCCACCCACCATGCCCCCGGGCGTGGGGGAGGTCGCCATGCCCTGGGGTTGCCAGGCTCTGGGTGCACACCTAGAGTGAATGGGAAGAGATGCCCCGCCTTCAGAGATCCAGTTCTCCCTGGGCGTGGGGGAGGTCGCCATGCCCCGGGGTGTCAGGCTCTGGGTACACACCTAGAGTGAATGGGAAGAGACGCCCCACCTTCAGAGATCCAGTTCTTAAAGGGATACAGCAACATCCATAAGTCAGGGGTGAAAGTAGAAGGGTGAGAATTAAAGAGGGGGGAAAAATGGGAATAATAGCAACCTCATGGGTGGTTGTGAATATTAAATGCAAGAATGTCTACAAAACAGCACAGTATCTGGCGTTGAGTTGATGTTCAACAAATGGTAACTATTGTTATTATCTATTTTTAAAGGCCAGCTTTATATGGATACACATATGATGAAACTTATGAAAGTTTAAAAGAGTATAAACTCCTGATTAACTAGCTCATTACCAAAGCAAAATGCCTTCCAAAAATCAGATTATTTCAATAGTAGCACTCAAATATTAAAATCAGAAATATGTTCTTCAGCCATCAAAATACCTAACCTGCTTTTTCTTACTAATGTGATAGAGCGATACACGCATCTATTAGACTAGTTTTTCAGGCATGAAAAATATAACTTTTAACAAAGCTGACACAATTTTTGACCTCGTGGAATTTATGGCCTAGTAGAGAACAAAGACTATAATCACACAAATGTATAATATCACATTGAAATTGAAGAGCAAGGAAAAGTTATTATGAGAAATTATTTCAGGCAGATCTTATCTAGTCTGGAGTGTTAGAGGAGCTATTTGTTAGTAAGAGACATTTAAACTAAGATCTAAATGATGAGCAGGAGTTAATCAACCACAGATTATGGGGAAAAGCATTTGATGGTAAGAGATTAGCCTTTGCTGAAGCCTTGACATAGAAGAGAGCTTGGTGTGTTCAAGACACTGAATGGTGGGAGTTACAAAGTGTAATAAACATAAAAGAAAAACTAAGTTTATTATTAATATAAACTATATTTGCTATTTCCTCCTTACCCCCTATGACACCTCTCCAGTGCTTTCTAAGACGGTAGATCTTACACCTAGAAAGCTCTTTGTGATATGTTTGACTGTACTAGTTTAGAGGTAGAAATTGGAACCAAGTTGAGATCAAGCTTAATTGTTTGATATTAAATGAATGAGAAGTTTAAGAGTGACTCAGAGGAGAACCTGAGAATCAGAGAGGCCATGTATGGTGCTGGGGAAGGTAGTTTCAGCTAGTAGGAAAAGTTTGCAGAAGATCAGAGATTAGAAGGAAGGGAGAAACCAAGGTACTTACTTTCTATCTCTGCCTTTAGGTAGGTCTCCAGCAGCAGTTACATCTCCACTGGAATTTTAGATCTTGCCAGATAGCCAGCCCCCTCTTGGTTGCAGCTCCCATCAGGAAGGTCTGGCCATGTTGCCAGCTACAGCTTTATGGCTTTCGTAACAACTTTTCCTTTCAGTGCTCCTTCAACTCTAAGGAAAATCATGGCTTCCTGCTATTGCTAATTTCTGGTTGCCTCGACTTTCCCTATTTCCATGCTATTCAAAAAGTGGTTCATGGACCAGTCGCATTGGCTTTACTTGGAAACTTCTTAAAAATGCAGAACTTTAGACTCCAACCCAAACCTACTGAATTTGAATCTGCATTTTTCCGAAAATCCTAGGTGATTTGAATACATATTAAAGTTCGAGAAGTAATGCCCTATTTGTGTCTTCGGAAAGACTATTCCTTAAATAATAAATAGCCTGTATTAAATTCCTTCTATTTGAAATCCCTGTATGGTTTCTGTTTCCTCACAGAACCTTAAATGGCACTAAAGTTGTTTTTATATTCAAATGTTCACCGTTTTTTAACGCTTATCACCCATCCTATTGTACTACAATTTTACATTCTTGAATTCTTTCAGATTCATCTCTCACTTGTTTCTGTGACCAATATTTGGTTCACATGTTTTCCTTCAAAATTATGCAGATATTGCTCTATTTTCTTAAGTTATTTAATATTGCCAAAGAGACGTCTAATTTTTGCCCTTTTGTAGATAATCTGGAGTTTTGTGTGTGTGTGGTGGGGGTTATTTGTTTGCATGGATTCTTATAGAACTTTTTGTTTTCCTTAAAATTCAAAAAAGTAATCAGAAATATATATAATGTTAACTGGAACAAACCAAACCATATCGATTGCCAAACACTGCCCTTTTCTTCCGCTAGAGAATCATTTCTTTTATTAAGACTTAGATCTTTTTATGTTTGTTTTATTTGTTCTAATCTTTTCTTCAAGAAAAATTTAATTTTGTAAAAGCATGCCTACCCTGATATTATTATTAGGCTTGCTTTTGGAGTTGACTTGCAAGCTCCCTTTTTATCTCAGACTATTGCTGATAAAGCTCACTTATTCCTTTTCAGAGAGATCATGACTTCTTCCATCTTATCGAAAATAACAAGCAAATGTCTTCCAAAAACTCTTCTGACTCCTGTAGTAATTTTTAGAGCTATAATTTTCCTCTGAGCCTAGAGAATAGTTTTCCATTTCTTTTATGCTATTATAATTCTTATAGGGCTCTTTTTCACTGTTGACTTATCCTTAAACAAGGCCCAATCTTTCCTAACAGGTAGAGGCCATGGTAACTCCTTGGTTTCTCTTCCAGTGCACTTGGGTGCTGGAGTATTCTTTAAGATGTAGACTTAGAATAGGGGTGGGTATACATGGCCTCTATTCCTGGATCAGACAGGCAATCATCTCAACTTACTGAGCAGGACTGAGGTGAGATCTCCCCTACCTCTGCTTTTGGGTCAGATGCGATTTATTAGTTGTTTTGTCAGATAGAGCACAAAAGACCACCTCCTTTTCCCTGCTTCTTTCGTCACCAATACCCCATCTCTTCCCACCGCACTATTCCCAGAACTCTACCATTTCTATCAGAATGTTTTCCCTTGGCTATTTACTCATTTCAAGATGTAATATATCACATGTCCTGAGACTTACAGCTTCTGGGTATGTGTGGAGAGGAATTTATGGAAATGAGAAGATAGGACCACTTCTGTCAAGCTCAGTAGAGAATTCTCAAATGTAGAAGGGATGTAGTTGCACAGGGTTTGTTGATTTCTGGGATCAGTTGAGACTCTTGCCCAAAAGGGGGTTCCATGCCTTCTAAAGGAGAGTATAGTGCAGGATGTGTATCTTTATCAACAGTACAGCTGCAAGAAATTACTTTTTAGACTTTGGCATATGGTTTTCTCTTTCACTTCCAGTTTTTATCTTTTTGCATATTTTCATGAATATTTTAATGGGAGGATATCAGACAATATATTGAGCCCTGCCAATCTACTACCATAACAACAACAATAAAGGCTGACATTTGTTGAGTATTTGTGTCAGGCACTGTGCTTAGTATTTTGTATATATTACATCATATTTCATCCTCATAACCGTACTTTACTGTAAGTGTTAGAGGCAACCTCCCTCTGGTTTTGCGTTTTCATGTGGAAGGATATCTATTAGATTAAAACTCTTGGCCTCTTGCTCACCTCCTCATTCTCTCTGGGGAGGGTCACTCATTTCATTGGTTGGTTGGGAAAAATGAATTAGACATGCTTAGCCACACCTAGGACCACTCTTTGATCTGCCTATCTCGAGAAAGAATGCATTTTGGTCTGCCTGCTGTGTCTCACAGTAAGCTTAGTGGAGCAGATCTGCCCCAGGACAGAGGCCTGCAGTTTCTATTTCTGCCTGTGTCTAGTGTGTATGTTTAAAGTTGGGGTACAAGAATAGGAAGCCCATCATTTCTAAGCAACCAAGTTTTTGAATACAGTTTTATTAGAATAGAATGAGATTTTGGTATCCATCTAATTTCTGCCCTTTTGATTAATTTAAACTTATATGGAAGAGATGGGAAATTGTTTGCTGAGCCCTTAAAAATCCCCACAGTAGATATTATTGGTATCTCCAGTTTAAGCTGAGTAAACAAAAGTGCTGAGCCAAGTTATCTAAGGTTTCCCAGCTTATTGACAACAGAGTTTGGATTCTCACTTAGTTCTGTTTGCTCTAAAGCAAACACTTGACCATGATGCCAAGCTAAGCCCTGTAACTCCACTGCTCACCACAGCTGACCTTCGCAAAATCTCATCACACCTGTAAGACTCAGTGATGGCACCATCTGAGGAAAACACAACCAATTCTTCAAGCTTCTTCTGTGGAGCCTTTCTCTGGACAAAGTTAGTGATTCCATCTTCTATGCACTTTGTACAGCTTTCTATTGGAGAGCAAAGATCTGTTCAGTTACTTATATATCCATTTGTTTCTCTCTCTAAACTTAGCATCTAGCACAGGGTAAGTGCCAGTTCAATTTTTATTAAATTATACTCATAGAAACAGATTAAGTAGTACCAAATTCTCCAAAGCAACCACTTTAAGGATAAAGTCTACACAGATTCCAGAATAGATTTAATTTCACCCCAGTATTGCTTAAGCTATGGGGCCTCCTTTTGTTCCATTTTAGTGTGTGTGTGTGGGAGCAGGGGAGTGGTATTTGCTTAAATTACTTTTAGTCTTGTGCTGTGCTGAGAGGCAGTAAATTGGTGGTATATATGATGTCCATTAGCACCTGGTTTAATCTCACTCTGAATTGCTACAAGAATCCAAAATAATTACAACATTTACAGAACATGAAAATAATGATAACTACCAATAATAATAGCAAGCACCTATCATGTGCTTAATATCACGCCACATGGTTTATACATATTAGCACTAACAATCCTAAGAAGCTTGTGAGGTAAGTATTATTATCCCCATTTTACAAATGAGAAAACAAAGGTTAGGTGAGATGACGATATTTGCTAATTGCCACAAACACACACACACACACACCAGTAAGTGGCAGAACAGAACTGGAATCATTGCTGCCGGCTCCAGAGCTGGATCTTTTTCCTTTATTCGGTGCCCTCTGGAACATAACAGCAGCTGTTGTGACGATTAGAAAAGATAATGGGTGGGAAAGTGCTTGGAAAACTCCACAGAGAACTAAGCATGCAAGAGATTATGAAGACTTGTTGAGAGCTTTGGCAAGGGCACTGTGATAATAGCCCTGGGGAGGGGGAACAAATTGATCTGGCTGGAGTTTAGGGACATTTCCTGTCATGTAATTACTCTGAACTCAGTATTTCTGAAATGGTGAAGATGCAGACCCTCCTTTCTTTGTCAAACAGTCCTCATCTCTGAGAACAAAGACAGGAGAGGTTAGTTTGGTTTAAACCAGTTATTTTCTTTGAAGACAAAGGAAATGGTGGGGGAGGAGTGGCAGTGTTGTCCATTTGCTGTTGGGTTCTAGACATTGATTGATTCCGGACCCTACTCGGAGTGAGAGCAGTAACTTACAACACATGCTGAACATTTTTCCATTTAAAATGTATTTTAACAATACAATAGGCCTGCATGTTTATTCTCTGAAATATAGCACAACAGAACGCACAGATTGTTACATATGTTCTGAATGTTTCACCAGACTTCAGAGGCAGAGAAAGGCTTTTTGTTCTCTCATTCACCCAACAAACATTTATTGAATGATTTCTATGTCAGGCATTGTGCTGGGCACTGAAGAACAAGACAGGGTCCCTGTTGTCAAAAAAAAAAAAAAACAAAACCCCTAAGGTTAGAGTAGGAGAGACAAACTTGTAAATTAAATTTTAAATATTATTATACACCATAAATACAACAATAGGAGTACATGCAAGATAAATAAAACTGAATGAGAGAGCAGGGCTCTCACCAGTGGAGACTCCTTCCAAGTAGAGATGATGTCTGAGCTGACTTCTGATGATCAAACAGGAATATTAAGCCACTGTTCTCCACTCTCCATATATTTCTGATGCTTGGAAATACACAAAAATATTATTTGCTCTTTTAATAATTATTTATTAAGTGCCTACTACATGTAGAACATGATGTTAATATTTATGTAGGATGCAAAGAGAAAAAAAGTATGGTTCTATCTATCAAATCTATCAAAACAGATTAATTAGAGTAGAGAAAACAAGACACATTCCAAAATAATAAAATAATGAACAATAAAAGAGAAAGTATTTATAAAACACTGACTATGAAAGATAAAGCAGACAAAATGTAAACTCTGAATAAATAGGCAAAAAATGGGGTCAATGATATAAGCTTCCACTATGAGAAGCTAGAAAAAGAAGAACATATTAAACCCAAGATATGTAGAAGTAAAGAAATAGTAAAACCAAGAGCAGAAAGCAATAAAATAAAAAACAGGTAAACAATAGACAAAAAACATGAAAGTAAAACTGGCTCTCTGAAATGATCGATAGAATTGAAAACCTCTAGCTAGACTTTTCAAGAATAAAAGAGAGTAGTCACAAGTTACCAGTTCAGGAATGAAAGAGGAAACATCACTACAGATGGTGCATAACCATAGTAGTGCAGATACCAAAAGGATGATAAGAAAATATGAACAACATCATGTCAACAAATATGACAATTTAGGTGAAATAGATAAATTCGCTAAAAGAATATAATTTACCAAAACTGACTCAAGAAGAAATAGAAAATCTGAATAGACCTATATCCTATCAAATAAATTAAATTTGTAGTTAAACACTGCTACGGACTGAATGTTTCTGTTCCCCCAAATTCATATATTGAAGCTTAATCTTAATGTGATGGTACTTGAAATTGAGGCCTTTGAAAGGTGACTGGTTAATGTGGGCGAACCCCTCATGAAGAGGATTAGTGCCCTTATGTGGGGCTGAAGAAACCAGAGTTCTCCTTTTCTGCCATGTAAGAACAAAGTAAATAGATGGTTATCTATGAACCGGGAAGCAGGCCCTCACCAGACACTGAATCTGTCAGCACATTGATCGTGGACTTCCCGTCTCCAGAACTGTGAGAAATAAATATTTGTTGTTTAAGCTACCTATTCATAGTATTTTTATTATAGCAGCCCAAATAATCTAAAATAAACACCTTCACCTAAAGAAATCTCTGGCCAAATGACTCTTTTGTGAATTCTACATTCAATATTCAAACATTTCAAGAAGGAATAATATAAATTCTACACAAACTCTTCAGAAAATAGAAAATGAGCTAGCATTCCATTACCGAAACCTGACAAAGATATTACAAGAAAACTACAGACTGCTATCCTTTATGAATATGGACACTAAATTCGATAAAACAATTAGCAAATTATGTCCTGGAATATTTTTAAAGGATAGCAAATCACAATCAAATGGAATTTATTCCTGGAATTCAAGCTTGGCTTTATATTTGTAAATACATTGATGTACTTTATCATATTAACAGAATATGGTGCATTTGATAGATGTAGGGAGATTGACAAAATTCAATCTCCATTCAATATATAAAAAAACTCTCAGCAGACTAGGAATAGCAAGAGAACTTCTTCAACCTGATTAACAGTATCTACTAAAAAAGAAAAAACCCATATAGTATCAAACAACATATTTAATGGAGAAAGACTGAATATTTTCCCCCATAAAATTCAGAACAAGAAAACATTATACTAGAAGTCCTAAACAATGCAAAAAAAGGAGGAGGAGTAAGGGCATACAGTTTGGAATGAAAGAAGTAAAACTATGTTTATCCCAAATGACATGATTATAGACCTAGAAAATCTGAAAGTCTTCCTACTAGAACTAATAAATGAGTTGACCATGGTTGCAGGACACAAAATTAACATACAAAAATCAACTGCATCTCTATATGTTAGCAACGAAAAATTAGAAAAAGAACTAAAACAGCATTTATAACAACATTTGAAAAGATGAACTACTAAGGGTTAAATCTAATAAAATTGTGAAAGACCTGTAAAATGGAAACTAAACTATTGCTGAGAAAAGTAAAGAAAATCTAAATGGAGAGATATATCATATTCATGGTCTGGAAAACTCAATGTTGTTAATATATCAATTCTCCTTAAATTAATTTATAGCTTTAACTCAATCGCTATCAAAATCTGAGCAGACTATTTTTGATATTGATAAGCTTATTCCAAAATTTATAAGGGTATAGAATAGCCAAAACAATTTTGAAAAAGAACTACTTTAGAGGACTTAACACTACCTGATTTCAAATTTACTATAAAGCTACAATAGTCAAGACAATGTGATTTTATAAGTACAAATCTATAAATCAAAGAAACAGAATTGATAGTACAGAACTAGGTCCACATATATATGATCATTTTGTTTGTTTGTTTGTTTGTTTGTTTTTAACAAAGTTGCCAATATAATTCTATGGAGAAAGAAGAATCTTTTTAACAAATGATGTTGGAACAAATGAATATCGTTTTGGAAAAACATGACCTTGACCCTTACCTCCAAACATACATAAAAATTAACTAAAAAATTATCATGGATATAACAAGAAGGTTAAAACTGTAAAACTTTTAAACATATAAGAAAATCTTTGCAAACTTGAAGTCATCAAAGATTTCTTCTTTTTCCTTTTAAATATATTTTTATTAAAAGACAGCTAACATACAATTTTATATTAATTTCAAGTGAACAATGAATACCATAGTTATTCAACATTTATATAAAAGATTTCTTTGATAAAAAAGGCACGAAGAAGGACTAAGCACAAAAGAACAAAATTAATAAAACGGACTTAAAACTAAAAACTCCTCTTTGACAGACATCATTTTTTAAAATTAAAAGTCAAGTTTCATATACACAAATACAATGTATAGTTATATATTTATTCCTATATATGTATATGTGTGTGACTATATATACAGACACACACATACACACCTGACAAGAATTCGTATCCAGAATATATTTTAAAAACTCCTCCTATAACTCATTCAGAAAAAGACCGATAACCCAATTTTTATAAAATGGACAAAAGATTTGAACAGCCACTTTACAAAAGAGGAGATTATATATATGTATATCCAACAAACACATGAAAAGTATGTTCAACATGACTAATCTACAGGGAAATGCAAATAAAAATCATGAGAAGCAATTATGCATGAACTAGAATGGCTAAAATGTAAAAAACTGACAATACTAAGTGTTGACAAGGATGAGACAAACGGAAATGCCAACAATGCTGGTGGGAGTGTAAAATGGTACACTTTGAAAAACAGTTTGCCAGTTTCTTAAAAAGTTAAATACTTTCCATGTAGCTCAGAAATTCTATTCACAAGTATTTACCCTAGGGAAATAAAAACATGTCAAAAAAAGAAGTACACAAATGTTCATAGCAGCATTTTTCAAAACAGTTCAAAACCGGAAGCCACACAAATGTCCATCAAAAGGAATGGTGAATAAAGCAGCAAAGTGTTGTATATCGACACAATGGAATACTACTCAGGAATTAAAAAAAACTCTACTGACATATGCAATAACATAGATAAATCTCAAAAGCACTATGCTGAGCAAAAGAATCCAGACCAAAAAGTGAATATATTTTATGATTTGTTTATATGAAGTTCTAGGAAAGGCAAAACTAATCTATAGTAACAGAAATCAGGTTAGTGGTTACCTGGGCTGGGGCTGGAATTGACCACAAAGGGGCTTAAGGGGATTTTTAAGATAATGTAAATATTTTATATTTTCATTGTGGTGGCAGTTAGAAGGGAATATACATTTGTTAAAACTCATCAAACTGTACACTTAAAATGAGAACATTTAAAAATATAAGTTAATTATATCTAATTAGAGTTGATTTATAAAGAAAAATGTTTTTAACAAGAAGGAAATATAATGTAAGAGATAGATCATAGACCACTAGTCAGACAGAGTGACTGCGTTCAAATCTCAGTTCTTGTATCCCAGATATGTGGCCTTGGACAGTCACTTTACCTCTCAGATCCTCAGTTTCTTCATGTATATAGCGAGAGTACTGATACCTACATCAAACAGTGGTGGTGAGGAATAAATTTTTTTTTT
>NW_006431079.1:3737724-3784073 GCF_000325575.1 Pteropus alecto
TAAATTGATACATATATAGTTTTTCAAAATATGATACTTAATAGTGCTCCAATAATGTTATTCCCCTTCTATTTAACTTCCACCAAGGAGATGAAAGAACAGGAAGGCTGTGGCATTTCTGTGAGCTCTTTAGCCAGCCCTTTGGACCCAAACAGTTCAGAAGTAATTATGGCTCCGAGTCACAGATCAGGCCAGCAGACACTACTTTCTTCCCTAAATAATAAGACAAAACACAGGAAATTGTGGCTTGGCAGTGGTTCTTAGATGAAAGGAAGACATGTAGAACAAACCATAGACCAAAGAGAGGGAGGGAGGAAGATGGGTAAGAAGCAGGGAAAGACGATACAAGTAGAACTGTGAGTAATAAGGCTTTTCCTTTCTGCTGCGATTCCAAGATTTTTTCTTCAGTTCTATGATCGATGGTGTCTTTAGGTAACAAGTAATTACAGTGTTCAGTGCAGGGTAGCCTGGTGGAAAGAGAACAGCCTTTGAAGTTCTCAGCCTTGGGCTTAAATGCCAATTTTTCCATTCCATGGGTGTGTGATCCTCATCTCTAAGGCTAGCATAATAGAATCAAGCTCATAGGGTGTCTTGGGGATTAAACGGCACAGGCTTCAACCAAAATCTATTAGAGACGTGGCTGTCAGACACAGGAGTTTGTGTGAATGTATGATCAAGAACAGGCACAGGCGGCACAGAACTCGTAGCCGGTCCCTCAAGGGCAGGTCCAGATTGGACGAGAACGTTCCGTCAGTCAGTTGGCAAGGCATCGCGGCCCTGAGGGACATGAGGGAGCTGCTGAGGACTTCACTGGGTCATGAAAGGCTTTGTCTTCCGGCACCCCCGACCTCAGCCACGTTCTTCCTGGAGGGTCTCAGCTCGGTCCCCCAACTACTGTTTATTCTTTTAGCCCCGGAATCCCAAAGCAGAATGAATGTCCTTCTCATCCCCTGCACCCCTTCCCCCGCGCCCGGGGAAGCATTGCATCACAGCTGGATACGTTCTGTGAAGTGTTTGTCCTGCCTGGGCTTAGTAAATGACCCCTCTCCTCCGTGGGCACCAGGGCTTTCTGGCCCAGTTGGCACTGGGCACGTCCCGCGGCGGCCGCTAGGGGGAGCCTGGGCCGGAGCTCTGAGAAGTTGGACAACTGTTGAGGTCTGCGTTGCAGTAGGAAGTCTTGCGTTGGCCTCAGGGCAGTGACTGTGAGGATCTCATTCTAAACAGACAAGTGTTCAGAGAATGTTTGAGAAAGGAAAATTGTCAAGCGCTGGACTTAAAAGAATTAAAAAACCTCCTATTAGCTCCACACTCTTCCTTCACTGGCTGAGAAGCTAGTCTGTGCCTTCCAGATGGGTCTTTTAAAAGTCATTTCGGAAGCTATGTAGTTCAGTGGAAAGAACAAGGGTCAGAAGTCACGGATTCAAGACTGTTCTGGGCTCAACCTACTTATGAAAACTTCGACATGTCTTTACTTTTCTGAGACTTTGTTTACTAATAATGTCTATTGCCATTCATTGGCTCTGTTCCATGTGTCATGTTACCAAAAATTATCTCATTTAATCCTCACAACAATTATATGAAGGAAGTGTTTGTTATCCCAATTTTATAAATTAGGAAAGTAAGGCATAAGAAGTAACTTGTCCAAGGTTTTAGCCCAGTAGAGTCATTGAGATCTTTCTGACTCAAGTTTATGCAGAAGCACCCTTCTATTTCCAGAAAACTCTCTCTCTTTTCAAATGAGCCTTAATAGTAATAAATAATAATAATAATAATAATAATAATATACTGAATGCTTACTATGTGTCAAGTACTGCTTCACTATTTTAAGCCATTTAATTATTTTAAAAGAATAATATAATAATAATAATTAATAATAATAATAATAATGCCATTGTCACATATTTTGAATCACAAACTTTAAAGTTAATCTAATGATTACTTACATTCAAGATTTATTGTCAAGATTCTTATATTCAAGGTCACAGAAAGACCTTTTGTTTCAGGGTCTAAGAGTCAATTCCACAGAGGGCTATGTATGATGGAAGAGATCTGTGGAGATGCTGGAACCACGACAGTGATTATGAGCATGGCAAGGGCCTGATCAGAGCCCGGCTCAGGAATACACACACAATGGCAGTGGCTTTTCCCCCTGCCTTCTCCCCTCATTTGGCACTGAGGCTTGTGGAACAACATATCTGTCCCTGGCCACTCCTTTGCCCTTGGGCAGAGGTCTCCAGTCCTCTCATAGAGCCTGATGAAATAGCCCCTCTCTCTGGCTCAGTTACACTAAAATCCACTGCATCTTCCTCAAAACATAGCCCTTCCATTTATCCCAAATCTTCTTCCATTCTTCTCCTCTCCTCAGCCCTCTTCAAGGGGCTTATAATAGCTAAAACTTGGAGCAACTTTAATGTCTACCCATAGAGGACTGATTAAATAAGTTATGCTACATCCTTACTTTGTTAATTAGTCACATAAAATTCAATTGTAGTTGAAATAAGTATAACTCAAACTGCCTGAGGCCCAATAAGGGTTTATTAGCTCATGAAACTGAAAGGCTCAAGGATATATGGCTTTAGGTCCAATGGGGTCCAGGTATTCAAACAATGTCAGGAACCTGTTTCTTTCTGTTTCTTGTCTCTGGTTTCTTCTGCATAGGCTTCATTCTCAGGCAGCAAAGATAGCCAACAGTAGTAGCTCAGACTTTTATCTAACAGAATTCACCATCCCAAAAAGGTAAAGAGCCTCTCAGACATTAGTTTGAGCTATGGCTGCCTAGTTTTGGACAAATCCCTGTGATTCAGACCAGGCCAAGTCTTAATCAAGGGACAGATATAATACAAAGCCTAGATCATTAAATTTCTAAAGGAAAATATGATAAAATCTTTACAGTCTTGGAATAGGCAAAGTTTTTCTCCAATAAAATACCAAAAAACACTAATCATAAAAGGGAAAAAATCATAAAATGGACTTAAACAGAGTTAAAAACTATTGCTTGAAAAACACCATTTCAAATGCAAAGTCAAGACTCAGACAGAGTAAACAATAGAAGTCTCATAAACTATAATCTTGCCATAGTTAAAAATAAATGACATTTATCAACATGAAAAGATCTTTGGAGAGAAGAATTTCTGTCTGTTTTATTTACTACTATATCTCTATCGCCTAAAATAGTGCATAATCACTATTCATTGAGTGAATGAATCTCCAATATATTATTATATAAAATATTTTTATCTCATTTATGTAAAAAAAGTATTTTGTATCTATGTAAATGCATATATTATGTTTGCATTGCATTTGAGAAGAGAGAGGAGGGCTTTTACTTTCACTAAGAAGAAAAGAAAATACAAATTATAACACTATCTTATTTCAGGGCCTGGCCTTTAAGCCATCAGGCCATGACCTGCCTGGAACAGAGGAGCCATATCTAGTGATTCTGGGAATTACTCCAGATTCTGCCTTCCAAGCCCACTTCAAAGTTATATCCATGATTGACTTTCAAGTTTTAGACTAATTGTACACAACTGAGCTTCTCACTTTTGACCCAGCTCCTTTGAATCGACAAATTGACTGTCCAGCTTTTAATTTGCCTTTTCTCAAGATGCTTCCTCTCTAGTCATTCCCTCAGACCATCCATTTCAGCTTTTGTATGTAGGATGCTCCAACCTGTCAATGACCCAGGTTCCATGGACATTATAGCTGGATCCAGGAAGGTCCTAGCTGTACTTCTAGGGTGAAAACTTTACAAGGTGCCTTCAAGTCACTGAAATTATGTAAGCCATAAGAGTGTAAGAAAAAACTACTGTGTGTTTAACATGGTTACTGTTTTCACAGAATTGAGCAGAACAAGGTTTCTTTATTCTCCCATTTTAAAGATAAGGGAAAATTGAACCTCCAAGTTTGAATAACATGCCCTAGGTCACACAACTAGTAAGGGGCTCTGGTTCAAATTAAAGTCTCTCTGACTAAATTTTATTCTCTCTTATTCGACTATACCAAATTGATACCGGGAATTATGCACAGATAGCAAGACTCTGCTGATCCCTAAGTCTCCCCAGGTAAATTAGAAACTGATGGAATTCACCTAAAGACTGAAGGAAGTCTCTGCTCTAATCTTATTGCCCCTGCATCTCCCGCAGATGATGTTGCTTTGAGAGAGCCCAGGTACTAACCATCATGAGCAGACAGATATTCCGTTGCCTGGAATGTGTCTTTGGTTGGCCTTATGAAACCTTTTAAGTGTGACAAGAAGAAGCTGATTATCCAAGGTAGCATGGTGTTTTACCTACCCACCCAAGTCAAGAGGAGTGGTTTCTCTGGAAATACACTTTCAAAATTACTTCAAGGAATGTAAATCAAGATGCTAAAAAAGGTACCTTATGAAGAATATGTTTAGAATGTCCTCTCATTCAATATCTTCTTGTAAAAATACTCTAGCCTCAGTGCAAAAGTGGCAACTCTATAAATTACGTGACCAGGTCCCCCAGTCACAGTTGATTGGGCCAGAAGTTGAGCTGGTCATACTGACTCCCCTGGCTGAGATAATATCAACTCGGGGAACATCTCAAGGAAGTGGGGGAAGCAATGGCCTGAATACTAAAGGAATGTGAATCATCATCAAAGTAAAAGGTGAGATTTCTTGGGACATTGGAAGCCAGGAGTGTACCAATGCTCAAGAGAAAGGAACTACATATATGGGCATTTTGATTTACCCTCAAGGAAATGGCCAGGCTACCCCTAATCTGTGAACTCTACAAACAACCTCCCCACTTCACACACACACCAATCTCCAGTTGGGGGTGGGGGCGGGAGAGAGAGAGAGAGAGAGAGAGAGGGAGAGAGAGAGAGAGAGAGAGAGAGAGAGAGAGGGAGGGAGAGAGAGAGAGATATTAGAATAATTTGGGAAATGAATAAACTTTTAAAAATTATAATACAGATGAGAAAAGGACAGGTGAGATTATTGAGCAATGTGGGACTAGATAATAAAACCACTCTTCTGCTGAGAACATCTATAAAAGCTATATTCAAAAAAAATATTTAAACCTGTTTAGAGTCACTGGAGAACTCAAAAGACAGTGAAGACTTGCTAGACCAAGATGCAGGAGAAGATAGAAATATGAAGGTATCAACCTAGAAACACTTTAACCTAGGAATACTAGCCAACTCCAGAAGAAGTATCTTAAAACAATGAAAAGTTTATTCTCTTACAGTTCTAGAGGCCATAAGTCCAAAATCAATTTCACTAGGACAAAAATCAAAATGTCAGCAGTGCCACATCTCTTTTGAATGCTCTAGGAGAGAATCTGTTCTTGCCTTTTTCATATTCTAGAAGCTGTTGGCATTCTTGGGCTAATGTTAACATCACTCCAATCTTCAAGGCCAGCATCTTCAAATCTCTTTCTGCTCCATCTTCATATGACTTTTCCCCCTGTGTGCCTATGTCAAATCTCCCTCTGCCTCTCTTATAAGGATACCTGTGATGGCATTTCAGGACCATCCAGATAATCTAGGACAATCTCCTTACCCACAGACCCTTAATCTAATCACATTTTCAAAGACTCTTTTCCAAAAAGGGACACATTTACAGGTTTCAGGAATTAGGACCCAACATCATTGGGGGGCCACTTTTTAGCATCAAAAAACATTGAGTATCTAGTAATAAATATAATGAAAGATGTGCAAGACCTCTACACTGAAAACCACAAAACATTATTGAAAGATATGAAAATAAATATAAGTAAACAGAAGGATATACCATTTTCATGAATGGAGGACTTAATAGGTTAAAGACATCAATACTCTCCAAATCAATCTATAAATTGCATTCGATCTTGATCAAAATGTCAGCAATGTTTTATTGGGGGAAATTGACACACTTAAAAAAATTATATGAAAATGTAAAAGCTGAGAAGAGCCAAGACAAACTTGAAAAAAGAGCAAAGTTGGAGGAATTAAACAACTAGATATCAATAAAAAGTTAAAACTATAAATAAAGTGACATGGCAATGAATTCTAAAGCAGCATTTTAAAACTTTAATGTGTACAGGGAGACCAGATAGGCATATCACTTAGATTATATCTTTCCCACTTACTATCCCTCATTTTCCAGAGTAAGCACATTTATCACAGTGAGGGCTTCTGTTTATAATAAATGGAAAAAGTATGTACTCAGAAAATATTTGCTGAATTGACTTTCATAACTCAGTTCTCTTGGCAATTTTTTAAATATCACAGCAACAAAAGGACTAATACCTCCCCAAACATGTTCAATGGTGATTTGGGGAAATGATAAGTGATCATATACTAAACTTGGATGTTAGATATTGAATATTGGATGAGTCAGTTTTCTATGAAGGCTTTTCCCCAATCTAATGATCTATAGACCAAGATGACAGTGGAACCAATTCTGTACTTCAGCTGATATCTAAGAAGCACATAGCTCATTCAGTAATTCCCTCAGGGTAGGTGTGTATTTTACATCAGTACTTTTATCTACACAAATGTCCCTGGAACCTGACTCTATTGTGATTCAGCAAACAGTACTAGCTAGTAATCTGAAATCAGCTGCTTATACCAATAATGGCTCCATTGGACCTTATCTTTCTATTGTGGCTCCTGAAATTAGTATTTCTTTCTGTTATAATGAAAAAATTATCTGCATTGATTGCAAAAAGCAAAGCCTGATATTATAGCATGATTACTTTCAGAATAAATTGAATATTGTATTGTTCAGTAATAATTATTGTGTTAAAGAGATTTTAGTCTGCAAGATAGGAAGAAATCCCGTCAATTAGATAATATCCAATAAACCGATAACCAAACTATATCAGTGAATTAAACATAATTAGACTTAGATTTTAAAAATGTATTCAGAAGCAAAGTCAAGTCATTCCCTGAGAAGATGTTATGATTGTCAAGTGCATCCATAAGTCACTTCTGTATCTAAAGCTGGCTAAAGCCTAATGGAGAGCATTTAAGAACATGATATGGGTAATGCTTTTACATTTTACGGTCATTTTTTTCCCACTATAGTAAGCCTAGTTCAGGCCCTTGTCACCTAACACATGTGTCTTGGTCCATTCAAGCTGCTATAACCAAATACCACAGGCTGGGTGGCTTATAAACAACAATTTACTTCGCACAGTTCTGGAGGTTGGATGTTTGAGATCAGAGTGCTTGCATGGTCAGTTTCTTTGTCTGGTGAGGGTCCACTTCCTGGTTCATAAACAACCATCTTCTCACCGTGTCCTCACATAAGAGAGGGGACTCTGGAGCTCTGTGAGGTCTCTTTCATAAAAGCATTAATCCCATTCATGAGGGCACCTCCCAAAGCCCCCACCTCTCGATACCAACACATTAGGCATTGCGTTTCAACATATGAATTTTGGGAGAAACATATTCAGTCTATGGCAATATGTTCCTATCTCCAGCCAGTGCCTCAACCCATATGCTGCACATCACAATCAAATCATCTTAAAGAGAAGAAAAGAAACTAAAGAGTCATCCTTTCCAATTTGATATACCTTGCATCAGTTTGGCTCAGTTAGGTTATGGTGAGGCAATAAACATCTCCAGGTCTTAGGTGCTTAACATAACAAAAGTTTATTTCTTACTTATGCTGCATGTTCAGTACTGATTGACAGTGGGACTGTATTCTTTGGAGGCAGGTGGAGAAAGGTTATAATTGGTCATGATCCCCACAGCTGAAGGAAGGGAACATCACAAATCACACACTTAAATCTTCTGCCTGAAGTGATGGCCACTCATGTTTCTTTGGCCAAGGCAAATCACATGGCTATGCCTGACTTCAAAAGTGGGCAGGGAAATGCTATCCTACCATGTGCCTGCAGAGAGAAATAGAATACCATGGACACCCCAAATAACTTTTACTTCTGTAATAGCAGGATTTAAATGAGAGAAATGTACGACCTCATGGGAAGTAGAGCGAGGACTATTGAAATATCTTGTAAATATTTTTAAACTTTTAATAAAAATGCAATTATTTCAGCACACCAAATAGCATTATTTTTTATACATGTTAAACTATAATTAAAGATTCTATACAATCCATTTCCTATCATCATGGTTTTCTCTCTGGAAAATTTAAATTTTTTTCCTCAGTAGTTTCAGTGTTAGCTATATGTTAATTTTGCTTTGTATATATAGTGCATATGAAATATATATACACATACAATTTATATAAATATAATGTATATGAAAAGGCATTTTTCTATTATTTCATTCTAGCCAGGATCCTGTTTTGTTTTATTTTTAACTACTCATAACAATTGAAAATTCACATATTCTCAGTGAGATAAATTCACATATTCAGTCTAGAATACTATATATAGTTTTATCTTTAATGACTCAAATTTTATAGAAAACATATTTGAGATAGAAAAGAAATATCTGGAGTGGTTTATTATTATTATATCAGCTCTCTGCTCGAAATCTTTTCCATTCCCTATCTGTTCAGATCCAAATTTTAATATTTAGTTTGGCAAAGATGGCTAGCTCCCTACCAAAAATTCAAAAATTCCCCTTTCCCTTTCCAGAGTGTGAAGTTGTCACTGGGAAATAGCTGCTTAGCTCTCCCAGCAGCCAAGTATAGCTAATGAAATATGAGCAGGAGTTATTTTTTATGTTATTATTATATAGAAAACACTTACAAAGCACATATGTGACAGGTATAGCTAAGTGTTTGACATACATTGACTCATTTACTGAAAATAACAATCCTGTAAGGTAAGTTCTATTACTGTCCCCATTTTACAAATGAAAAAACTGAGGGTCAGAGTAGTTGAGCAATATAGAGGAACACAGCTAATAAGACACAAAGATGGGATTCTAACCCAAGAAGTCTAATTCCGGAGTCCATACTCTTAAACACTGCCATATGCTTCCTCTTGTGCTAGGGCCTTTAAAAAGCAAATGGGGCTTCTCTATCTACTCTGTGGCCCCAGGGGATGGCAAAGCCACACAATTATAGTATCCTGGGTTTCCGATTAGCAACACGGAATCAAGTCACCCACTGGCCACAGACTCCCACATTTGACTACCACATGAATAAAAAATAAACTTCTGTTGAGCCAAGACTGAAATTTTGGCCTTGTTTGTTACAGCATCTAGTATTTTTCCCAACTGACATATATGACAACCAAGACTCACCACAATTTATCTTAGTCGGGGTCAAGAGACCTAGATTTTAGTTCCAGCACAGTCTCTGACTTAATGTATGACCTTAAGGAAGCACTTCTTCTCTCAAGGCCACATTTGAAAGATCAAACATTTGGATTAGATCAACATTTTATAACTTGTATTTCTTGGAACATCCTATCTCAGCTATATTTCTTGAATCTTCCTGAAAACAACACTTCATGACCAAATAACACAGGAAAATTTTAGACACTGCAACCCCTTTTGTAGATTCATAATTGTATTCACTTGAAGGTTTTCAGACATCATTCCATAATGACTTTAACATTATTCACCAGATGGATTTGGCCACAAAACCTCTTAAGTTTTTTTAAATTGGGAGACATTTATTAATATTTGGAGGGTGACTATAGTTAATAATACTGTTGTATATTTGAACATTGCTAAGAGAGTAAATCTTAAAAGGTTTCACCAAAAGACAAAAATATTTTATAACTATATGTGGTGATACATGTTAACTAAACATATTGTCGTGATCATTTTACAGTATGTACAAATACCAAATCATTATGTTGTACACTGGAAACTAATATAATGTTATATGTCAATCATATCTCAATAAAAAATACTTACGGGGATACTAGTGTACTAAAAAATGTAGTTTGGGGAATGGTGAACTAGAATCCTAACACTAGTCCTAAAACTACTCTGCATGTTTGTCTACTTTACCAAATTTCCCACACACGGTTCCAATCAGGTTACCTCTTCATTGCTACACAAATGCAGCAAAATCTCAACTTATGGCTGAGAAGCTCTTACTTTGTTTCCTGAAGCTGGAATGACCCATTTCTTCTCTGCATGGCAAGTCTTTCATATACTTCAAGGTTCAAGTCAATTCTGTGTCTGGTCCATGAAGACCCCACAATATGATCCAGCACACACCTTACTTCTCTCTTAGTCAACACTCATTAAACCGTCTGGGCCCTCCACCGACATTTTAGGCTTGAATTTCCCTGAAAAGTCTCTTGAATGAGGGTATTTGTAGGGCAAAAGATAACTAGAAGGTGAGTTCTTTGAGATATTTTGACATGCGGTGCTTGAACAGAAACAAAATCAGACTGGAAACAGTCACAGACAAGGAAGATGTCATTAACTCCTAGGAGAAGAAATGGGAGAACGAGTTTTGTGGTTCTTAGCCAAGAGAATCCATGAAGATCAAACGAAGCGTGAGATGCAGTTCCAAAGATAGTCTGCAAACAGGAAGAGGTTGTGTGCTGATATCCTTTTAAGCAGTTGCTACAAGATGAGTTTTTCTGTTTCAGCTAGGCTGGAAATGTATTATTGACTGCATGGGATTGGCTGTGTACTCAGTTTACCTACTCTACATTATGATGGCATCTTCTTTGGTACTTTGAGATCTGATAATCAGCATAAATCCATGGGTGTCAGTTATATCTAATGTATAGGCCCGTTATAGCCCAAAATAAAGTTGTTTTTAATATACCAGATGTCAGAAGGTACATTACTAATTTAATGAGAACAACCATATACATTAGGAAGGACCATTTGTGATCAATCAAAATGAGTTTGACCTAAAAAAATTTGAAAAATGTATATATTAAAATATCTGATATTTGGATGTATTCGAGTTTTAGAATTACCTCTCACATTTGGTGTAGAGGATAGAGAGTTTGAGTTTGGAGGTAAAGACCAGTTAAGAACCAGTTGAGGTTTTCTCCAGGTGGGACAGACAATGAGATTTTGACAAAGGCAGAGGCTTGGAAAGGAGAGAACAGAAAAGAGAGATATTCATGCCTATTGGATTTAGAAGGTATGGAGAAGGAGCGAGAGAAGGAAAAATAAAAGTATTGAAAGAGGAAGAAAGAAAAAAAAAGGAAGAAAAGAGGAAAAGAGAGGTTGAAGATGACTCTAAGCTCTCAGACTATTAAACTGGGTGTATCCTAGGATTTTTAGATGACTCTTCCATTTTCCCACATTGCCTATCCACAGAGCCACCTGAGTGGGCAGCAGGGAAGGAGAGCACTCCCTCCTCATGTTATTTTGTGAAATTGCTTCAACCTATACCTTCATCAGAGTCAGTATTCCAGATCACTGTGCCAAGCTTGGTTTGGTAATCAGGAGCACATAAAGCAAAGGGAACCTTCCAAATGGCGTGAACAGGCACAGCCAGGACAGACTTGGATGAAATTATAAATTCAGTTGAGTTGGCTTCTTATCCAGTCCCAGCCAGGCAGCTCTCCTCACCTGCCTCATTTTTCATCTTATCCCATCACAACCTTCTTCATCAAGGAGCTAAGTCACTGTGAAAGAGGTTCTGTTGAGGATTTGAAAAAAAACAGTTGAAAAGAGACTTTGGAATCAAATTAACTCCATAGAATTTGGAGTCAGACTGATCTGAACCTGAACCTCAAGTCCTGGACAAAAAAGCCCAGGCTTCAAAAGAAAGGACTGAGCTAAAAATAGAGAATTTGAATCCCAGAGGTTGTAGGGAGCCATGGAATTTAAGGATATTTTTCAAGGAGAGTGAAGGGAAAATGGAAACTCTTTCTGTATCTATTTGCTTTGGACCCATCATGTTCAAGCAGACCAGGTGAAGGCCCTGTCAGCATGTAAACACCTTTACTGAGCAGGATTTTTCCATAATATGCATCCTCTTCTAGTCTGTCTCACACTGTTTAGGGATGGAGAAAAAAAAAGAATGAAGAAAAATGAAAAGAGCCTCAGAGCCTATGAGATAGCATCAAGGGTGCCAATATGTTAATAATGGGAGTCCCAGAAGGACAAGAGAGAAAGGGGTAGAAAGAATATTTGAAATATGGCCAAAAACTTCCCAAATTTTATGAAAAAATATTATCTATACCTCTAAGAAGTTCGACAAATTCCAATAAAGTCGGAGATTCATACCTAGTTACATCACAAACTATTAAAAGACGAAAACAGAGAATCTTGAAAACAGAAAGACAGAAATAATATATCACTTATAAGACCTCTTCAATAAGATTAACAGCTTATTTCTCATCAGAAACCATGGAAGCCAGCCAGCAGTGGGATGGCATATTCAAAGTGCTGAAAAAAAAAGACTCGCATCCAAGGATTCTATATGTAGCAAAACTATGCTTTTAAAATGAAGGCAAAATTAAGATATTCGAATATAAACAAGACTGAGAGAATTTGTTATTACTAGACCTGCTGTACAAAAAAAGAATGAGAGGCCTTCAAGCTGAAGCGAAAGGATACTAAAGAGTAACTTGAATCTACATGACGAAATACAGATTTCTGGTAAAGATAATTACACAGTTAAGTATCAAAGACAGTATAAATGTGTGTGTGTGTGTGTGTGTGTGTGTGTGTGTGTGTGTTTTGTTTGGAACTCCTTTCCTCCTATCTAAGAGATAGCTATAATTATGAATTTGTGTTAATGACCATGCAATATATAAAGATGTAATTTATATGAAAATAAAAGCACAAATAAGAGAGTGAGTAATGGAACCACATAAGAGTAAAGTTTTTGTATGCTGTTGTAATTAAGGTGATATTAATGCAAACTAGATTAATTTGCATTAATTAATTGCAATAAGTTATAAGTTAAGATGTTAATTATAATACCAGGGCGACCACTGAAATAGAGTAAAAGAAACAATAAGGGAATTAAAATGGTATACTAGATAATATCTATTTAACACAAAAGAAGGCAGTAGTGGAGGAATAAAGTAACAAAAAAGATATAGGGCATGTAGAAATTAAGTAACAAAATGCCAGTGCAAATCTTACCTTATCAGTAATTACATTAGATATAAATGGATTAAACACTCCAATTAGATATTAGAATTATAGTTTAAAAAGCATGATCCAAATATATGCAGTACACAACAGACACACTTTAGAATTAAAAATCACAAATAGGTTTAAAGTATAAGGATGGGAAAGACATATATCAAACAGTAAACAAAAGTCAGCTGGAGTAGCTATACTAGTATTAGACAAAAGTCAGCTGGAGTAGCTATACCAGTAGATAAAATTCACTTTAAGGCAAAAACTGTTACTAAAGATAAAGAAGGACATTTTATAATGAGAAAAGAGTCACTCCATCAAGAATATAAAACAATTATAAACATAATTAACAGATCCCCAAAATATATGAGCTAAAAAGTGACAGATTTAAAAGAAATAGACAATTCAACAATAATAAAAGGGAAAGGAATACTTCCTAATTCATTCTTTAATGCTAGCATTATCCTCACCCCAAAGCCAGACAAAGAATTCATAAGAAAGAAAACTGCAGAAAACTATATCCCTTATAAATATAGATGCAAAATTCCTGAACAAGATAGTGGCAAACCAAATCCAGAAGCATATAAAAAGGATTGTACATCATGACAAATGGGAATTTATCCCAGGAATCCAAGGTTGGTTTGAATGGTACTTATTAAGACCATATCAATAAAATAAAGGACAAAACCACATAGTCATCCCAATAGATATAGAGAAAGCATTGACAAAATCCAACACCCTTTCAGTAATTCTACTCCTGGGTATAAATACCTAAGATAATTGAAAATACATGTTTATACAAAAAATGTGTATGTGGATATTCACAGTAACTTTATTCAAAATAGCCAAAAAGAAGAAACGACCAAAACTTTCATAAACTGATGAATGGATAAACAAAATGTGATATATCCATACAATGGAATGTTGTTGAATCAAAAAAAAAGGAATGAAATACTGATTTATGCTACAACATGGATGAACTTTGATACATTATGCTAAGTAAAAGAAGCCAGACATAAAAGGCCATATATTCTATGTTTCTATGATTATAAAAGGTCCAGAAAAGGCAAATCAATAGATATATAAAGCAGATCAGTGATTGTCAGGGTCTGAGGGAGGGAGGAATGAGGAGTAATTGTTAATGAATATGGAGATTCTCTTTGAGTTGACGAAAATACTCTGGAATTGGAGAATTATATGGAGGTTATGGTTGTATTTCTTTGTCGATATATTAAAAACCACTGAATTGTACACTTCGAAGGGTGAATTTCATGCTATATGAATTCTATCTCAATTAAAAAAATAATAAAAACATAAAAGGCATGCTCAGCCCCTTAGAGAGAATGCCAGCAGCATGACTCAAGGCGAGTATTTAGTCCTTTAGACATCATTTCCTCATTTGGCAGACACAGTATCATCATTGCTTCAAGCTTATAGCCAAGTGAACATATTTGCAGTTTGAAGCTCAGTGTCCTTCATCCCATTTGTACTTAGCAGAATCTGAATCCTTCTTCTTATTTATAGCATTGTGCTCTGTATAATCTAGTTTCACCCAAGCTACCATGGTTTAGGGTGTTTTTTTTTTTTTAATGCTCTCTCCCTTCTTCAAAGGCCTAGGCAGGGAGAGAAAGTAACATTCATTGAGGATTCTTCTGGTCTAAAATACCATGTTTAATTTAGAACTCCAGATAATGCCTAGGTCACTTTATTTCCACTTTAAAGGAAAGGAAACTAAGGCCTCGCTTAAAAATTCTCTCCAAATCAAACATGGATTTAGATGGGCCTCAGTTCAAATCTGTCTCATAGAAAATTTTATGAGATCTCCCATAAGTTTCCTAAGCCTTCCAAACTTCAGTTTCCTCTTCTATAAAACAGGGACAAAAGGAGAACTTTTGTGGTGGAGTGGTTTTGAAAATTAAATGAGATACAGAGATGCACTTAGCTCAGATCTTGGAATTCATCTTAGCTATTAGTACTCTTATGTGAAGCTAGCCGGTGGCTAAATTTGGCTTAGAAGCTGGATCAGTAGCATTCCAAAGCTTTATCTTCTACTCCCCCATATTGCCTTTTCTCTCTTCCTTACCTGTCCAAATTACTCACCCTATTAATTGACAAACAGAGTATATAGTAAAATGTAAGTCAGGAGGGAGGACTACGATCAAATTATCAAAAGGCATACACATCCAGTTTCTCCTAAATTTGTCAATCACAGCATTTCCTTCATTTATGCTCATCATTCTCTGTCTGTCTCTGTCTCTGTCTGTCTGTCTCTGTCTGTCTGTCTCTCTCTCTCCCACACACACACACATGCTCCCTCACACATGCAAAGTTTTCTTGCTATTTCTGAGTAGCTAGCCCTAACAGCTTCATGAAAAAATGGATACGGCTCGATCCAGATTATCATTGAAACAACCCCCCAAAGTCTTAGTTCCTTGGCCTTTCATAAAAACTCTGAGCCACAATCAAGAGGCTTGCACAGACCTCTCCACTCCCTCTCTATCTTCTCATAAACTGGCTTCTGGCCTCTCCCAGCTACATCTGGTCTTAGTGGAATGTGCTTATCAATCTTACTTCAGGGGAAGGAGGCCAAATAGCCTGGTGCCCTGGTGGCTGAGGAGGCTTGTACAAGCTTGTGACATGTCATCAACAAGTGGGTTGACATGGGATTTTAATTTTTTATCTTCTGGCAACTTCCATCAGATTCAGAATACCTCCCCACATGTATCCACCCTTCCAGACTCATTTTCTTTTTCTGTCTCAATCCTAATTTCTTTTCTGATCAGTCTATTAGCATAAATTGAGCATTAGCCCTCGTTATGATCATTATTAACTATTGATATTATAGCTTAATCACTGGTCTAGTTGGGTTCCCTGGTACAGCTCAGTAAAAGGACTTGCCATTCTCTGGGAAACAGCATGCAGTGGAGGTGAGGGCTTTGATATTGGACAGGCCTAACTTTGAATCCAGCTTTCTTTTGAGAGAAGTTGAATAAGGTCTTTCATTTGAATCTGTTTTCTTGTTTGTAAAAGGCAGCTGTTGGTACCCACCTAACCAGGATTTGGGTGGGAAATAAATAAAGTGATATAATAGGTACCATGATAATTATTAATGTTGTCACTGTTATCGTCGTTGTGGCTCTAAGTATGCCAAGGATCACGTGATAGGAGCCCATTTTAAAGCAGATTCTCTGTGAAAATTATTACATGGTTGTTAAAAAATTAACTGTGAGATATCTAAACCTCAAGAGTATACATCCCTTTACACCCAGACACTCAACTTATAGGTCTTGAGTCTAAAGAAATAATCACGGATGTAGGGCAAAGATTTGGGTACAAGAAATATCATCATATTATTGTTTATAATACTGAAAAACGGAGCAATTTAAACACGAAAAATGAGTTCATATATAGACAATGGAACTCTGATTCAGTGGACAGCTAGCAGCCCTCTAAATGTGGTAAAAGAATGGTTATGACATTTACAATGTATATAGTTGAATATATATATATTTGAAGTTGTAAGAAGCAGTTACAAAATAACACCTAGAACATGGTCCTGATTTTATCTGAAGGAGGAGTAGAGAGGACATCTAAGTACATAGAGAAAAGGCCAAAAGGATAACCATTAAAATGTTCAAAATGAGTAATCTCACAGAAATTTTTATTTTTCCATTCTGTATGTCCTAATTTTTGATAACAAAAATATTTAGGAAAAAAGTAAACATTTTTGGTATCTTTTATTGAAGCAAAACATACACAAAGAGAAGTTGCACAAATCCTAGCACAGCTGGATGGGTTTTGTTAAAGTGAGCATGCCTATATAATAAGTACTCTGATCATGACACATAACTTTCCAGCACCCCAGACGCCACCCTTCTGCTCAGTTCCAGCCACTATCTCCCAAAGATAACCACTATTCAGATTTCTAACAGTCTAGCCTAGTTTTGTTTGCTTTTAAGCACTTAACAAATAGAATTGTGTTATTACTTGCTTTGGCATTATGAGTAGTGCTGCTAGGAACACTTGTTCCATCTTTTGGTGAACTTATGTACACATGAAATTGCTGTTCACGGAAAACGTGTACATACAATTTAGTCGATACTGTCAAATAGTTTTCCAAAATAATTGTTCTAATACACACTTCCACTAAGAGAGTGTGAGAGTTCTGGTTACTTGACTCCAGTTACTTGTTAACTCAGTTACTTTGACGGGGCCTAGACAGAAGCTGAGCCTTGGTCAACTACACTCCCTGTGGGTGGACTTCTGCTAGGTTCTCTCATATTGCCTGGTGTTTTCATTTTAGCCATTTCTAATGGCAACACATTGAGGCTTTAATTTACATGTCGGTTTAACACCTTTTCAAATATTTACTGGCCATTCGAATATTGTCTTTTGTGAAAGGCCTGTTCAAATACTTTGCCTATTATTCTATTGGGTTATCTGCTTTTTTTCTTATTATAAGATTTCATATATCCTATATGCAAGTTTATCAGATGCATATATTGCAAACGTATTTTCCCACTGTGTGGACTTGATTATTTCAGTCTCTTAATGGTGTCTTTTGGAGAAAGAGGGTCTGAATGTCAATACTCCATAGTAAATGAAGATCCTGGCTGTTTCTCCTGGCAAATGTGAGCCCCTCATCATACCACTCACCACACCATGACCCAGAGGCAGGAAGGGCAAACCCATATTCAGAATAAGTATTTATCACCATGAGGACAAATTGCTGAATCTACCAGGATAGAAAGGGGCCAATAGTACTTATTATTACCTCTAAGAGTACTACCGTTGTTTTTCTGGGTCCTTGAGAAAAAGATGTCAAGATGGGATTAAATGTGCGAAGATTTTCATTTAAGAAAATAAAAAAAGAGCTGTAAAAACCTAGGAGAGCCATCATACCACAGATGCAGGAGACCCCAAATGTTGAAGTTAGGGAGGAAAGTTTGGGTAAAAGCATCTCAGACTGCCATGCAGTCTATGGAAGTTTCTGCAAGGTCATCAAGGAGCTCAAAGCCAAAGTCAGTCATCAAGAGTTGTCTCACATCACCCAGGAATGGATCTGCCATTGTATCCCTCCTTGCCATGCTCAGTCATTGCTGGGAGCAGCCTGAGGAAAGTAGGGTCTCAGTGCAAACACAGTGATAGGTTTCAGAGCACAGAAGCTGAGTCCTTGTTCAACTGCACTCCCTGTAGTTGGAGTTCTACTAGGTTCTCTCATAGTCACTGGGCCAAGATAGGGAATATGGGGAAAGAAGAAAGTTGTGGTAAACAGGGAAGCTGGCTAATGGGTTCACTTTTTGGAAATATGAAGTTTGATACATCTTCTCCTCTTAGATATTTGGCAACCTGCAAAATATACAGGTCTAGAATTCAAGAGTGGTTCTAGGTTGCTCAGAAAAGACATTAGAGAGTGACCCCTTGAGATTTGTGAGAAAAGTAGTCTCAGGTATCTCCTTAAAGGATATGAACAGTACTAAGGGAACCCCAGGATTTCAGCTCTTTCGTACAAATAGCTTAGTTAAGGAGGTGGAGAGCAGAGAGGAAAGAAAGAGAGAAAGAAGCCTTGTGTGATAGACCTAGGGCCATTCTCAGACTTAAGGCCCCTCGTTACTAAAACTTTCCCAGCACAGAAGTCCAAGGTGGTTGACACATTTCAGCTATAATTGTCTCAGCAGAACTACCTGTTTTTCCCCACCTTGAAAGTGAATGTGGCTCCAAGCAATTTGTATCAGTATTTCAACAAGAATTTCAGAAGAAAGTCAATATGCACTCTTTATGCACGTCTGAGCTTGCATGTATGCTTGTACACACACACACACACACACACACACACACACACACACACAGTGCAAAAGATGTGAGCAGTCAGATGTAGTCAATCACAGAATCTCTGCTTGGCAATTTGGAATAGAGCACAAGGGTCCATGAGTCAGGATTAAACACCATAGCGACCAAGTTACTGAAGCTTGCCGAGTCAGATAGCAATTTCTGCTTAATAGAGCCCTCAGGTCTCAATAATTGCTTTGAAATCCACATATCAACATTCAGTTCTTATAACTGGGGAAGCCAGAAATCCAAGTGTGAGGGCAGAACTGACAGCCTCTCTATGCTCATTCAAGATGCAAAAAAGGTGAATGGTTCCGCCTCCTCAGTATCTGTAAATATGTATCTGAAACTATCTTAATAGTACCTTCCAGGCACCCATACTAACCTCCAGGAGTCTCGCAACAGATTGGTTTGGTTTGTGAACAAAGGCAAGATGTGATTTCTAAATTTAAATTCTGCATTTGCTAACAGAGCTGCTACTGACCCATATGACCAACTAGAAAAAGGTGTCCCTTCCTCAAGACACTTTTCTTTTATATGTCTGAAAATTGTCATAATCTACTAATTTTGTTAAATAATTTATAGCCATCTTCTAGAAAAATTGAAATAAATACACAAATTAATGGTGTCTATTAATAGAAGATGTGGCAGTGTATAATCTAGACAAGCAGCCATCTCAGCTCAGTACCCAGAGATTGTCCATCTTCAGCCGCACCCCCACCCCTCCACCCCCCACTTTAATACTGTTGAATTTAATACACTACATTTATATGGTTATTTGTTAGGAAAACTGCTATTCCAATGGGTCAAGGTTCTGTGCCAGGAATTTCACAGCTGTAGGCACTCATGGTCTATCTGGAATGACAGGCACAACCCTCTGAGAAACAGAGGAGGCAAAAACTTTCAGCATGGCAGATATTCAAGAAACATCAAGCAGCCTTGCAAAGTGAAGGAGCATGGTCAGGATGTGTTCCGGCAGCCTACGGCACTGTGTCCCAGATGTTTGCAGCCTGGAACCTGCTATGTGCCTGGCTTTCCCCCTTGGCCTCTGTTTTTCTGGCTCCTCCCAACTCTCCCCACTCCACTTCTTACTCCCAAGGTCCCTCTGCAGCGCTAATGGCGGCTGCTTGAACAGAGAGGTCATTGACTGGGAAACGGTGGTACTCAGCAATAAGAATAAGTTCTCTCCCTGGCTCTGCAGAGTCACTGGGTGGTCATCATAGGGCCGAACCCAGCCTGGTCACACGAGTGTCCAGGGACAGATGACCCTCACTCTGCAAGGCACTGCTCAGAAGCCCCAGGCATAGTTCTGGAAACTCTGATCCGAGCTTCTCCTCCTCCCTGCTTTTTTTTTTTTTAATATTTAAAAGTAGTACAAAACCATTATGGAAAAATACCAAAAAGAATGAAGAAGAAAATAATTTTCCCTTAATCTCATTAACCAGAGATAAGTTGTGTACTTTTTGTTCTGATTACCGAAATAATACATATAGTCACTGTAGAAAATCTCAAAAGTAAACAAAAATATTGAGAAAAAAATTTATCTATCATTCAGTGTTCTTTTCTGTCTTTTTTCTGCATACATTTTCCAAAACAAATGAAATTATACCATAAATATGGTAGTTTTTTTCCATTTATTTTTATACTATATTTTCCCAGTAATTTAAAAATGTATTTATATTTCTTTTTTACTCTTAATTTTTATTTTTTAAAAGTAATTTCTGAATAGGTTATATGTCTACATGATACAAATTTGAAAAATATGAAATAACATAAAGTAAGTAATAAGTGTTCCCTTCATTCCTATTCCTCAAGTCACTATTGTTAACATTATTTATGTCCCTTCTGAGGTAATCTACAAATTTATATACACGTACATATTAGTAGTATATTAGTTTTTATGCTACACTTTTTCATTTAATATATTTAGGATATAGCTTCATAACACACTATTAACTAGATGATCTACCTCATTCTTTTTAACAGCTGCATAGTGTGCTACATTTAACAGCTATTCCATAGAGTATATATCCCATACTCTACTGGTAGACATTTAGGCTGTTCCCGGCTTTTGCCATTAAAACAGTATTGCAGTAAGTCTCCTTGTACATATATCATTAGACAGATGCAAACGTGTCTGCAGGATGAATTCCTAAAAGTAGAATTCCTGGATCCAAAAATTTTCGCATTTTAAAATTTGATAGGTATTGTCTGTCAGTCACCTTCCAAGAAGGTTGTAGAATTTATTTTCCCACATACAGAGTATGTGGGCCTCCTAGACGACCCTGATAATCCTCACCTAGTATTCATATCTGTAAGTGTTCTCCTCCCACATTGAACCAGAGCTTTTCATGTATTTAAGAGGATTTGTTTTTTCTTTTCTGTGAACTTCGTATTTTCTCTAAATATATCATTTTTCATGGAGGCATAATATTCCACTGTCTAAGTTTAATGTAATTAATTTAATTATTAGGCACTGAATTGATATTTTGATACATTTTGACATTAACAATAATGGGATAAACATCACACATCTTTGTCCATACAGCCAATCATTTCCTTAAAGGAGATTGCTTAATTACTGGGCCAAAGTGCATTATGAGACAGAATACGTGTGATCAGGCTGTGCGGAACTAATTTTTTTAAGGTTCCTTAGACAAACTGGCAAACTCCTTTTCATAAAAGTTTCATTAGTGTATAGTCCTACCTGCAGTGCCCACCTCACCCTCTTTCTTCACCAAAGTGAATATTATCATTTAAAAAAAAAAGTTACTAGTTTAAAATACAAAAAATTGCCTCATACTACCAATATTACTTTTGAAAAGCATCGCCATCGAGAACCCTAACTGAAGTTGGAGTGGCATCAAGGCATGAGTATGTATTCAGTAGAGGTGCCTCAGAACCTCTGGCATCATCACAGGTTCCTACTGTCACCTGAATGTCACCTGAAATGAACCTAACTTGGACAATAGCATTAGAAAAGGCAGCTGTTAGGGTTGTGAGGACCATAGAAACTGGGATCTTACTTCTCAAAGCTTGGCCACAATGGATGCCAGATTTCTGGGGCAGCTCTAATTACATATATTCTGGTCATAATCCCACAAGTACACGCATGCTTGTCAGTCCTTGTGTCCTCAGATAGGGTGTGGAAAATGTGGCCACAAATGTCACTGCACATGCATTTCCTTGGCTCACAGTCCCCAAGCCAGGAATAGCAGGGCTGGTGGTGGAGGACAACCAGGACGTTCCTATGACTGGAAAGGCGGCTAGATCCCAGGGCCTTGTCCGCTCACTGAGGGACAAATGGCTCCTGAAGGGAGACCCCAGGTCCTGGGACTGTGAATTTCCCCTTCCTGGAGGTTTGGAATTTTCCAGAGCTCAGGAGGCTCTTTGATAAGGCCTCACACCAAGAGAGAGTCCGTGTGATAGTATTTAAGCTGCAGGCCTCCCTTCTTGCTCAGTGTCAGTCATGTGCCGCTGAGCACTCAGGATCCTGCCCTCTTATCTGACGTTTCCTCCCTATCCTGCCCTGGACATTCTCATGGGCTCACAGCCCGCCCTTTGCTTGCTGGCCCTGCTTCCAGCATGTGACAACCTCCAGTTCCCTGGCCTGCCTTTCTCATTTGGAACTGGTAGATTGCAGGCCTTCCCTGGGCCCTTGGGGTATTAATAGAAGTAAGAAAACATCAGCCTGCTTCCCACATCTCGAGTTAATTTGAACACTGTGGGCCAAGGCACACCTGAGGCCCTTTAGCAAAGGCTCAGCTTTCCTGAGACAATGGCTGTGAGTCGGCTCCTTGCAAACCTAAACATGTAGTGACCACATTGTCCAAACAAACCCAATCAGGACATCTAACAAAGTAAAGGTATCTCTGATTGTACTGTTTCAGAAAATAGTACGTTTTCTCACAAGGGTAAGAAAATTATTTAGCAAGTTGCTTTTATGTGGAGGAGTATTACTTACAAATAAGATATAAGGAAAAAGTTCTCAAATATTAATCTTTGTCTCTCTTTCTAGAAACTTCTTGACCTTTAACCTAATAAGCAAAGTCAACCATGTTGTCTTAAGAAGTAAAAGATTTGAGGGGACAGATTCATAGAGCATTAATTATTAACCTTTATAAGTGATGGTACCAAAACGTGGCTCCACTGTACACCCCCCAACATACATGCTCGACGTCATTAGCTTTCCCCTAGACACTCCAAATAGGAACAAAATTAAAGTCAAAATAAAACTGTGCAAACTCAGCTTCTAGACAAGTTTCCAGACTCCACTTTCCAACAAGGTTGCTCCCTCTCTAGAAATTCCCTCACTACCACAGGTCCCCACTCGACCCAAAGTGGCAGCACAGTATTGTCCATTTAGTAATTCAAATGGGCCAAACATGGCACATAGAAGGCCCTCTGTAAGTGTTTGTTGGATTGAAATGAACTTCTGTGCAGTGTCTTGGTCCTGCGTGTATCCGCCTCATGAACCTGTTGAATCTTACAAAAAAGAAAAAAAGTAAACAGAAAAACAAAAAACAGACTTTCAAATATCTGAAGAAATTATAAAGTTTTATCTAAATGTCCTCTAATTTAAAATTTCCAATCCTTTCAACTACGCTCCATGTGATATTCATTCATTCATTCATTCATTCAGCCAACTATCTGTTCATTTGATAATTGCCTGCTCAGGGACAAGTACTATGACAAGCAACTGATATACGGCATGCACCATTGAGTGACAGAGAAATATGATTTGTTACAGTGGAGTTGGCTTCTATATTTCATTTAATAATAATTTGAAATGGAAATAGAAGAAAAAGATCAAGTAAAGAAAACTCAGAAAGCCCAAAGAAATTACTCTTTTGATGTCTGTGTATGGTATAAGTAGTCCTGAAGCTCAGAGCCAGTGCATTCTAAAAGTCCACTTATAAGTTATTTGTTTGGGATGTTTCCCATACTCACATGGAGGTGACACCTCCTACCCCTAGAAAATCCAGTGAAGGGAGAAACACATGCTAAAGATAACATGCTGTATATTTCCAACTGCATATTCAGTGGCCACATTTGTGATGATTAAACAAAATAGAAAGCAACAAAATTCAATACGAAAATTATTTTCTCTCATTTTGCTAGTCCTTGAGGATAAGCAGGTATTGTTCTTTCATCATTCAAAAACCATTTTTTTGGGGGGGGGGCGTTTATTTAGAAAAGGGTAAAAAACATGTTGGTGACTTTTGCAGAGATTCTGAAAGGATCTTGTGGGTATTGTTAAGGCACTCAGAGAGTTATGCTTCTTCTTTTGAGTAATTTCACTTTCAAATGTATTGTTTCTCTTTTCCTTGTTACAGGTATACTACCAACATTATTCATGCACTGACTGGCATGAGCATGGCCATTCTGGGGATTATGAGTCAAATGGAACCCAGATTATTATTAAGGAATTTTCCAGCAATACCTGGGCAAGAGCTAGAAAACAATGGCAGGAACTCAAAGAGTTCACAGGTATGTAACGGAACTAAAATGATTACCTATGTGCTGGAAAAGAAATAAAAAGAGGAATTTATTAAGTGTCTACTTGTGCCAATAAAGAAGACAGGCACGTTTTCATAATTCTACATGAATAAAAGAAAGAAGGGGTTAGGGAAGAGATAGGAGTCAGCATATCCACTGTGTTGGCCTCCACAAGTTCCTTTCAGCCATGATACCTTGTGTTTGATTTCAGAGAGAGATCTGGGAAAAGGAGGGAAGAGGGAAGCTCTCCTTTGTTTTGGAGATACTAGAAGAAGCATCCCACTCAACTTCTTTGAGTTAAGGGTGCTTAAATTGGGCATCTAAACTCCAAAAGAATCTATATGCCCTGACCAAAATATAATTGCCTTAGAACAATTGCATGAACTGTGAAGAGATGAAAAGCTAAAAATAAATATTAGTAATCATTGTATTAGTCCTCTACCTTATGTTACAGAATAATCCAGTATTGCTCTCCATGTGTAAAGGCTTTGCAGAAGATCAATCAGTCTATTGGTCAAGTCTTTGTTGAGCTCCTTGGGAACACACAATAGAAAACAATCCCCCCAGGGAGCTTCCAATCAAATAGAAAAAGAAACATTATTAAATAATAATCAACTCATATTAAATTCAAGTATTACAGGTGCTGAAGGGGACAAAGAGAGGACTTTGCTGAAGTGTGATGCTTAAAATGAATTCTGAACAATGAGTAGGAATTAGGCAGGTAAAGAAAGGATGACACGGATTTTCAATCACATGAAAGTGTGAGTAGGTCCTGAGGCAGAAGAGAGATCTGCATGTTTGGGCAGAGGAGAGAGACCTTATGTGGCCGGAGGGGAAAAAGAGTAAGAAAGTAACTGGCTCAAATTGAGGCTAGAGAGATAAACTAGATGATACAGGATGGATGGTTTAAGAATTTTAGATTTTATTCTAAAAGCAATGGGAAATCATTGAACTGCTAGAGAGGAGAAAGAGATTCAGAGCAGAAAAATCATTGTTAGTTTTCCTTTTTTAAAAGATCATTTTGGGGATGTGACTTTCAGAATATCAGAGTGAGGATTTCAGTGGGCCCTCTCCCCAGCAAAACAACAATGTAACTGGTGAAAATTACTTTAAGAACATAATTTAAAGTCTCTGGAAACTGTCCTAAAGACATACAGCAAATGGAGAAACACTCTTTTAAGAATATTTACTAAATCTTGTTAGGAAAAATGAGCCACCAGCCACTCCTTTACTCACTCCCAGCTCCGTGTTATGGAAGCTCAGGTGTTCAACTCCAGGCAGCAGTAGTTGTTAAGAAGCAGCCAAGAAAATGAGAAATCCCTCTTCTCCCACTTCTCAGTCTGGAGTTATAGGTTCAATCCAGGAAGGTGCATGCTGCTGGGGTTTCTCATCTACCACCACTCTCCTTCCTCACCACTAGCTTTGTATTGCAGAAACTCTATTCAAGGCAGACATAGCCAAGAGGACCATCCAGCCCTTAGTCATAGAATAGAAACTCCACCCTAGGCATGGAAGGCTGAGAATACCAGGGCTCCAATCACCCCTACTCCATGTACTCATTGCACAGAGTTTTCATGCCAGGAGAGTTCAACCAAGAAGATAAGAGACTGCCACTCCCCTCACCCTACCTCCAGTGTCCTTTTGAACAGCAGGGGTGTCACCAAAATAAAAGTGGGTCTCTACTCCCAATTCAAGTGCAATGGCACAGGGGTTATACCTGGGGGAGAGGTATGCCATGGAGAAGAACTCTGCAGGTCTGCCTGAGAGGACTGACTGGTTGGAACTGAGAATGGAGAACTCCATGCCTAAGGAGGTTGTGAAAGCCAGGAAGATCAAGGGGGGAACAATGAAGAGGAGACTGATAGTTTCATTATACAAGCCAAACAGCAGAGCTGACAAAAGTTTAATAGAGAGAATCAAGGAAAGAGGTAGCTAAGAAGAAGCCTTCTGGGATCACAGTCAACTCTGGCGTCAGGAAGGCATATGTATGTGCATGGCTGCACCTATGTTGGCGCAATCAGAGCAGAAGATGGGGCAGACCTGAAATCATTCCCTGAGTCATATACAGACCTATCAACATAAGGTGAAGCTTTGTTGGAGCAAGAGGGTTAAATACAACCAAGCAGTGACTGAACAATAAGCTATTCTGCTCCAGAGGCAACACCTAAGAAGCCAAGCTTAAAAATAAAATCACATTCATTCTTGGCAACTTGGAAGAATGTGTGGTGCACTAGACCGCACCCTCTCAGGGGTGATCAGAGAGGAAACTTCCAAGTTACCAGCCCCTAGCTGAATGTGGTACAAAAATAAACTTCCTGAATTGTGATAGCGGACTTCAAACCACATACATCTAATAGTAAATGGGAAAGAATCCAACTGGCTACGGAGTTTAAGCATAACCTTTGACCAATAAGTAACATATGCTGACAAAGGAGTGGCTCTTAGATATCAAGGTTAAAAAGATAAAAACAAGGGAGGAAAACCTGAGTAGTTCATTAGAGGCTGTATACTTCAAGGAAATAGACTGCATAATTATTTCAGCCAAGTCACTAAAGAAATAAGCAAGCAAAAAAATAAACAACAACAACTCCTTGGGAAGAGGGCAATAAGTAGGCAAGTTACTACAATATGAAATCTAAAAGGCCCACTCTCAATAAAAAACTATAAAATGAAAAGAAACAGGAAAGTGTGACCCATATACAGCAAAAAAATGCAGACAATAAAAACTGTCATTCGAAGGGGCACAGATGATAGAATTAGCAGACAAAACTTTAAAGAAGTTATTACAATTATGTTCAAAGAACTAAAGGAAACCAAACTTAAATTTTTTTTTTAAAGTATGATGACAATATCTCATCAAATAGAGAATATCAACAAAGAGCTAGAAAATTTTTAAAAGAATCAATAGAACTCTGAAGTTGAAAAGTACAATAATCAAAATGAAAAATTCACTGGAAGAGCTCGTTAGTAGATTTGAGCTGGCACAAGAAAGAATCAACTAATTTGCAGATACATCAATAGATAGTATGCGATCTGAAGAACACAGAAGAAAAAGAAGGAAGAAAATAAATAGAATCTGAAAGGAATATGAGAGATCATTAAGTGCATCATCATATATATAGTGGGAGTATCAGAGAGGAGGGAAAGAAAGGGACCAAAATATTTAAAAAAAGTAATGGCTGAATTTTTCCAAAATTTGATGACAAGCATTAAACTACACATCCATGAAGCTCAACAAACTTCAAGTAGAATAAATACATAGAGATACATATCCAGACACATTATAGTCAAAATGTTAAAAAAACAAAGAAAAAATCTTAAAAGCAGGGAGAGAAGAACTGCTGGTTATGTAATAGACAACACCAATAAGATTAACTGTTGACTTCTTATCAGAAAGAGTGGCAGTCATAAGACACGAAAAAAAATATTCAATCAAAATTTTTTTAAAAACCCTATTAACCAAATATCTTTTAATTAAAAAAGTCATCTTTCAAAAATGAAGGTGAGGTATTTTCATATGAACAAAACTAAGCATATTTATTGCTAGTAGATATACTTCACAAGAAATACCAGTGAGAAAGTAAAATTGAAGAAGACCGCCCAACATTTTTGTTCCTGGCGTCAGTTTTCTTAAAGGTGAGGCCTACTCAGATCAAAGTGACTTCATACAAAATGGTAGACTAGGAACCCTAAGATTTGGTCCCTTCACCAAAGGCACATATGAGCTGGAAGGAGCTGCTTGAATAAACTATTTTGGAACTCAGGAACCTGATTGGATACTTATAATAACCAGAAGAATGATTGTTTCAGATTTGTTTTAATCATAGGAGAATATCGTGAACAAGTTTATGCTAATAAAATCCAAATGAAATTACCAATCTAGCAAAATATATTACCAAGATTGACTCCAAAAGAAATAGAAAATTTGACTGAACTAATAGTTATATAAGAAATTGAATTAATAGCCAAATCTCTCTCCCACAAAAAGCACCATATTTTGTGAGTGAAGTTTACACAACCTTTAAAAAGAGAGATATAACCTTTCTTATATAAACTTTCAAAAGAAAAGGAAAAGAGTATATACTCAATTTGTTTTTATGAGCCTAATAAAACATTGATACCTAAACTAGATAAAGATGGTACAGAAAAAGAAAATTATAGACAAATCTATCCAACAAATTTAGACACACAAGTTCTTTAAAAAACTGGCCAGTTGAATACAGATTTTATTAAAAATAAAATAACATGCTTAATTTGGATTTATCCAAGAGAGCATGGATGATTTCACATTAAAACCCCTATTAATTAAATCAAAACATTAATATATTGTTAAAACTATGTTATGACCTCCCAGTTTGATGTGTACTAAAAGCATCTACTAAAAGCTCACCTTTATTGCAACAAATATATTAAACAATACGTTTTTAATATTTAAAATTTTTATTATTTTTAATTGTGCTAAAATACAGTCAACTAAAATTTACCACCTTAACCATTTTTACACGTAAACATATTTATATTGTTGTAAAATCAATCTCCAGAATTCTTTTACCTGGCAAAACTGAAACTTTATACCCATTAAATAAGTTTCTAGTCCCCACTCCTCACTCCCCCCAACCCCTGGCAACCACCATCCTATTTTCTGTCCCTATGAATTTGACTATTCTAAATATTTCACATAAATAGAATTTGTCTTTTTGTAACTGGCTTATTTCACTTAGCCTAATGTCCTTAAGATTTATCTATGTTGTAGCATATATTAAAATTTCCTTTCTTTTTAAGGCTGAATAATATTCTTTTGTATGCACAAACCACATTTTGTTTTTCCATCCAACCATCAATGGACACTTGGGTTGCTTCCACATTTTAGCCATGCTGCTATGAATATGGGTGCACAAATATCTTTCTGAGACCTTACTTTTAATTCTTTGGGGTATATACTAACAAGTGAAATTGCTGGACCATATGATAATTCCAGGTTTAATGTTTAGAGGAACCACTATACTGTTTTCCTCAGCAGCTGTGCAATTCCACATTCCCATTCATAGAGCACAAGGGTTTCAATTTTTCTACAGCCTTATCAACATTTGTTATTTTCTGCTTTTTTACTGGTAGCCATTCTAATGGGTGTGAGAGTTCTCATTTTGATTTTAATTGCATTTTCCTAATATTACTGATGTTGAGTATATTTTCACGTATTTGTTGGCCATTTATAAGTCTTCTTTGGAGAAATGTCTATTCAAGTACTTTGTCCATTTTTCAATCAGGTTGTGTTTTTGTTCTTGAGTTTTAGTAGTTCTTTAAATATTCTGAATATTAACTTGTTATCAGGTATATGATTTGCAAATATTGCTCCCATTAGGTTTCTTTTTCACTATTGTGTCTTTTGGTGTGAAGAAGTTTTCAACTTTGATGCAGTACATTTAACTGTTTTTATTTTTGTTGCCTGTGCTTTCGGTGTCATATTAAACAATATTTTTAAATGTGGATATCAGTTAGGCAATGTCAGCGGTGTAGAACATGAGGTCTCTTCTCTGGGAGTTGCTACAGACAATAGTAAAAGATACAGAGTGAATTAGATATTGAAGTTATGAAACAAGCATTTAAAATAACTATGATTAACATGTGTAAAAAAATAGAAAATTTCAACAGATAACTAGCAACTATTTTTAAAAATCAAATGGCAATTCTAGAAGTGAAAAAAAAATTGTAACTAAAATTAAGAATTCAATAGATGGGTTTAAGGGCAGATTATAACACAGCAAAAGAGGATTAATGAATTAGAAGGGAAAATACGCAGGTTGAAGTTCAGAGTGGGAAAAAAAATAGAAGTTATAGAAAAGAGTATAAGGGAAGGATGGGATACAATGTGAAGATCTAACACATATATAATTGGAATCCCAGAAGCAGATGAGAAGAGAGAGCAATAGAAGCAATATTCGAAGATATATTAGCCCCCAAATTCCCAAACTGAATGAAATATATCAAACCAAAGATTCAAAGAATTCTTCAAACTCCAAGTTGAATAAATATAAACTGTACCTAAAGTTAAACTGCTAAATTACAATGTCATTTGTCTATTATACCTCAATAAAGATTAAATGATTAAATAAATAAATAAATAGATAGATAGATAGATAAATAAATAAATAATAAATACAAATAAACTGCTGAAAAGCAAAGGGCAAAAGTAAAATTCAAGCAAATAGAGGGCAAATAGGCACATTACTTTCAAAGAAAAACAACAGAACTCGACTGTCTTTTAAGCAGATACCATGAAAGACAAAAGATGGTGAATGATATCTCCAAAATTTTGAAATTTTAAAGAAATCTGACAATTTAAGATTCTATCTTTCAAAATTAAGGTAAATATTTTTCAAACAAACAAAAGCTAAGAAGTTTTCTTACCTGAAGACCTGTACTGCAAGAAAGACTTAAGAGAATTTTTCAGACTGAATGACAATGACCCTAGATCGAACCATGGAACTAAAGAAAAAAAATAAAGACCACCAAAAGGATAAATATGTAGATAATATGAATGAATTTTTACTGTTTAGAAAAATAATAAAATAATCTCGTTGGGAGTTAAAACATGTAGTAATAAATATGTGACAATAACATAAAAGATGAAGAGAAAAATAAAATTAAAGTTACAATTTTCTTGCATTGTTTAGGAAGTGGCAAAAATATTAATTAAGGTAGACTTTAATAAATGAGGGGACATAGTGTCACTTATTTGGTAACTATTAATTGAATAATAAATTCAAGAATATATGGCTCAAAATCTAATAGAGAAATAAAGTAAAAAATTAAAATATTTCGTTAATTCAAAAAAGGACAAGGAAGGAGCAATAAAGAAACAAAGAAATAGAATGGACAAATAGAAAATAAATCAAAGGATGATGGATTTAAACTCATTTATATTACTAAGTATATATATTAAATGTAAGTGAATAAAATATAAGTGAATTAAAAAAGTAACTAAAAAATAAATACTAAAAACCTGGATTTTTTAAAGGCCACGTATATGCTGTTTACACACAGAAAAAAACTTTAAAATATAAAGTTAAGTCAGACTGAGAGAATAAAGAAAAAAGACATTCGATTCAAGTACTAATCTAAAGAAAGCTGATATATATATCACATATCATATATACACATCATATATATAACTAAAGTTGATATATATATACACATATTATAGAACACAAACTACAAATTTCAAGAATTCTATAGACCCTATGATATAAAGATGAGAGAATATATATCATAAAATAGGACTCTAAGGAATAGGATAAGTATTACTAAAGATGAGAAAATTTCAAATATAAAAAGGTAAACAGGAGGATTAAAAAATTCTAAACATGTATGCACCAATAGCATAGTTTCAAAATATGTAAAGCAAAAGTTAATAGAACTAAAAGGAGAACTACATAAATCCACAATTACAATTGGACATTTTAACAAGCTGCTTTTAAGAAGTTATAGAACAGCAGACAAAATCTCAGTAAGGAAAGGAAAGATTTGAAATGTATGATTAACTACCTTGACTTAATAGACATTTATAAAACAGCGCACCAAACCACTGCACAATGTACATTATTTTCAAATGCAGGTGGAACATATACCAAAATAGACTATATGGTGAATCTAAAGCATATCTCAACACATTTGAAAAAAGTTGAAATAATATGGAATAGTGCTTTTCAAACTTTAGTCAGCATAGACATCAACCAGGATTTGACAAAAAGTAGATTTTGTATTTCCAATAGCTCCCAAAAGATACTGATGGTTTTAGGCTCATAAACTACACATTGGACAGTGAGAATATAGAATATATTCTCTGAACACAGTCAACTTAGACTATAAATCGATTTCTCAAAAGGTTAATAGCAAATCCATAGAGATTTGAAAATTAAGCACTCACTTAAATACCTTATGGATCAGAAATTACAATAAATATAAGAAAATATTTTAAACTGAATTATAGCAAAAAAAATGCTACATATAAAAACTTGTAGGAAACAGTTAAAGCAATAGTTAGAATTTTTAAATGTTAAATGTATTACAATAAAAGGAAGGATGAAAATAATTTATGAAAGCACCAACTTTTGATGCTAGTAAAAGAACAGGAAATCAACCCAACTAAAGTAGAAAGAAAGCAGTAATAAAGATAAAAGCAAACATACAATAAAAAAACATAAAATCTGAAGTTCTTTGAAAAAAATTATTAGTCACTAAATACATAAAAAGATTCATGGGAAAAAGAACATAAACTATAAATTTCAAGAATTCTACCGATATTAAAATAAAAAGATAAGAGGGTATTATGAATGACTTACAGCAAGAAATTTGACAATTATAAAAAATGGATACATTTCTGTACCAAAGTTAAAATTGAAATAAGAAATAAAAATTTTGAATAGTCTCATATCTGTAAAAGAAAAAGACTAACACCGAGTGTTGTAATTTTAAAATTTTCTCCAGATAAAACCCTAGGTTTAAATTAAATGTTTTCACTTTTGAATTCTTCTAAATACATAATAAAGAAATATTACTAATTTTACAAAAACTGTTTGAGATCATAAAAATGTTAGCATACTTCTCAATTCATTTTATGAGTAGCATAATCTTGATACCAAAATCTGAAAAGGCCATTATAAAAAAGGAAAATTACAGATCATTATCTCTCATAAAACTAAACACAATAATTCTATATAAAATAATAGAAATTTAATTCAAAAGAATAATCATGACCAACTGGACTTGCTCCAGGAATGTAAGTATATTAATTATCTATTGTGGCATAATAAATGACCTCAATACTTAATGGTTGAAACAAGAATATTTACTATCTAATAGTTACTATGGATCAGGAGTTTGAGAGTTACTTAGATAGGTAGATTTGGCTTTCAGAGTCTTTTGTGAGGTTGCAGTCAAGATGTCGGCTGAGGCTACAGTCATCTGGAGGTTTGATGGAGACCAGATTATCTGCTTCAAAGATGGCTTATTTACACGGTTGTTGGCATGAGGCCTCAGTTCCTTACCATGTGAGAAAGGACACAAAAAGCATATTTCATGATTCCATTCGTACAGAATTTCTAGAAATAACAAAATTATACAGACAGGAAGCATTGCAGAGGTTGCCTAGAGTCTGGAATAAGAATGGGAATGTCTGCAAAAGGGAATGAGGAAATCTTTGAGGTGATTGGATAGTGGCTGCGCAATAGTGTATCTTGCTTAAACTTTAGTAAACTGTACACTTAAAACGGGTGAATGTAAGGTATGTAAATTGTGCTTCAATAAATTTGTTAAAACATCAATCAATATAATTCACCACATTAACAAAATAAATGAGAATCATACAAGGGTCTCAATAGATGCAGAAAAAGTATTTGATAAAAGTTAACACCTATAAATGATAGTCTTAAAGCAGATTAGAAATAGAAGAAAACCTCCCTAATCTGATGAAGAGGTTATTGAAAAAGAGGGGGGCAGAGAGAGAGGGAGGGTAGGGAGAGAGAGAAAAGGAAAGAGGAAAGGAAAGAAAAAAGAAAAGAAGAAAAGTAAAAAAAAGATGAAATTTAAAAAGACTAACATTAAATGTTGAGAATATGGAACATTTGGAACTCATATATTGCTAGTGGTAATGGAAAAACAGCATTACCACTACTGTAAACTGTTTAGATGTTTCTTATATTTAAACACAGTTAAACATAGACTTAATCTATAACCCAGTAATTCCTGTCTTAGGTATAATCTCGATAGAAACTAAAACTTAGCTTCACAAATGGACTTTTGTGGAAATGTTTGTAGTAGTTTTATTTATTATACCCCAAAACTAGAGCTTAAATGTTCATCAAATGAGAGAATAAATAAAAATTTATGGTTTTTATTGTACAGTGAAACTATCTGGCCGAACACGAAAGAAAACATGCTCTACAATTCCACATTTATGAAATTTTAGAACAGGCAAAACTAAAACCACAACATGAACCAGAACACTAGTTGCCTATATGCTGTGTGTAGTAACTGAAAGGAGGCAAGATAAGGTGTGGAGGGGACATAAAAATGTTTTAAATCTTGGTTAGGGTAGTGGATATGTGAATATATTAAAGTTCATTTAATTACATACATAAGATCTGTACATTTTTCTCTATGTAAATTTTACTTTGATTTAAAATATTTTAAAATCAATTTATTTAAACATTTGCTACATTCTCAATCATAATAAAGAATAAATTATTTATTCTTCATTGGTTATGTTTTATTTTTATTTTATTTTTTACCTATCCTCTAGCTCACAGGAGCAGGTCTTAATGACATATGTAGGGCTAAAGGATATTTTTGAAAAATGGTTCTGAATTTTGCACATGGGGAAAAAAATCCACAAAAATCTATAGTTGAAATTCTACTTAAAAGTGAAATATTGAATGCTTTCCTACTGATTTCAGAAATAAAAAAAAAGATGTCCATATCACTTCTTTTATTCAGTTCTGTGCTAGAGAGTCCAACCAGTGCAAAATGTCAAGAAAATTCAATAAAAATAAAGAGTAGTAAAGAAGAAAAACTAAAATTATTCTTATTCACAAAAACATGATTGCATATATAGAAAAAAAATTTTTTTAAATAATTCCTTTGGAAAAACTGTTGGAATTATTAAATAAATTTAGCAAGTTGCTGGATACAAAGTCAATATATAAAAAACAATTTTATTCCTACATTCCAATACTAAACATTTAGAAAATGAAATTAAAGAATACCATTTATAAGCAAAAACATCAAAGACATAGGAATAAATCTAATGAAAGATGTTTAAGACCTCTAAATTGACAACTAAAATATATTGCTGAGAGGAATTTTAAAAATACATAAATGTATTAGATATGCAAAAATAAATCAATGTTATCTACCATATTAACAGATCAAAGAAGAAAAACCATATGATCATATCAATTGCTGCAAAAACAAACATTTGACAAAATTTACCTCCTGTAGTTAATAAAAATACTGAGCAAAATAGGAATAAAGGGGACCTTCCTCATCTTGATAAAGATCGTCAATAAAAACCTACACAGTTAATATCATACTTAATAATGAAAGACCAAATGTTTTCTCCCTAAATTCAAGAACAAGACAAGAATATTTGCTCTTACTGCTCTTGTTCAACATAGTACTGGTAGGTCTAGGCAGTAAAAGAAAATAAAATGCACATAAATTAGGAAGAATAAAACTGGCCCTGTTTCTAGATGACCTAATTATCTACACGGAAAATCCCAAGGAATCTTCCTCCCACTCCCAAAAGAAAGCCAACCTCCTAAAACTGATAAACGAGTTCAGCAAGGCCACAGGATACAAGATCAACACACCGAAATCAATTGTATTTCTATAGACTAGAAATGAACAAGCAAAAAGTGAAGTTAAAAATACAGTATCAATTACAATCACTCAGAAGAAAAATATAGTAAATTGAAGCTCATTAAAATATTTCCTATCGAACACTGAATGAGTGAAAATGAAAGCCACAGACAAGGAAAACATATTTGCAGTATACATATTAAAAGAATCATATACAGATTATATGATATGTTCAGGCAAATCACTAAGTAAAAGATGACCTTCACAAAAATTAGCTAAAATTTAAACAAGCATATTACAAGAGAAGATGATCGATTACTAATATATAGATGACAAGTTGTACAATATCAATGATAATATGACAAATGCAAATTAAAACCATAATCAGATACAACTATATTTACTCTTAAAAAGCAGAGAAGACCAAGTATTAATGCCAATATGAAGCAACCAGAATGCTCATACATTTATTTTGAAACTTTAAATTTGTATAACCACTATGGGAAACTGTCCGAAAGTGTCTATTAAATCCAAATGAACGCATATTCTAGCACTTAGCAATTCAATCCTTGAATATATACCTAACAGAAGTAATTGCTTATATGTATCAAAAAACATGTCCAAGAATATTCAAAGCAAGATTATTCACAATATCCCCAAACAGGAAAAGCACATAAATGTATACCGACAGTGAAATAGATCAATAAATTGTGTTTTTTCATACAATGGACTTCTACATAGAAATGAAAAAGTACTAATTATTGCTTAATGCAATAAAATGGATAAATCTTTGAGACATAATGCTGAGCAAACAGACACAAAAGAGGAAACTTTGTATGATTTTAAATATGTGAAACTCAAAAACAAGCAAAAATAATCAATATTGATTGAAGTTAGTATAGTGGTTACATTTTGAATGTATTGATAGGGAAGGAGCATAAAATATACTTCTGAAGTACCAGAAATATTCTATAACCTGATCCAAGTGGTCATTAGGTAGATGTATATATAAGTAAATCTTAATTTTAGCTGTAAAATTAAGATTTTTGCATTTTATGGTAAGTTAAAATTAAATAGGAAAAAAACCCTCACACACAAGTCTACATAAATCTATAGAAATTTAAACAATGTGGCATTTGAGTAGGAATACACAGTTCATTAGGATTGGCGTCCTAAAGAACTCAGAAACAGATTCACAAGTATGGAAATTCATATTATAAAGTGGCATTTACATATCAGTAGGTAAACAAGAACTATTTAACTATGAGTTATTGGGAAAAGGAAGTAGCAATCTGGGAAAAAAACTAACTGGAGTGCTTGCCTCACACATCGAATGAATTTGGATAGATCGAATGTTTAAGTATAAAAGCTAAAACTATATATATATTATAAGAAATAGTGGGGAAAGCTTTCCTAAATATGACATAAAACATAAAAGCCACAAAAGATTGATAAGCCTGCTTTATTAAAATATTATCCATCACAAAAACAACCACAAAGTCAAAAGATAAACGTATTTACAACTCTAGTTACAAAGGGTTAATTTACAACTCTAGTTACAAAGGGTTAATTTCCCTAATATATAACAAACTCCTACAAATTAGTTAAAATATAAATCTAACAATCCAATAGAACAATGGGCAAAGGATATGGACAATTTTCAGAAAAAGAAATACAGTTGGCTATAAAACATATGAACATACTACTTAAACTTACTCATAAGAAAGATTCAAAGTGATCCCATGCTTTTAAATCTACCACATTACCTAAAATAAAAAGCTTAATTTTAAGGATGGGAGAAACAGGAATTTTCATATTATTGGTAGGCATATAAATTGCTGAAACCTCTGTGAAAAATGACTTGGCAATATCTATCAAAATTAAAAACGTACGTATCTTTTGGCCCAGAAATCCCACTTTTGAGAATATATCTTGCAGATTTCCACACATAAATACCAAATAAAGTATGTTCAAGGTTGTTTATTGTGATATTGTTTGAAATACAAAAGATAAAAATCTAAATGGCCATCAAATAAGCTACAACAGTACAATGAAATACATAGCATTCAAGATGGATAATGAAGAGCTTTCTGTGTGAAACAGTCTTCAAGATATATAGTTATATTTTTAAAAAATCAAGTTGCAGAAGTTTCATCAATACAAAAATGAATAAATAAGATATGATAAATGGTATAACCTGCACTGAAAAGAAATGAAATAGACCCCTATATATAACATCGCTAGATCTCAGAAGTTTAATTTCAAAACACCAGTTGCAAAATATGATACATATTATGATGTCATATGTAAGAATTTAAAAACACACTCCAAAAATAATACAAATATTATCCATGAATATATATGAAAGATACTTGGAACTATACACACCAAGTTCATGATGATGGTGGCTTCTGAGGAGGTTAAAAGGAGAATAAAATTGGGAGGAATCAAAGAGTTCTGACTTGGTGAGTAACTCTTGTTTCCTTCATTTAGAAGATAAAGTAAACAGTATCACCTTTACCTTAGGAAACATTCATCTCTCTTTGGCCTTGCCTTTAAACTTTTCCACATAATCACAAACACACAAAAATATAAATATATTTTCAAAACATGCAAACAACTCTTTGACTTGAGATTTGTGCTCAGTGCTATATGTACAGAATGACAACAATTCTTTACATTATTTTATGAAAATATTTTGAGACTGTGAGAATCATTGTATAAATGATGACAATATGATCTTAAAATATTTTATATTTTATGATAATGATTATCATATAATAACCTTATTACCACAAATATATGTAAAGTTCATGTTTTGTTTTATTTCTAAAATTTTAAGAATTTTAATGATAATTGCAGTTCATACTGTCTTAGATGAAAGAAATTGCCCGAACCAAAGTTAACAAATTATCTAAGAACCCCAATGACTGGAGAAAAGTTGTCTAATTTTGCATTATGATCAATAGAAGACAAGGTATGTGAAAAATCTTGGTTTTAACAATATTATTAGTGATTTTGCTGAAACGAAGGAAAGAAAAATAAATTTTGTGAAAAATATATAATTATTCATAAATTATATATACTTTATTGATCATCTAAATATTACATGTCCATCAGCAAACTCTCATACATGCAGAGTAATAATTAAAAATAAATCACTTTTGTTATTTACTTTTTAGTCTTAAAAAAGTATAGCTTTGTAGTTTTTTGTCATGAAAATATATTTGTCAGTGCAGATAGGTAAAATGTACTTAATAGGTTTGTTGACATGATTTAGATCTTGACTATTTAGACATAAAATCTGTAGGATTCTATTTGCAACCTATCCTAGGCTTTGAAAATGTAAGGAACTGTTTAGGAGTAAATGTGACAAAATGTTAGCAAATTTCAGTTCCGAGTGGTGGAAACACAACTATTTGTTACATTAGCCTATTTGTTGTATTTTACTAACAGTTTAAGAACAGTGTTTTTTAAAATACTAAGTGGGTAGTTTTATGATATTGTACAATGGGTGATACTTATTTTCTTTGTATTTTTAATAATTTTCTGAATTTTAATACCTTTCACTTTCGAATAGAAAAAGAAAAAAGAAAAAAGCATTCTAAAATTTAAAAGAATGGTTTGGAATGAAGATAATTTTAAAAACCTGATCCTTGTATGGACCTGTTTAAGCTTTTTAATATTTAAAGAAAAAACTGCTCCAACAGCCCTAATCAGCCAGTAGCAACTAAGACAGGGGGTTAGAACGTAGATGTTAAAGAGAGAAAATTTAGAATGGACCTGGTGAAGACAATGGACATGCTGGAAAACAAGTTGCAGCACAATCTAATAGGGGTGGATAGTTGAAGTGGTGAGTTGGCTGTTGGGAAACTAGCAATCAAGGATCTTAGGACACATGAACTCAACCCCCACTTTATATGAGATTGTTGTCCAATATCTTAATTCTAGTCAGTATTCCTCCACAAATTGGACAATATATGTTTAAATTGTATACATTGTTTGTATAGAGTTACTGACATATTTATAACTTCCTTCATGCTCACTTTACACTGAAGATAGGGTCCCAGCTTGATGAAAGGGTCTCACATTTTATTTCTTGATTTCTGTAGCCCGTGGCTTTGCCTTCTATTTCCCATGACCCACATAGCTATAAAAATAAGTTCTCTAGTGTTGACAGAAAATCTTAAGGAAAGAGAAAAATCTTGAGGTCCCTTTGTTCCTAAAGTTCCTGCTTATACTTTGTTTGGGGCTCAGTGGATTCTTTTTTTTTTTTCCTCGAGTTGAGGAAAACATTTATAGTAATTTTTTAGAAAATATTTTAACTGATATTTTTACCATTTAATTTGGAAAGTGTGTCAAATTAATATTCTGATGGCCTCCAATGAATTATGTCTCCCTATGTCCTTTGTAATGTAATTTTGCTGTCCCAGCTCCTGCCATAAAGAAGTGAGGTCTGTGTCCCCATCTCTTTGATCTGGGCTGTGCTCTTGCTTTGACAAATAGAATGTGGTGCAAGTGATTTAAGACGTCCTTCAGCTTTTGCTTTCCTGCAATACTTGCATAATCACATGAAGAAGTCCTCGTTGAAAGATCACATGAAAGAGGACGAGCCATTGTAGCCATCTCAGATGAGACAGATGTGTGAGTGAGGACATCGGAGAATGACCATTTACCACTCTAACTCACTAACTAAATGCAGCCACATGACTGAGCTCAGATAAAACAAGCAGACTCAGCAAATCCATAGAATTGTGAGATTAATTATTTTTGTTTTAAGCCACTAAATTTTGGCATGGTTTGTTACGCATCAATGGGAAACTGATATAAAGGGTCATTTGAGATATCTAATCCACCATATTGCTGGAAAAGGATGTTCCCAGTGTGGAAGGTAGAAACCTAAGAGGGATGAAGAGGGCATCCATGTTGAGGGGAGGGAGGCAGGAAATGGTAAAGAAAAATTGGTTACAATAGGGGATTGCTCAAATCATACATTAAGAAAAATGGGAGCCAGTTTTCTCATTGTTGGAGAAGAGAGTTGTGAATATGGAAAAGAGAAAATGAAAACTAAAGTAAATCCAACGGTTTTTGACTTGAATTGGAGGTACCAATGTAAACTCATGGTTGTAAATATATAAGGAGATAGAGAAGTATAGATGTAAGCATATGTGTGAATACATAAATATATTACCTAACTCTGCCCATTAAGATGTACTGAGAGAAATAGCAATTAGCATACCTTATACCCAGATCTTGACTTCTAAAAACTGTCTTCCACTAAAGGGAGTCATGTCTCTGGTGAAATGGCTAATTCAGAAGCTGGTCAAGAAAAGTATCATATGTGTTGGGAATATTTGGTGTTAGAAAGTTGCAAAATGCTCCAAAAATGATGGAGACATATCAAAAGGACATAGAAACCAGTTGAAGGGGCTCTGACTAGCCAAATATAGCATGATTTGATCATCGAAAAATGATGATAGTAATGGATTATAACCTATTGAATAAAATAAGAATCCAAGCATCTATGCATATATAAAAAAAATTAGAGAGGGAGTAGGTAGATAGGGATAAAGGGGGTAAAAAATTATTGATAACATGAAAATTTGGTGAGACACAGTATAATTACATGGCATCAAAGTTACTCTTCAAAAATTAATTAATTGCACTAAAACAGAGTGACTTTACAGTGGAGAAGCATGGCAGATACCACCTGCATCAAATGACTTCACTTAACATCACCAAAAATATGACAAATTGAAATCATTCATGGCATGACAGGATGCAATCAGAAGAACACAGAATCACTACTGTGGACCGCATGCCAAAGATGGGTTACTTGTATCTGATCATGAGGAAACAGACAAACCTGTATTAGTTAGCTATTGCTGTGCAAAAAATGTACCCCCGTACTTCGTGGATTAAAACAGTATTCATTATCTTTCACAGTTTCTGTGGGTCAGGAATTTGGGAGCATCTTGGATGGGTGGCTCTGACTTAGGCTGTCCCCTAAGGTTGCTGAGAATCCACTTCCATGGTGGTTTAGCCTTATGGCTGGCAAGTTGGTGTGGCTACTAATTAAATGCGTTAGCTCCTCTCCATGTAGGCTTCTCTACAAGGCTATTTGAGTGTCCTGATGATGCAATGTCTGGCTTCCCCTAGAGCAAGCAATGCAAGAGACTGAGGCAGAAGCTGCAGTGTCTTTTATGACCTAGCCTGTAGGCATATATCATCACTTCCACAGTGATGGGTTACCCCTGATTCAGAGTGGGAGGGGACTGCACAAGGGCGTGAACACCAGGAGATGAGAATCATTACGGGCCATCTTGGAGTCTGGCTACCACAAATCACAATTAAGGGACAAAACTGCTGACCATTAAAATCATGAAACTTAAGAAAATGCTGAGGAATTGACTCATATTAAAGGTGACTAAAGAGACATGACAACGAAATGCAACACATAATTTGGGGCTGGATCTTTTGCTATAAAGGCCACTATTAATTAGATAATTGGGAAACCTGAATGAGGTTTGAAGATTAGAGAGGTTAGTGTTCATTTCCTAATTTAGATGGTTGTATAAGGTTATATAGGCATACCTCATTTTATTGTGCTTCACTTTATTGCATTTTTTACAAATTGAAGGCAAGACACTCCACCAGCAAAAAGATGACGACTTCCTTTATTGCAGTGGTCTGGAGCCCAACCGCAGTACCTCTGAGGTATGCCTGTACACTGGAATTTTCTTGTTTTGGAGGAAGACACAATAACGAATTTGGGAGTGATGGGGTATCATATTGCAACTTCCTCTCATCTTTTCTGAATATTTGAGATTGTTAAAACACACATACCTTTAAATGTAAAGAAATAATTTAAACTACTTAAAACAGCTACTTAAGAGGTTTTATACTGTCACTTTTTAACCCAGATTATTTTTCTAACAGCCCTTCTTTATAAAAGTCACTGTGCTTTAAACTTGAGAAACTCATGAAAAGCCATAGAAAATAAGAAAAAATCTATTGTATTTTGGCATGTAGGTTTACAGTCCTTTCTGAGTGCATACATACATAGTCACAGAAACTTTTTAGAAACGAATTATAAACATATATCATACTGTTCATATTTTTATCATAAACCTTTCTCAGGCCAATAATATTCTTTTACAATATAAAAAGAGATTACTTACCTGCTTTCATACATCGAGTCAGCGATGAAGCTGAGATCCAAGACAAGTTGTGCTTGCCTCCAAGGCCTGTACCTTTTCTCCCCACTCCCCACCCCAAACAGGAAAAGAAAAAAAAGCAGATTTTTTTTTTTCACCTAACAAAATGTGTCAACAAAGGCAATGATGCTTGCCAGCTGCACAGCTCCTTGCAGTTCTCAGCACCCGTTCACACGTGTAGTCTCAGGGTCTTCCAAAGAGGTATGTTTTAATGTGCCACCTTCATCTTCATGCCTTTTATATAATGAATAGTTGTGATAGTCTCTGTTTCATAATATTCTTTTCAGGAGACTTATTTAAAATAGCGCTGCATGGTTTACCATTGGCTCCTTTTGAAGTGATGATGGGATGTATCAGTGTAAGAGTTAATCAATGGATAGTTGAGTATCCATTGTGCAGAAGATTCTGCATCTAAATAGTCTCAGGAGTGCCAAGATGTGAATATTAATTCCTTGCCAGGAAGCACCCTGAAATTCGACCAAGGAGAGATGATAAATATCCATATAACAATCCACAATAGCACCAGGCAGTCTGTGCTCAGTGGTAGGAGTCAGAGAAGTACAAAGGGCTTTTATCATCAGAACGACTTTGAGAAGGAGTGACTTGAGCTCAGACAGCAATAATGGAGGGGATGTACATGGAGTCTTTCTGGCAAAATAAATAGTATTAATAGGAATGTTTCAGACATGTGTGGTGGATGGTGAAGAGATGAGTTTGGTTAGAAAGTAGCAAAGAGAAAAATGGGTAAGAAGTTAGGTCAGGGACTGATTATGGAGAGCCTTGAATGCCATATCCAGAACAAATTTTATCAAATGAGAAGCAGCTGGGTTGTATGAGAGCCAGGCCTTAGGTGGGAAATGAGGAAGTAGAGCCCTTTTGTAGATAGCTCCCTAGAGCCAATTGGTAGAAAAACGAAGGGGAAGAGAGGACAGCGGCTTTAAAGGGTCAATTAAAATTATTAACAACACGGGGGAAGGTATGCATACTTGAAGGCTGAAGAAACAGTGCTGGTGGAGAGAAAAAAGGTGGAAGATGATGGAGAGAGAGAATAATTAGTGAAGCAAGTTTTCTAGTGAGGTGAAAGAAAATAGAATCTGGAAACGTGTTGATGGAGAAGTTGGGGGAGAGGGTATCTTTGAGGAGGAAGGAAATCACATACTCTGAGACAGGAGAGATAGACTGGTCTAAGTATAGAGATGGTTTCATGCAGAGAGAAGGGTACAAGATGTGTTGTCCCAGGTTAGGCCAAGGCTCAGTGGGTTCAGGGCAGCAGGCAAGGGGTGGTCTGGTTTGGAGAGTGATGGTGATTATTTAAAGTGAAGTTGATAGCGCAAAGGCCAGATGAAGAAGAGGCAGAGAGCCTGATAGGGAGCACAGACCTGCAGAGGAAAATCCACACCCAGCTCCCCATGATTAGAAACCATTTCCTATAGGTGAGTTGGGGCTCTTTGGAGTGGATAAATTCTTCCAGCCCTTCGTTTTGTCTTCTCTCGTGGCCTTGGAATTCTCTGGGGCTAGGATTACCTAGGTTCTTCGGCAACACTGTCCAACAGAATTTTCTGTGATAATACAAAGATTCTACATTTGCACTTCCCTATACGGTAGCCACTGGTTACATGGTGGTTTGGAGGCCTTGAAATATGGCTAATGTGATTAAGGAACTGGATTTTTAAAATATATTTAATTTTAATTAATTTAAATAGTCACACAGTACTAATAGTCACCACATTGGACAGAGCAGCTATTGAAATTAGTGAAGAACGAGATAAGACCTTCCATAAAAGTGGAGAAATGCATGGGGTCAGATAGAAGATTCTTGTTTTTATAGTGAAAATTATTATATTTAGAATTAGCCAGCTGGACTCAGTTTAGATGATCCCAATCTTGTTGGCAATATCCAAAGCATCGTAGTTGGGAGTCAGTAGAACATATGCCTTCTTCTCTCCATCAGGCCTGTTCAGGGTGTTGACTTTGGCCATGTCAATGTGACAGAGCCTCTTCACAGCCTGTTTGATCTGGTGCTTGTTGGCTCTGACATTCACAATGAAACAAGTGTACTGTTGTCTTCTATCTGCTTCATGTCTGACTCAGTAGTCAGGGGGAACTTGATAATGGTATAGCGGTCAAGCTTGTTTCTCCAGGGGGCACTCTTCCAAGCTATTAGGGTTGCCTTCAGAACCGCAGTGTCTGGGACCATCGGAAGGTGGGTGACTTGTGTATCTTTTTTTTTCATGGCTGTGGATGCCCTTCAGCAATGCTTTCTTTGCCTTCAAGGCCTTTGCTTTGGCTTCCGCTTTGGGAGGGGCTGGGGTTTCCTTCTTTGCTTTCAGTGCCATCTTCGCGAAAAGCAGACAGGAGCTTTTGCTATTTATTGAGAGACACGAGTTTTCCCAGTGACAACCCTGGCTGATCCTATCAAAAGTAAGATTGTAGAGTTTCAGAAACTCCACATTCTCTTCTTTTTGCTCAAGATAAACACACTCACAAGGATCTATTATTTTGGAAAATGATTTTTTTTTATGGCTAGATTCTGAGTGTTTTCTTATCTTAGGGACAGTCCTGTCCATAAATTTATACACCTGGGAAGCTGCATTAGCTATCCCAAAGTTTATTAACGAGGAAATGTGGAAACACAGGAGACTATTTACTCAGGCCAAAGTAGCTTCTGTGACTCTTCTGTGGTCATAGAGAGGAAGTCTGGAGTCCTAGAAATAGTTCTGGCTTAATATCAGAGAAACCTCGATTCAGGTTTTGTCCTTAAGGAAGTTATTCAAACATTTTAACTCCATATCTATAAAATGGAAAGAATGATACCTATTTAAATGGGCTGTTGCAGGTGTTACATATAATTACTAGCTATTCATATTAACTCCACACTGATTGCCAGCTAATGTGCTAGATACTAGAAATATAATGGTAGGCAAAGCAAATATGATTCTTGTTCCACTAGCTTATGTTTTAGTGTGTGAAGATAGGCATTAATCAAATAATCACAGAAATATATACTTTATAATATAATTACATTATATGAAATTTCAGACTGCGATAGGTCTAGGAAGGGAGAATATAGGTGAGGTGATTTTTAAAACATGTTTGCAGATTTTTGACACTTTCATTCTAAAAGGTAGAATCTAATTACCCTCCCATTGGATGTGGGCCCATCTTAGCGACTCACTTATAAAAAATAGAATAGGGTAGAAGTGATGCTATGTAGCTTCTGAGACTAGAATAATTATTTTTCTCTCTCTCTCCCTGCCTTCCCACTTTCCCTTCCCTTCCTTTCTGCCCAACCAGCCCCCTACTTCCTCCCTTCCTCTCTCAATGGTTGTTTTAGAATTCAAGTCACTATGTTGTAAAGAAGCCCAAGCCCAACAAATATGGAGTGCTCCATGTACAAAGAAACGGAATCTTCTTACCAAAATCCCAAACCAACTTGCCAGCCATACGCGCAAATGGTCTTGAAGTGGAAACTCCAGCCCGTCAAACCTTCTGATA
>NW_006431079.1:3784091-3789112 GCF_000325575.1 Pteropus alecto
GCTGATATCTGACTACATCTCATGAGAGACCACAAGCCAAAACCACCTAGCCAAGCCATTCCCAAATACCTGACCCACAGAAGTCATGAGAGGTAACATATGAGAATTATTGTTTTAAGACATTAAGTTTTGGAGGTATTTGTTATCCAGCATTAGATAACTCATACAATAGGAAATCATGTGATAATGTCTGGTGATCATGAAAACTGACTTGATGAAATAACATTTGAGCTAATAACAGGAGGAAAGGAATGAATTAGATAAAGAGGAGGGAAAACTATTCCAAAGAGCTATACTAACACCAACAAGGGCCATCTGGGCAGATGATGAATCTAAGGAACCAAAAGTTATCCAGTGGTCTTGGAACACACAACTGAGTGGGAGAGATACAAGATGGCTGAAAAGGTAGGGAGGGGTCAGTTCATGCAGGACCTTAGGTTGACTTTTCCTAACTATGGTAGAGCATTCTGGAAGGGTATTCAGCAGGTAAGGATGTATCAAGCCTGACATCTAAGCTTCTGGTGCTTTCCCAAGAAACACCTGACGAAGACTGTATTCATAGTGGAAGACTGTAGTTTTGGATGGGTTGTTTGACATACTTTTGAGAAACTCAGATGATGTTGTCAAGCAGAAATTATATATACATGTCTGGAGTTTCAAGGAAAGATATGGATTGCATGTGCATGTTTGAAAGACAACAGAAAACAAATAGTAATTGTAACTAATGGAGTGAATTAGCTGGAATCAGCTGGAGGCTGGACAGCAAGTAAGAATAAAAGAAAACCTCCGATCCAGAACTATAAGATTTAATAGCTAGCTAGAGGAGAATGGGTCAGCAAAGGAAAATGAGATAGAGCAGCCAGAGAAGTAGGAGAAAAAGTAAAAGACTGTGCCAGGGAGAGAGAAAGATTATTTTGGGGAGGTGATGGTCAACAGTGTTGAACAGTCCAGGATGGTGTGGATTAAAGGACCATTGAGCTAGCTACACTGACTCAAGAAGTGATGGACACCTGTTTCGATGAAATAAGTGATGAAGGCAGAGCCCAATTGGACAGGGTTAAGGAAGAGTGGGAGGTAAAGAAATGGAGGTAACGAAGTCAGACAATCCTTTTCGGAAGTTTAGCCGTGAAAAGGAGAGAGGACAGGAGCAGGGGATGAATTAGAGCAGTAGAAGGTTATTTTTGTTGTTTTTAAGATGGGGAAGAGACTTGTGTATGTGTAAATGCTAATGGAAAGGATCCAGTACAGAGTGATATTGAAGATCTGGAAGAGAGTGTAGGTTGTATAATAAAAGTGTTATGAAAATGTGAGAGGGGATAGAATTCAGAACCAGGTCAAGCCCTGGGCATGTGGGAGGCATCTGAATATGGGCACCTGTCTTGAAAATTTATTTAACATTTAAAAATTGTAAAATACAACAGATATGTAAAAAAAGAGTACTTAAAACAAATACATGTTTTACTGAATCAGTGAACATTCACGAAACCAGACAAAACCAAAACATTGCCAGTACTCCAGAAGAACCCTCTACCCTGTTCTTTCCTGTCACAAACCCCTCTCCCTAGTGATAAGCCACTACCTAAGATTTACTGGTAATTACTTCATGTTCTTCCATTTAGTTTTCCCTCTTTCATTCTGGATTTGCTATCTAACTACACACCTCTAAACAATGTTGTTAAATTCTCCTTATTTTTGAACTTTATATAAACACAACTATACTACAGGAGTTCTTTCATTTCATGCTTCTTTCACTTGATAATACTTTTTTAGGATTCATCCATGTCATTGTATGTATCTATAGTTCATTCATTTTCAACTCTGTATTGTATTCCATTGCACGATTATATCATGTTTCATTTATCCTTTGTACCATTCGTGGTCATTTGGGTTGTTTCTTGTTTGGAGTTATTACAAAAATACCCCAGAGAACAATCTTGTACGTGAGTCCTGGTGAACATGTACTTGAGTTCCTCTTGGCTATATTCCTAGGAGGAACTTCTGGGTCATAGAGTATGCATATTTTCAACTTCACTACCTAATACTAAACTTTTCTAAAATGATTGTACCAATTTACACTCCTATAAAAAAAAGGTGCTTGACTTCATTGAGAATGAGATAAATTGTATCACTATTATTAATATCTTTACTTGTCTTACAAAGCATTATCTTCCTGAGCCAGGTGCTTCCTAAGGGTAAGTTCTAACCTACCAGCTTTCCTAGCTTAAGGCGAGTCTCATAGTTTCTATCTCGGCATGATTTGTTACCATTAAGTGAATCACTGTTTCTCTGTTACAAGTTAGTTTCTTCCTTGGTAAAATTTGGGGGTAACAAATGCTCTTGTATCATTAGTGATACAAGTAATCATTACATCTCAGTGTAAGCCATCCCTGCAGAAGGGTGATCTTTTGCAGCCAGTATAGTACTGCATTTGGGTGGCTGAGTGGAAGATTATGAGTATGAAATCTGGATCTGGACTGCCTGGGTTTGAATTCTCATTCTGTACTTTCTAGCTACATGATCCTGAACAAATTATTTCTGGTCTTCTCTGGTCTTTAGTTCACTTATCTATAAAATGAGACTAATAAGAATACCTACTTCATAGGAGGACAGTGAGTATTAAGTGAGGTTATATATGGGAAGTACTTAGAACAGTGCCTAGCATTCTACTGCTTTGATATATGTCCGTTTCAGTTTTGGGTCAATAGGTGTCAATGGTTATGAACATAGGCTAAAGTCAGAAGAAATTCAGTTTCTGGCTCTACTATCTCCTAACTCTATAACTATGGGCAAGTCATGTAAAAAAAATACACCTGAGCCTCACTTGTAAAAATTGAGCTAATAATGGTTACCTTGTATAGGTGCCATGAGGATTGAGAGGGAAAATACAAAATGCCAAGTGCTGAATATGGGTGTAGTACATGGTATTTGCTATCATTTAAGCAGGTCCCAGGTACTGTTCTTGCCCTCAGATGCTAGAGGTGAACAGCTCCTGGGCCCCAAACCCATAAGTCCTATGCACTGACCACTGGGTGACTGAGGAGAGTGAAAATGTGTGAAAGTTAGGGTGGAAAGACCACAAGAGTTTCTCCCATTTATGTGTAGGTCCTGGGTAGTGTAGTTAACTAGATGAGACCAGTACACTTTTTAGGGGCTCAGATATGGGGGCATCCCAGTACACTGGTAACTAACAGAATGCAAGTTGTATGTCTGACATGAAGAGCTTTGGGGATCCTTGTGAGAAAATACCTCGTTGATCAGTCTTCCTGGAAGGAAAGGTTTATAAGAGGAATCTAAAAAAAAAAAAAAAAAAAAAAAGCGCACAGATGGGAGATGCTGAAGAAAATACTGGTCAGGAAGTCACAGTACGTCATGAAGAGCTTTGAATCCCAGGCCAAGGTATTTTTCCGTCCGTGATTCAGTAAGGAATGGGAGACCTTGTATTGCCAGGTGGCTGTGAGATGGGAGCTAGACTCTGAAAAGCACCCAGGTGCACCGTGACAACAGTGGTTTAGAAACCTTCTTGTTTGGCTGGCACTGCCATCAGACTGTCAGATGCTTGTAGAAGATGATATCTGAGAGAGATATGCCTAGTACAGTTTTAATGCCAAATTATGTTTGCACATTTCCAAAAAGGAATGTTAAAGGTGGCTGCGTTATTATTGTGAACCTTATTATATCATCTTATTATTGCATGCAAACTAGAGATAAAATGCATTAGTACCTGACTGTGGTGGTGGATGCCTGCACAGGTTAGAAAATTGTATAGAATACAGGTACATACAAATAAGAACAAGCAAGACTAAGGAAATATAAGATCGGCGGTGTTGTATCAATGTAATATCCTGATTGTGATTTTATATTATAATTTTGGAAAACATTACCATTGGGGAGAACTGAGCAAAGTGAACAAACGGTTTCTCTGTGTTATTTTTTGCAACTGCATGTAGATGAATTTTCTCAACAAAAAAATTTCAATAAAAAATACAATAGTAAAAGTTACGTTTTGTAGAAAGGAGTCACATTCCCCCTTCCTCAGTTACCTACATGTAAGAGATTCTTGGGGCACATAAATTAGGTGCCATTATTTATCCTGAGGCCCCACTGGAAAGAAGAGCAAAGTGCCTGGAAAGGATGAGGCCAAGAGTACAGGAACCGCTTTGCTATTTAGATTTAAGTGAAACTGAACATTACAATCGCCCCAGATTCTGACAGTTCTGCCACAGCGGGTCAACTTTATCCAGCTGTTTTCTGATTTACCCATTGGCTCTACTATTTTTGGGTCACTACCTCCAAAGGTAGCATTAGAATAATTATCTTATTATGGAAGTGTAGCTTATCTACGAAAAGAAAAAGGAAGAAAGGAAGAAAGAAAAAAAAATAGGTATGACATGAAGTTGCCAGATATAGCCTTTTAAAATTTAGGGAGTTTTTACCTGACCCATTACTTTAGACAAGTACAACCCACAGAGATGAGTGAACTTAATTTCTTGAGTGACTTGGAGAAGACCGTGCTAACAGAGTAGCGTTATTACGAACTCTGTAATTATCCTTTCTCTGCTATGCTAAAGGTTACCCTTCCCAACAAACAGCAAGGCCTACTTCGACTTGAAAGAGAGCCCTGAACTTTTATAAAGTGAAAGGAAAGAGAAGAAGAAAAGGCAGGCTAGGAATTCGGCCCCAGGAAGGCATCCACCGCACTGTAGAAGAACCACCTGAATTTCCAGAAAAAAAAAAAAAATTGTCTTCCCCTGACTTGCAGATTTCCACCAGTCCAGCAGCGTTCTAAGCGGCCGCCGGAGCTTCTGAGTCCGCGAGGAGGGAAACTGAGGCAGGTTAGACGCGGCGAGAGTAGCTCGCGTCTGGGAGTTAGCCTCAAGTAGGGAACCCAGGCTTCCAGAGTCCTCCGCGCTGGCGCAGACACCTCCATGCCGCCCTCCTCCCGTCCGCCCCGCCCAGCTCGGGACAAAGCCCGGAGCCCGCGCCGGGCGGGTGCAGGGCGGCTCCCGCGCGCGCCCCGCTCC
>NW_006431079.1:3790282-3802982 GCF_000325575.1 Pteropus alecto
GCCTCCCGGCCGCCCCAGGCGTCGGGGCCCCCCGAGGCGGGCCCTGGGTCTGCGTCGAACTGTGCTTCTGGCGGGGTTTCGCTCCTTCTTCTCAAAGATGAAAGAGGGCACGGTCGTCTTTGCTGCTTCTCCAGGACTGTTGCTGCCTCCGCCGCCGCTTCATTGCACATTCAAGTGGAAAATTTTCAGGAGTCAGCAGAAACATTGTGTCCAAAAAAGACTGAGTCGCAGTTACCACCAAACCCTGGAGGAGACTCTCCCTGGAAAACTTCCCTTCGGTAGGAAATACTGGGGGATTTGTTTGTTTATTGGAAGAGAAATGATCCCCAGAAGGGGAGAAAATCAGGGTTCACTTCTAGTCTTTGTTCGTAGCAGCAACACTTGTTTTCAAAAGTCCGGAGGCCCGCTTTAAAGAAAGTTCAACTTGTATGAGTTTCCTTTTTAAAAAACTGTATTTTTTTTTTAAAACTAAGGCAACATTTTAAATGAGTTGAAACAATAGAGGGCTCACACTTCCCTTATTCTCCTCCCACGAAAAGAAATAAAACCCAGATCATAATTTTCTTTGCTTTTTAATTCTTTTAAAAGATTTATTTAAAGTTGAATGGTGTCACTGTATAAAAATATTTATGAAACAATGAAATACCAGCCACCAGCATTTCTCAGAAGGCTTGTTAACTTCTCAGAAGCAAGTGGCTGCCTGTGATTTGCAGAAATGAAAATTGACCCCAGTAAGTACTGGAAACTTAGAGACAGATGATGTTGCGAGAGCCGGTAATGTAAAAAGGCCGTGTTTTAAAATCAGTGCCTTGGAGGAAGCCCAGGTCCTGGGACAGAAAGGTCTGCAAAACCTATCAGATTTCAAAATAGTGTTGAAAAAATTAAAAATGCTATGGATATTGCAAAAGATCAGAACCCTTTCAGTTCAGGACAACCACATATTTCTTCCTCGCCACCTTTCACTGTGATTGTTTCTGAAAGTTGAGGTGGTCTGATGGCTTGTGTGGAGCTGGGTGCCTGCAGGTGGTTACCTGAGTCGACACATCTTTTCAGGAAGATGCGATCTCCCTGCATTGTCAGAGTAGTGAGTGGGCTTCTTTTCTGCAACCTGCTGTGGATCTTGCTTGTGTCTTATTCAACGGGGGGCTTCTCTGCTAGGGTACTCTGAGGCAGGCAGTAGCTGGAGAACAGAACTAAGGCTGTGCCCAGTGATTGGTTCATCCTTTCATTGCTGGATTTTGTGCCCTTCTGTAAATAATAGCAGGATCTTTGGGCCCAAACACATCTGAATGCTTATAAGGGCAAGACTTAGATTTAACTTTGGTAATAATCTTTTCTCTTTAGGAGGAAATAGTAGCACTGGTTACAAAGTGACTCAAGAAATGGATTAGTTGAACCTTTGTCAACAGCGAGGTTTTGAATTGTTGATTATTTTTTGGGGGAAAGGCTTATTTTTCTAATTTCACTATTTCCATAAATGGTCACAGATATTTTTGTTTAGCATTTCTTTGTACGCGCAACTGTGTTGAACTCTCAGGTTTCAGGTTTTAAACGGAGTTTACAATTCTTTTATTTGTTGTTGGTATAAAAATGAACTGATAAGCTGTATCCTTTACTGGTTCTTGCTGATGGTACAAAAGTGCCAATGTAGACCATTTTATTTTTACTTAAATGATAAATATTATTTGATCCGCAGTTTTAGAGGAATATTAGAATACCTTTTCTTTCTTTCTTTCTTTCTTTTTTTTTTTACAAGTCTGAAACAAACCCGGTGTGACACTTTGCCTTGACAGTAAGAGTATAAAAATAGTATAGGAAAGAATCTTTGTTTGGAGTCCTCCTCTGTGTGATCTTTTATAAAGTAACAAATAGAACTCAATTCAGAGAATATGACTGAGAGATTATTAGAGTTTTTATCCCTCCCAAAAAAACATAAACCAGGACTCACCATGGCATATATTTAATGAAATTTAAAAAGAGTGGGCAACTTAGCTTAGTTTGAGCCAGATTGAGATGAATTTCTCACTGAGAGGCGCTTCCTTGCATTGTGGTACAGTGTGTGTCTGGGCCCCAGCAGCAAACTAATTACACATAAGGAAGGGTTGAGGAGTGTACAGCCTGGGGGAAGTCAGCTTCCTCCTTTCTTTCCCTCTTCTTCTCTATCCCTCTTTTGCTTTCTACAGCAACAATTATATATTCATACACTCACTTTGGGGACTGACATCCCTTTTCTTTAGAAAAAGGACAAACAAGTCATAAGGAAAAACAGTGTTCTGTTTTTTTGCTGCTTGAGCTTTAGTCATTTATAAACAATTCTGAATTTTGCTGGCTCTGACAATGCAGAACAGCAAATATAAGAGAGCATTTCTTACTGAGAAAAATTGGGGAGAATATATCTATCATCTGTGTGTAGATCATATTTGTCACATTTTTAGTAAAAGAGCATGTAACAGGAACAGTCGGAATGTAGATCCCAAATGTTAGATAGGCTTTTGAAGAAATGAGCTGTGCCATTAACAATATTTTAAGGTTCCTTGCTTCAAAAATGGATTGTTATCTCATACATGGTGGTTGTACAAGAGCCTGCACATCTGTGGGATTACTCCTCTCTAATCTCATGCGCTATTATGTGTTAATTGTGAGCATGATGATACTGCCTGCACATGAAAATTGTGCTTTTTCTCTCAGAAGGTTGGTGCAAATAACTGCATGTATGATCTAGTGTACATAGAACAACCACGTTCACATACAGATAGTACGTAGATAACACTTTTAAGCTTGTACTTTAGGCACTTTGTCTTGTTTCCAGTAAAGAGATTGCAAAAGAATCAAAAAAAAAATATTGCTGAGTGAAAGCTGTGCTTAGAGGTTGGATCTGTTCAGTGATAAAACTTTGGGGGCCTGTTTTCTCCAAAGACTGAAGAATGCTGGCAAGAACAAGTGTCCAGCTTTCTCTGTAGAACCACAGGGAAATCAGAGACCACCTTTCTGTTGATAAATGCGGGTATTACAGCTTTCCCTTTAGAGTTCAGTGATTGGAACAGTAGAGTGCTAGTGTCCTACTTCTGAACTCGGCAAGAAAAGTATATTGTAAGCTTTTTACCCTTTGACAAACTTAGGCTTTGCTGCAAAGCTATTGAAGACTGACTGAGGGCTGGAAAAATCTTTTATAGCTGCACAGTGCTTTTTCTTATTTTATCTGTAGAAGCCACAGACTACCCTGTGGTATTTAATTTAGATCTCAAACCATGTTTGAACAATACATGTGATGTATTTTATTCTTTCATATTCACAAAATTGATAATATCAAGTAATGTTCATCTTAAGCATTTAATGTTTCAGAGTTCGGCTTTTTGACAAATACTAGGTTAGACCCTCTTGTGTTGCAATTTACTAGATACTTATGAAATCAGGGAGGTTCAGGGCCTTCCCTATTCTGGGATAGTTTTTGGAACGCTAGAATATTTGGATCTAAATAAAAGCTGTGAACTATTGAGAGTCCGTAGTCTGTAACGTACTCTTCACAAGCTTTCTTGACCATATCCTATATTTGAACTCACAGTTGAAATTCAGCCATTTCTTCAGATACATTTGGGCTTTGTAGTGGTGCAGAATAAGAGAATTTCGATGTATGTATTTTTATTTTAGTCAAAGCAAATGAGATGCCCAGAAGGGTGGATTTTCAGGATGGTGTTTCTTACAGGGTGGCTCACTCACAGCTCTTAAGTTCTCCTTTTGTCCACTGTTTTTTGGCATGGTTGGAAGGATTCTCAAAAAAATAGTTTCCATAGTCTGGGAGTTCTGGCTAACTGTGAAACCATTGGTTTCTCTTCTGATTGGATGGGGGGTAGGGGGGGCAGATGTCTTAAGAGGCTGTCTTTTCTACTTTTGTGGCAGGCCAAGGGAAGGCTCTATGCTGGTTGTGTTATGAGTCTCCACTCCCCCGCTCCCGCCTCAGTATTTACTATCCTGATGCAATGCTTTCTGCCTTTTTTTCACATTAGTTTTAAGGCTCTGTCCTAGAATTTCATTTGCAGTTTTGGTTTAAAGGACAGAGCCCAGCATTGGAAAATGGGTTTAAAAGAAAAAGCCAGCTTATCGAAGAACAATTTAAGCCACTGTTGTCTCCACTGGGAAATTCTGGTTGCTTTTAGGCATCTGACAGGTTTAGCTGTATGTGTAAAGTGACTGAAACACTACTGACTGGGAATACACAACAATGACGAGTGCTGTTGTTTTTACTGATATATAAACTGAAAAACTGCTGCTAATGGTGGGAAATGTTAATTATGTGAGAACATATTGAACTTATATTCTCTGGCATGAACTTTAAAAAAAAATATGCATGAACTGCGCTGCTTTTTTATAGGCACAGCTTTCTAATTATCATAATTCAGTTCAGCTCCGCTCTTGGATGGAGTTCAAGTGCAATCTCGATTTAACTTGAAAGGAGATTTTTCTTTTTACACCGAGAATGTTTAAGAAAATTTGAAAAGTTCATCCAAGAATGCTTTCCGTTTAGGTGTGGGTAATTTGGGGGGATGAAATGAGTGCCTTTATGTAATAGTTAACTAGATCTGAATATTAAGAAAAAGACTTATTTTTTTTGTGCTTTGCACCTATGCAAACCTGTTTCTTGTGCATTTTTGCATAACCAGGTGTTATGTGTTGCCGAGTTCTCTTTGAAAACTGGAGTCCTTTCCCTAATATTATAGTAAACTTTAAAACAATGAATTATTATCATCAATGACATCTGCAAAGATAGGAACCTTTTTAGAGAAAGTAGAAAGAAAAAAATTTAGAAATCTTATGAATTCATTTGACAAAAATCACCATTAATCTTTTATACCAACCAAGCCTTTAGAAGGTGATCTCCTTATCTGGTCATCTTTACACTTTGACTTGATGGCATTTTGTGAAGGGAGTTATCTTTGACAGCATTCATTCCAGTGTCCAATGTCCTTTAAATTTCCTGTGACCTTAGTTAGTGTCTTTACAAAGAAAAAAAGTTAATGAAGCCCAGGCGCCAAATCCTCTGTGGAATCAGTTTTAATTGGAAGAAAGAACAACTTCAGCTGGACCTTCCGACTTTCGTCTGGTCTGACTTCTACTGCTAGAATGCAAAGGGAGCCTGCGGAAACCAAATGACTTCATTTGCTCTGGCACTTCAGAGCCGAATTCACTTCCATGGTGGTGAAATAAAAGGAGCCAAGTGTTTTAAATAGCCACTCCCCAAGGCCTGCCCGCCCGAGTGTTTTGAGAAAAGCGCATTGTCTGCTTGCAGCTCTAGCTGGGAGCCTGGCTTGCCCTCCCCCACCAGGCAGCTCCAGTTCTGGAGTTGACATCTGGTTTTCTCTCTGTTCACCTGATGTATATACCGTACATGTGCACACATGCGGTGTGCACGCATGTATCCTGCAGTAATGTGTATTTTCGACCATTGAAGGTCTGTGTGTTTCTAGTCCCTGGTGGGATAGGGGGAGGCACAAAGCTAATAGCACAAAATAAAATGTAAACACAGTAGCTGTCCTGCATGCCGCTGCTGCTGGGTTTCTGTCCGATGGTGCTTTCTGGGTAGGCGTGCCTATTGTTGTGGCAGCAACAGGCGGCAGAAGTTGGGGCACCATATGGCGGATGTGGGCCTCAGATAAGCTGTCTGGTAATTTAGCTTATCAATAGCATTTTGATATGCTTCATTTTCAGATCACCCATCACTGTGGCTGGGGGTGTCTTGGGGGCTAACTGAGTCCGCAACCATTGAAACCATTGTGAGCAATGCTTCCTTTGGTGGAATCTCTTTCAACCCTTTCTCCCTCGGTGCCTTTTCATCTGAAAGCCTTTGGAAGACAATGGTGGTTGTCGTTAGAAAGAGCCCCATCAGCTGAAGGAACGGTCAGCCCCCAGTCCCCGTCCCCACCTTGAAATCTGGGACACTTAGAAGACCTTATCAGGTATTTTTATTGATAGGAAAACAGAAAAATAAAGCTACTTAATAGCATTTCATACTGACAGAGCCAAGAAATTCCCATAATTCAAAATTTGCCTTTGTTTTAAATACTGGCCAGATAGGGCTGATACTGTTTTTATCTTGATAAAAGGTTTCTAGTTGTTGTACGTTAAAAATATCTCCCTAATTTCTTTTCACTTTTGAGTTTTACCTTAATCATAAAATGTAAAAATGATTATCATCTATATAACTGGATATAAGAGCAGGTGTTATCTCTGGTTTGGAGGCAAGAAGCAGCTTCCTCTATGACTAGGAATTGTAAAGAGGGAAATGCTTCTAGAACACCTCTGTTCAGATAGATGTCAGGTGAAGATGAAGCAAAAATAAAATCTCTTTCACTGTGAATTGGGGTGGGGCACAGGGATGACTATATGCCCTTCTATGCCCGAGAAGCAATAAAAGGAGCAGAACCACCTTTTCCATATTTGACACTCATCTGTTACCCCTTGGGAGTGTAGCAGTTGTTTCCAGAGATGTGTGTTAGGCTTGCTGGCAAGCGGCTTAAGAACTAATTCTTGCCTGACTGCTTACAGAGGTAGTTTTACTTTTTGAGTAGTGGGAATGGTCCCGACGGTATCCCTTGACGTTGCAGAGGGAGGGGATAGAAAGGGTGATCTTGATGGCATCTCAGAGATGAGCCTGCTGCTGATAAACCATACACAGCTTTTCATCCTTTTCTTTCCTTCTCTCTTCCCTCCATTTGGAGCATCCTGAAATACAGATGCTCCCGGTTTTGCATAGTACTGCTACTTGTCCCTGGCCATTTAAACATTTACGAGTGCTGCCGTGTGCCAGGGATTTGGTGATCATGTTGTCAGTGAATGGTGATCAGTAAAATGCTCTGGTGAAATTTACAAGGAGGAAAACAGGCATGTAAAGAGATCATCGCAATCCAGTGGGAAAATTGTGTATCCCTTATTTCATGAGTTCCAAGATACAAACTTTTTCCATATTTGAACATGTCCTACAATCATGGCTGACCAGGCCATGGTCATGACTCATGATGTGATTGCATACACTCATCAAAGTCTGTTGAACAAATGCAGAATGCTCTTGATGTCACCAGTGCTCTTGTCACAGAGGGCAATATGATAGTGTGTGGAAAGCATGGATATTGATCTGTCTGAGAAGTTGTTTTAGGTCTGTCTTACCCAGTTTATTTTGCTTATACTTTACTCTTTATATATATATACAAGATTGACATGATTAAAAAGTTTCAGTATGCATAAAATGATTTCTAAGTGAGAAGCATTCTGGGATGGTTTGTTTTGCAACAGCGTTTCTTAGAAAATCATTCTGCATCTTCCAGTCAGTGTCCTAGAGTTGATGAAACATGTATGCATCTATATCCAGGAAGATCTGGGAGGTTATACTTTATTGATGGGTTGCTTTGAGGGAGTGAGTTGGGAAGGTGGGAAGGGCTTTCATTTTTTTACACATTTATATTTTTAGGAGCATGAATTTCCTTACGTAATATCAGAATAAAGGGAAAAAAGCTCAGTAGGGTAAGTGTTCATGACATTTCCAAAAAGTTTTGTCTCCCAGTGATAGGGACCGAGGAAAGATTTGCAGTGCACATGATTTTGAAGTTGGGTCTTGAAGGGAAAGGTTTTGTTTGTTTGTTTCCAGATGCCATTTTAGGAGTAGAGTGGGGCTAAGTTGTTAACAAAAAACCTCTCTGAAATACTCTCCAGAGTAATGAACTCAAACCTGAAATAATGATACAGAAGCTTTATTGCCAGTCGTGAGCTGGTATAGATCTGACACTTGGCTGCGAGCAATTAATAGAAAGGAGAAAAAGGAAGGGAGAGAAGAGAGAACTGGTTGACATAGGGAGTGGGAAGTGTACTGATTCAGTTTTGGAAAAAGACTAACAATGTAGGATTATAGGAGGTTTGGAGTTAGACATACGTTAGTTGGACTCTTGTCTCAGCCACTTACTAGTTTTATGGTTTTGGACAAATCACCTCTCTGAGCCTTGGTGTCCCCATCTGGAAATGTGAATAGAATGCCTCTTGTATAACTTACACTTAGTAAGTGCTCAGTAAATAGCAACTTTGAATGTTATCTTGCATACCAGGTCTTCACAGATTTCCTGCCAGGTCAGCCTGGACAGGGACTCTTGAGGAACACCCAGGGCTAGGGCAGAGTTACTTGGAAGAACCGGACTTCTGGTCTCAGGCAAATGGATTAAAATCCAGGAGAGGCTGGGGCATCCCATCAAATCCTGGACCATAATTGCTTTGAACCACACTTCCCCTGTCCATAAAGTGGAGGAAATCCATCAGTAAATACATCATATTTGAGGTCATTCTTTGCCAAATGGTCATATGAATTAAATGGAAATGCTTCTAAAAGTGGGTAGCATGGTGCTCCTTCATCTGCCCAAAAGGAAACCTCTTCCATAGGTCCTTGCTTGGAAGACATACTCTATACTTTGGGATGGGTTCTAAAAATTCTTCTCTAAGGTGTTTGTAAGGAACTCTTCATAGAGAAACTGTGCTTAGAGCCCTGGGCCTGCTGACAACACCACTGAGGAATAGTTGCTGGTGTTCTGAGGGCATTAAACTTCAGGTGGGAAAGAGAATAAGAGGCAGAGAGGAACAACTCCCTAACTTGGCTGCCTCCCTTGCACTTCTTAATACCTGTTTAGGGCAGGCTGCTTAACTTTGAAGAGTTGTGGTAAAGCTTCCTTAAGAGCTAACTAGCTCAGTGTGTTATAGCTGCAGGTGTGACTGCTGTTAAAACCCAGATTATTCTGTTCCTCCAAGAACACTCCAAGCTCACGAATTAAGTCTTTGCCTCTCTTATCAGACTTCTTTCTCTGGGTCTTAAATATAATTTAAATAATAATTAACAGTCATTTTGAATAGTAGCCCATCCCTTTACCAGTGTATTTGCATATTTGAGAAGATGTTAAACTGAGATGAGTGTCTACTTGGGTTAGTACCCAGGTACTTCCTGAATAAGTGTGTTGAATTATTTCTCACAGTTAGTGGGTAGAGAGACCTGATTTTTCAGTCAGTTGCCCTAAGCTGGCCCTGCTCTGCTCAGGTCACCGCCAGCTACACTTCAGTGTGTGTCTACATCCCCTTGTTTTCAGACCTGGGCCACTCCCAGTGACTGGTATGAGCAATTAAGATTGCCTTGTGTGAGCCTGAGCTGGGGACCACCTGCATTTTATTGACACCTTGTATTGTTTCTTAACCTGGGTATGTAGAACTGTGTGTTGATTAATGTGGTTTCACAGTCTTTAAGTTAAAAATTAAAGTTAAAAATTGTTGAGAGATGAGTAAACTCGTTGAGAATAGGGACTTTTAGAGGCAGTCAGATGAGTTGAAGCGGGGAGAAAGATAGATTTAAAACAGGGATATACAACCTTGTGAATCTACTAAAAGCCACTGAATTACATACAGCATGTCTTCAAATACCGTTTTGTTCAGCATTGTTTCGTTATAACGTTGAGATGCCTTAGGAACTTAACTCTTATTTATATCAATTAGCCTGTGGTAAAATTGGTTTTGTTATGTTGGTTTGCTTAAAGTTGCAGAACCTATCTATGACGTTAAGTGAGGACTTACTGGACTCTAAAAGGGTGAATTAGTATGGTATGTGCATTGTATCTCATAGAAAAAAAATAATAAGACACCGAATCTAGTTATCACACTGAACGTCGGGCGTGCTCACCCTTGTACCCCCAGCACTCCTCACACGGCATGTACATTTGTTTTGCTGGTCAAGTGATTAAGCTTGATCTTCAGAGCAGTGACCTAGTAAGTAGTTCACGCTTCTAGTTTGCTGCTGTTAGTGAGGGGCCTAAATGAATCTGATGGAAGTATCTAAAATGGAAGATTTTTTACTTTATAAAGAATGATTTCAACAATGTGCAGTGACTCACTTCTTAATGATAAATGTTGACCGTGCTAACTGCCCACATGGCTTATACTTTAAACAGTCCAAGAACTAAATCATAAAGGATAAACTAGGAGATCATGAGGAAGAGAGACCCAGAAGGCACAGGAGGTCACAGTCAAGTATTGAATCTGATTTGTAAATTGATTTAAGATGGGGGAAAAAACAAACAAACCCAGAGTCAGGTTAATTTATACCCCATGTTTTAGGCTCTGCTCTGCCCAGTGTTTTCCTAATTTCAACTTGGTCTTTCTAGTTCCTGTGTCTTCCCACCAGATGCTGACTGTCTTCCTCACAATAACTGTTTGTGAGAGTTTTTAACCATTCGTATTTTCTAAAGGGTTGTTCTTTACCGTTCCTCGTGGCTAAGTAACTGCTTGCCTGGAACAGGCCTGGCTTATGCTTCTTGTCTTGGTGTAATCCTTAATAATTAGCACCCTTTGCTACTCTCAAAATGTCCGGGTTTGGATGGTAAATTACATGATCATTCTTCTAATAGGAAACTGTCGAGGAAGCTGGCCGACTCCCTTTAAGCAGAATGGAGAGAAAATCCAGTCAGGAGTCCTTTGTGGTGCCCTGGTGTTGAGCTCAAGACAGTATTATTCTTGAAAGTGTGTCCCAAGCTGTTCTGAGACCAGAGCTACAATAGAGGGGGATTTCAGGGAGCCACGTGTCCTATAAACCTGTGCTTGTTTCAACCAAACCGTTTCAAACCCTCTGCCATTCTGAAGATCAATTCCTAATGTATTAAAAAAATTTTTTTCTCGTCATTCATAAGGATGATTCAGCATTGGTTCATTTCCTTTTTTGACTAGCTAAGTTTAATTTAGGAAGAAGTTTTTCCCAGTGGAATTCTGAAAGGTTTGTTAACTGTGAAATTTGGGGATTTTAGAACCTGTGGTTTCAGTATGCTTGACAGTCTTTGGTTTCAAACTTGCTTATATCTGTGATTTTTTGCGAGAGTGTGTAATGATGTCCTGTGATGTACCTCTATTTATAAGGCAGGGAAAATGGAGTGGAATTTTAGGAATTTAAGAAATTTTAGGACTTTGCCTAAAACCAAAAGTAATTATAGTGATACTGCTCAATTCTTTTGGTTCTTTTGGATCACTGTTTATTGAGTTCCTTTCTCATGCGCTTTAGGCAGTAACTTGGGCAGGTGTTCAGTCCACTGTATTATCTTTCAGGTCTCCCTGAAACAGTGGTATCTGGGCTTTGCTATCGAGAGCTCGGAAAACTGTTTCCTTGTTGGGGCAGTTCATTGGGAGAAGGCATTCGAAGGACCTCCAGGGCCTGGGATCTGGGTCCCTCTAGCTGTGTGGAAGGAAGGCTTGGTTGGACAGCCCCTGCTATTGGTCTCCCTGTGACCTTGGGCAAGTTACTTGAAAAATCTCTGGATTCCCTTTCTGGGAAGATAATACTGGGCCACCTGCCTCTCTATTCTGTTTTTTAGCTGAGCTTTAGATTAAAGAGATAAAATGTGAAAGCCTTAGGCAGAAAGGTCCTGGAGAATTGTTTTATTATCTGAGTCATCCCATCCACAACCCCACACTCCCCTCCCAAAGCCAGGTTTTGTGGAGGAGGGAACAGTTCTGCTGACTTCACTCCATAACTCTTCTTTTAGTTGCACTAATTCCTGAGGCCACTCTGGGTGAATTTGGATAAGGAAGGAAGGCTGATAGGCCAGGTTCTGTCTTAAGCCCATTCTTCAACATTACCTTATTTAAACCTAAGACCTCCATTTGTTGTTGAAGAAAGTGAAGCTCAGAGAAGTTTAGTCATCTGCCCAAGGTCACTCAGCTAGCATGACAGGGCCAAAATTCTTAGGTCTGTGTGACTCTACACCCATCAGGCTAACAAAAGACTGCATATTAAGTCACCTGTCAGATTTTATTGTGCCATATGAATGAATTTAAGGTAGAGTAACATTGTAACAAAGGAAGGAGTCCCCTTACTTGGAATATGTGCCCAGAAAAGGCAAAGTACAGAATACTTTGTTTTGTGTTCATGGTGGCCCATTTTACTCTATCTTCAAAACAAACAAGTGGCTAAGGCCCTAAAAATGCTGGGTGTGACCTAATCAAGCCTTTCCTAAGGGAATTTTCCCACCTTAGTCATTTGTCTTCTTGAAAGGGGGCAAGATTCACCCCTCCCCTTTGGTTTCAGTCCTCAAGGACTAGAGACTTGGTGGTACTCCTCACCTTTCAGATTGGTTACCCTAGCCATTGAAAATAAGAGAGAAGGTTGCTATTGGAGCCCGGGTTGATCCAAACTGGGGTGTGTGTGTGTGTGTGTGTGTGTGTGTGTGTGTGTATGTGTGTGTGTGTGTGTGTGTGTTTTGGAAACTTGGAACTGGCCCTGCCAGTTTATCTGGTTTTTCTCTGGAATGTGCTCTGTTGGCAGGCTGTCAGAATAAGTTAGCCCCCTCTATCACCCTGAAGGCTTGGATATGGAAATGGCCTCATGCTGGGGGTAGGGTTTAGGCAGATGACCTTGACTTCACTCCTTGATAGTGGGAGTGCTTTGGAAACCTGGGAGATGAGGTGATTTTTCTCCCCTCTCCATCTAGGTGACTAGCTGGAAAATAGTTCTAGGCTGTGATATGTGATGGGTGGTGGCAGGGGAGGAGGGGAGAAGGGAGTTATATTAACCGTGCCGCTTAGAGCCCTTAATAATCAGGCCTCTGAAAAAGACATTAGATAAGGGGCTTTGAAATGGAGTTGCCACCCATCTTGGACATCTTGGTTGGTTTTTAGTGTGTTGGCGGGGGGGACTGGTTGA
>NW_006431079.1:3805578-3813652 GCF_000325575.1 Pteropus alecto
GTGTGTGGTGTGTGTGTGTGGTGTGTGTGTGTGTGTGTGTGTGTGTGTGTGTGTGTGTTTTGGAAACTTGGAACTGGACCTGCCAGTTTATCTGGTTTTTCTCTGGAATGTGCTCTGTTGGCAGGCTGTCAGAATAAGTTAGCCCCCTCTATCACCCTGAAGGCTTGGATATGGAAATGGCCTCATGCTGGGGGTAGGGTTTAGGCAGATGACCTTGACTTCACTCCTTGATAGTGGGAGTGCTTTGGAAACCTGGGAGATGAGGTGATTTTTCTCCCCTCTCCATCTAGGTGACTAGCTGGAAAATAGTTCTAGGCTGTGATATGTGATGGGTGGTGGCAGGGGAGGAGGGGAGAAGGGAGTTATATTAACCGTGCCGCTTAGAGCCCTTAATAATCAGGCCTCTGAAAAAGACATTAGATAAGGGGCTTTGAAATGGAGTTGCTACCCATCTTGGACATCTTGGTTGGTTTTTAGTGTGTTGGCGGGGTGGACTGGTTGATATCGTCTTTTCCTCCTGTTCACCTAGTTCTGGTGACTCTGGTCTAAAAGGTGTTGGGGTCACTCATGGACAATTTCTGAAACTTGTGCTCTTATCTTCCCCTCCTTCCCAGGACTTGTCTCTTTCATAGAGTCTTTCCTACCGCCTTTCTGGTACTTCTGCTTTGAAGTCAGACCCTGGTTCTGCTCCTAGTTCTGCTTATTGGCTGAGATATTGGGTAAAGTATTTAATGTTTTGGGTCTCCATTTCCTTATCTGAAAAATGAAGAAAATAATAATACTTCCTCAGAGTGAGTTTAAAGTGAAATATGATGAAATATGGTGAATCGTCCACAGTGGGCTTTTCCGTTGCCGCCTCCCCCCAACCCATTCTGAAGTTTCCTGCTTCCTCTGCCCTCCCGTTCTCCATCCAAGTTTCTGAGGGTTTGTCCCAACTAGAATGGACTAGTCTGACAGGAGCTCATTTATTTGCTTTTCCATCTTCCTCCTCTGGGTTTAGTTTTAAGCTTTTCCCAGCTTCCCCTGTTGCTGGATTTCCTGCTCTGTTGTTTTTCTCTCTTCGGACAATTTCTCTTTTGCTTTTATATTTTTACACACGCACACACACACGCACACACGCACACACACACACACACATTTGCATGCACACCCCCCTTCCACTTTTCTTGCTTTCTCTTCTGCTGTTACCACTTTGAGATTTGAGAGACCCTGTCCTGCACTTCCCTAGGTTTTACCAAGAGTGGTACTCAGAAAAGCACCACTTCTTGATTCTGCTTTGTTTAACATTAGAGAGCATTGACTTTTGGATTTTGGAGTTACCAGCCCTCTTAAAAGTTGTTACTGTTTTGAGAAGATATAACTCATTTGGATTCTCATCATGCCTTTGGACTTACGGAATCACACACATTTCATACACTTGTCTGTCCTTGATAACCTCTTTAATCTTTCTGAACCCCGGTTTCTTTACCTGTAAAATGGACATAGTGGTTCCTTCCTTATGGATTATAGCAAGAGTTAACTGAGGATTAGCACAGTGCCTGGCAGAGAAGTGTCCCATAAATGTTAGCTGCTGATTGTAATTATGATTGTGATTACCATCCCCCAGTAGCCATGAATTTGAGTGCCAAGTACCTCTTCCTATAGCATCTTTCTTTCTGAAGGAGGGGACAGGAACAGTGTCTATTTTTTTAATTTTAAGTTTTCAAAATTTTTATTATGGCAAATTTAGTACAGTAGAGGACCGCCTGTGGACCACCATCACTTATCAGCAGTCAGTAAGTTATGGCCATTCTTGTTTCTTATAAACCACTGCCTCGTCTCCCATTAGATTATTTTGAAGCAATCCCAGATGTCATACTGTTCCATCTGTAAATTTTTCGTTCACGTTTTAAAAAATATGATTCTTTTTAAGAAACACCAAGAACAAGATCATATGAACATTTTAATAATGATTCCTCAATATTAAATATTTCATCACTGTTCAGATTTCCTTCATTGTCTCATGAATGTTTGCCACAGTTGGTTTGTTCAAATCAGGTCCCAAACAAGATCAACAGGTTGTATTTGGTTAGTATGTTTCTTAAAACTCTTTAAAGATCTCTCCTCCCTCTTTTTTTTTTTTTTTTACTTCTTACAGTTGATTTGTTATAAAAGCCTCATTGTTTCTCTTGTAGACTTTTCCTCATTTTGGATTTTGCAATTTCATCTCATAGTCCTGTTTATCATGTTCTACTGTCCTCTGTATTTCCTATAAATGGGAATTTAAATTTAGGAGCTTGATCTGATTGAGGTTTATTTATTTATTTTTGTTTATTTTATTTTACTTTATTTTTTTGACAGGAATATTTCATAATGAGTATTCTGCCAGGAGGACCAGAATATGCAGTTGTCTCTGTTATGATAATTAGCAGACATTGATTTATGATCGCTATACATATCTATTATTTCATATGGGCTTTGTAAACCGGTTATATTCCGGTCCTCTCATTTCTACATTTATTAACTAGCATACTCTTATAAAGACATTTTCTCATCAATTTTTTGGTTAACCTGGTGTATAGTTTATATAGGAAAATCAGGTTTCTTGGTTTTTTTGTTTGTTTTTGTTCGAGTATCATTATATAATCATATTTTAAATGCTTGGGTGCTTTTGAATTCCTTGTAGTTTCTATTCTTATTAATGCTAAAATTGTACCATCTTTGGCCAATGGGAGTTTCTTTAGTTGACTCCTATGTCCTTTTGATGTGATCTTAATATTTTTTGATAGCTTTCTTGCTGTCCAGTCTCTTTTTGTATATTCTTGAACTTAAAATGAACCATTTCTTCAGAGTTTTTGGTTCCTTTTAGTGGGAAATGGTATTTCCAAGCTGCAAGTGGGTGCTTTTTTTTCTTTCCCACTTCTTCAGAAATGGATCTCATCTACCATGTCAACTTCTTGGTCCATGGTTAAAAACAAAACAAAACAAACAAACAAAAAACTTTCCTTGCACACTTTGGCTTCTTCAGCTCTCATTTGCCACTTGAATGCATGTGCTTTTCATCTTGTCCTTTTCTCTCTTAAGAAAAAGGCCAAACTGAAGAATTCCCCATGGACAGTTCATGGTTTGACTCTCATCTTGAAGGCCAAAGCTCATATTAATTTAGGCTGCGCAGAAGACTTAGATATTGCCCTCGGTCATGTCTGCCAGATAGTTTGTTCTACCCCTTGTTTAAATAACCAGAAGGTGAGAAATTCCTTATTACCTCTCTGAACCATTCAGACTGCAAACTGTAGTTTGATGATATTGTTGGGTCATTTACATACATCTGCTTGAATAAATACTTGTTGAATAAAGTTTTCTACCTTCCTCTCCTGAAGTATTTAAAATGGAATATATTTAATATTCTAGTCATTTAAAGAATTTATCACTAAAACATTATTTTTATTAGCTAAAAAAATTTAAAGCTTTTTTAGTTTTAGGCAGATTTATGCAATGGAGTCTTAGACAGAACACATATCGTGCTGTTGTGGGTATACCTAGTAAGCCTATATGTCTAAAATAAATGTTTTCTGTTTAACAAGTCTGCTATTAGACTTATTTTTAGTAATTCCTATCTTTGCTTTTTGGAAATTGTTTTATACCCATGTTGGTATATCACAGCACATGCACTTAGGGAAAAAAATAAGTAAATAAATGTAAAACAAACAAAACAAACAAAAAAGCCCCTCATTTTAAAGAGAAGCTATCATGCTTTCTACGGTGGTTCCATTCAGGCCTGGAGTTTCAGCTTTAGTAATACTTTTTGTTTTGTTGGTGAAACAAAGCCTTATGCGTTCACAGTCCAGCCAACACAGTCTCACAGCAGAATGAGTGAATAGGCCTGAAATTATCATCATTTGTGACATCCCTGAGAAATTAATCAGTGTCCTGGCCTGTGAAATTTGTATACTCATTTAGACATGCTGCCCCCCCCACCCCTGTTTTATTTTTTTTTAAAGGCAGTTAGCTTCATTTAATGGTTCCTCTGTCTTAAGGAAAGTACAGCATTGTAGGAGTTTATTCCCTTCCCTTCAGGGGCACAGAGACGGGGTGAGGAGCCTGTAATTCACAAGCTGGCTGTGCCCCGAGGTAAACTTGGTTTCACAAAGGGAATTTTCATTGTGGTCCTGTGGCTCCCTAACATAGTAGAGGCTTCAGGAGGCAAGTGGTAAAAGCTACCGAAGAAAAAGCTGGACTGGAGCCACTGACGTCATGTCAGTAAATCTGTTGGAGGAGCCCAGCCGAGCAGCGCCTGCCAACCAGCCTCTGCACTTTGGCCTTGCCTGGTCAACTGTTCTTACTGCTTTATCCCCCCCACCCCCAAGCAGCCTACGTTTTTGTTTTCTTTCCCCCCTTTCCCTCTGTGCCACTGGGCTTGTTTTGAAACCTGTAAACACTTTGAAAGCCGCCCCTGAAACTCGGCCTGTTCTTAATGTCCTGTATTGGGGCGGGGGCAGGGAAAACCCAAGGATTGGAGGGTGAGGGAGGATTGAAAACTTTCCCCTAGTGGGACTTCTTGATGACGAATGATTCTATGGGGACATCACGGGGAGCAACCAGGGGTGCCAGCTCCAGACTCTGTACTTTTAGAAATCTTTGGTCTTCAGTACTGGGTGTGTGTGTGTGTGTGTGTGGTATGTGTGGTGTGTTGGGGAGCAACCAGGAGTGCCAGCTCCAGACTCTGTACTTTTAGAAAGCTTTGGTCTTCAGTACTGGGTGTGTGTGTGTGGTGTGTGTGGTGTGTGGTGTGTGTTTGTATTCTTGTGTGTGCGGGCGTGTGTGTGTGTGTGGTGGGGAAAGAGGAATTGTCCAATGATGAGTGGAAATACCGAATTGCAGTCTTCTGTAGAGGATGATTTAAGGGAATGAGTTCCACTGTGAGTCCTTATTGCCCATTACTCTTTGGTCAGTTAACCCTGAATTCTTCCTGATTTGCAACTGTAACAGTTAAATCTGGGGCTACCTGCTTCTTTACATCTTGGATATTTAGAGTCACAACCTCAGATGCGCCTGAATTAAAATATTGCTATGCTAAATCTATTTTTACATCTAAGGGAATGACATCTAAAAATAAACCTTATCCCACCTGTTATCCACTTTTGGGAAGTTTGGATGCTGTCAAGTCACAGCCCACAGATAAGGCTTTTGATAGTAGCTTCACATGTGATGGTCACAGTCCACCTTTCCTGCCCTTGGCGTGATTTTTTAATTGTTTCATTAACTGTTGTCCTCCGGTTTATTTTGCTGTGAATATTCATTTGCAAATAAGAGTGAAGCATACATTCAGATTGGTTATGAGGTTCCTGAGTCTTCAGGTCAGCAACATATTAAAAGCAGTATCTTATCCATGAATCATTAGATGAGTCAGTTCCTGAAACCACTACAAGCCTCATAGTTCTTGGCTACAAGCAAAAGCAGGAAATCCAGGCTTCAATAACTTCCTTTCCCAGTCCTGGCTATAGTTGCATTGGTGGTTAGGTTCTGCTGCCGCATTTATAAGCTAGGAAGATGTATGTCTGAGGAACAAAGGCACTCGAGTCAGTTTACTGAAACTGGTTATAATTTGTGGTCTTGATCTGAATGTCAGGCTGCACTGGCATACCCTGCTCTGCTGTGCAGCCCTGCAGAGCTCGGCCAGGGAAGGTGGCAAGCTGGGTCTGCTGAAATGCCCCAAAAAACACGTGGCAACGTTTCAGGGAGCTTTAGTGTTTCATTGAAGCCTAAAACTTGTGGGCATGCAAGCTGACATTAGGCAGAGAGCTCTGGAGTCCATATGTATAGCTGAAGTGTCAACTCCCTTTGTTTTGTTCACCCAGTTGAGAGAGAGAAGGAGGGAGGGAACACATGTGTGTGCTAGCCACCAAACTCGGGCCTGTCTCTTGCCTTTCTTTGCAATTTACTTCTGAAAACACGGGGTCTTTTTTGAGGGGTTCCTTTTGCAGTGTTTTGGGCCAGTCTTATTGACTTCAAAATCAATTTTATAGCTATTTTATTAAATATTTTTAAAGGAGAGAAACATTAAGCGATTGTCTCCCAGGGTAATGGGTCTGCTGCAACTCGTATTTCATTCTTCTCTTTAATGAGCAGCCTCTATTTGTCTGAGTTCCTAAGTTGGAGCAGACGTAGTTTGGTGTCTCTACCTGTGTGCAGTTGATGCCTGCTGCTGCTTTATGCTTTGCTTGTGAATTTATGGACTTTTTCGATCTTGAAAAAAATTAAAATCGAGTGTGATGCATTTTCATTTATCAACTCTTCTGTTCTTTTCTATGCTAATTGGTGTTGGCTAGCTGTGGGATTTGAGAAAATGGGACTGAAACTAGACTTTTTTTTCCGCTATAGGTTTATGTAGAATCATTGGGAGTTCTGATAGAAATCTAAAAATAGAATGGTAGACAAACCTTGTGGGATGACCAGGAAAAAGAAAGAAAAAGAAATGAAATGATGAGCAGTCATATGGTGATGCTGTCTTTTATATTAAGCTTGTTTCCAATTCATAGCCAGCAGTTGCTCAGAAAGGTCAAATTCTATTTCAGCATTTGTAAAAGACAAAATAAAAGCAAATGCAAAAGTTTGCCTGCCTTTTTAACGAAGCATGGCTGATTCAGATCACAGCCAGGATGGTGAGTGCCACTTTGTTCGTTCTTGTCATTTGTATTTCATGTTTGGGTAATTCTCTGGTGAACTTCAGTCTAGGCTAAAAGATTCTAAGCAGCCTTTGAGAAAGTTGGGCTCATTCGATTTTAGAAGTTTGACTGAGAGTTACAATATCTGACTTTGGTTTTCCAGACGTCAGGCTTGTACCAAAAAACCCCTTAGTTCTAGGTGAGTTTGTTAGGAAATCATTGAAAATATATTCCTCTTATTAATGTGTGAAGAGTTACTGTCTAAACTAAGAAGAGTTGTTTCCTTTTGTCATGGGAGATACACACTGTTATTTTTGTCCTGCATTGATCTGAGAGTTAACTTCTTTTTAATGCAGATTTTAGGCTGGGAGTACAGACCAAATCTTGAATGCTTACAGTCTCTAGACCAAGTTGTGCAGGGGCAGGGATTGATTCATTAATTAAAATCAATGTAAATGGATTTCTAAGCCTCCTTTAACAGATATCTTATTAGCAACCACACAAAGCAGCCCATGATCTGTGAGAAAGGTGTGTTGCCCTAGGTGAAGGAGACCCCAACCGATAGATTCTTTGGGGCCACTCTATGAAAAACTCAGTGGCTTTTATAAGGAAGGAACCTTGCTTAACCTTTACGCTGAACAGATTCTTCCAGTGGAAAATTATTTTTCATGTGTCTGCCCAGAAAATTTTAGTTCTGTGTATCTCCACCATGGCTGCATCTCTCCCAGACCTTTGCATTCATGATCTCAAGGACATTTTCGTGAATTGGCCAGGTTCTGCATGTTTCCAGGCAAAAGGAGGAACCAGAAATAAAATCCTATTTGATAGCAGCAAAATGCTTTTTTTCTCCAACTGAAGCGACCAACAAGCAAACTACAAAGAAGACATTTATTTGTTGTTTGAGTATCTAGCTGTATAGCTGTGCTTTCTTGGAATGAAGAAGTCAAGATGGTACGTTTGGAAAACCTTGTGGCTTTAGCAAAGGTCAGACTTCATTAAGCTGTCATTTATAAGCTGTCATTGTTAATTTTTTGTAACTGTGCCTCTATAGTTAGGCCAACTCACCCACCTTCTTCTCTCTGATGTTTGGATTAAAGGGGGACATCTGACCCCCAGCTGACTTAAACTCTGTCTCCTGAAGATTTTGGGATTGAGACACCAATCCTAGTTTGTCTCCGATGCTCACACTAGAGAAAAGCTAACTGGGGAGTAGATATTTGACCCATGGGTACAGAGAAGTTTGGGCTAAAATGGCTTCACAGAGAGAAAAGAACAAAGCTGTTGTGCAGAGGACATGATGAGAGACCTTGAGAATAGTCTCATTTCCTGATGATTTTCCATTTTCTGGTTTCCATTTCCCATGAGAGCTGGCTATAGTTCCTAATTCAGGGTCTTCTGATAGACTCCTTGGCCTTATAATGAACTCGTGT
>NW_006431079.1:3813682-3815525 GCF_000325575.1 Pteropus alecto
TTAGGTTATTGGGAGTGGATTTCTTTTAACTGAAACCAAATTGTTTCTGGCCAGCTAGTGTGCTAGGAAGTATGCCCTGTGTGGTGTTCTGGAGAGGCCCCACTCACCAAAGACCGCTAGCTCAGTACCGTAGCCCCTGGCATCTGCTTGGTCTGCATGCAGGGCTACTGTCCTGCACCCTGTTCTCCAGAATGGATTCAGTCCAAGAGAGCATCACATGGATGTTTAGCTAACTGGGCAGTAACAACAAGGGTTACCCCTTAACCTGTGTCTCAGACTGTAATCTTTCAAGGCCTGACAGGTCTTTCAGTTGCCTGGGGTGCCTTGTGGATTTAGGTTATGTGGTGCTTGGTTCCAAAGTGGCAGGTGAAGAATTTTCCCAGTCATACCCTGGGGTACTGAGGAGTTCTGGTTGGCAAAAAGAGTGAAGCCGTGTGTCATTTGACCTGAGTGTCCTTCCTGGTGGCCCCACTCCTCACTTCTTCTCCTTCCATCTCTGAGCAACGTGGAAGGCCCCCAGTGGCCCTGGGCAGAGACTTCCCAGTGATAAATCCAGTGTGTATGTTCTGCTGTGCTTCAAGCTTCCTCTGTTAGGGAATCTGCCAAATTAGTGGATTTTATTAGCAAATGGGTTAAATATCAAAGGCGTCTCTTGAAGGCACCAATAAGATGTGTGCCTGTGGGAATGATGTTGAAAACAAAGTGCCTACTTCCTCCACTATTCCCCAGATTGGGAGGGTCAGGGAGTGTGATGGCGTAAATGAGCAGGGAGGAAAATTTAGGTGAGACTTAACATTTAGAAATAACAGTAGAAGTTGTTTAAGAGGATAGAATTTGTTCTGGAAAGCGCTTACCATTACTTGAGCAGATGTAATTCAATATTTGTTTGTTGGTGTCTTTTACAAATTTGAGACCTTTTTTCCTTAGGGTTGATATGAAATTTTATGTTCTACCTGTTATGTTCATAAAGTTTAGTTTGCATATTTAGAAAGTGGAAACTGGAGAATTTTTTTTTTCTTTAAATTGAGAGGGGTTGGGAAAAATGGACAATGTAGAAAGTTATTGGGATGTGGATGTGAGGGTTTCAGACTTACATAAGTGTGTTCTTAGACGTTGCGTATCAAGTAAAAAATAATGTTTCTGGGATGCTTTACAGCTTACATAGTTCTTTCAATAGGTTGACTTGTTTATTTCGTACAACTTGGTTTTTGTAAATGAGGAAGTGGAGTCTAAGAGATTAGGAGACTTGCTTAGGATCACATAGCTAGTCTAGTAGTGGTTAAACAGTGACCCAGCCACTGAGCCGTCATGGGATGCCAGTTGACCATGCTGCTGGCTCTCCTTTGCTGTGCTCACTCCCTTTTGTCAGCCTTTGTTGTGGGAGGAGACTTTGTTAGGAAAAGGCTGCAGACAGGTGGAGTGGGGATGGGAGGGAGGGCAGGTGGGGTCTGGAGATGGGAAAGGAATGGTTTAACTGCCAGTTCAGACAGGTCTCTCTGTAGTACTCAGAGCACAGAAAGAGCAGGAAGGTCTCGGATGATCTCGTCCACTGGATTTCAAACCAGGCTGAATATCTTTGTCACCCAGGGAGGGCTTTTTTTTTTTTTTTTTCTCCTTAAATATCAGTCATGGGATCAGTCTCATGACTCTCAGTGTATTCAGTTGAAATATGAAATCTGAGCATTTTAGAAGATCCCAGGTGATTCTCAGGAAATATCTGAGTCTTACGCAGTTCTAGCCACACGTCTCTTTAACTAGAAAACTTCTATAAAATCTAGTCACATGACATCTCCCCAGAGCTTGTTAGAAATACAGAATCTGAGACTCCCCCCAACCCGCACTC
>NW_006431079.1:3815551-3844390 GCF_000325575.1 Pteropus alecto
TTCATTTTAACAAGATTTCCAGGTGAATAGTGTGCATATTACAAATTGAGAAGCACTGCTAATATCTTAGGGAAACTTCAGGTCACTGTGGGTGGAATAATCACACATATTCTTTCTAGGTTTGTCATCGACCTTTTGACTTTTCTTGCTGTTTATATAACTTTTCCAGCAGAAATTAATTTTAAATCAGATTTATCAACTATTCCTTTATGGCTTCTAGGTTTTTCTTTTGCACACACACAAAAAAGACTATCTTAATCTGAAATTATTGGATAAAAGTCTTCTACCTAAAAAGAAATGAAGTCATAACATACTTCACACAGTTGAATGTGTCTAGAATTTATCTGGTATGGTATAAAGAGTAAGGTAGGGATCCAGACATTTTTACTTAATGTTTGGCTTGTCTCAACTATTCATTGAATCTTTTGTCTGTGGATCCATACATTCAGTTCATATATGTTTTACTATCAACCTGGAGCTTTCATTGCCAAAGCTCTGTAATTTTTTTTTATATCAAATTTAGCAACTCCTTGCTTATTCTTTTTAAAAGATTCCCCTGCCCTCCACCTCGCTTTTCTAACAAGTTTGTAACAGATATTTTGAAAGTTATACGAATGTGTCTTCTGTAGGGTTTTATCTTCAGAGAGACTCTCCCTAACCAACCATCACAGCCCGTTAGGTGCCTGACACCTCTCATCCCTAGTCCAGCTCCTTCTTATTCTGAATTACTGCATCCTGTTTATTTCCCTTGGTAAAATTAGGTTGTTGATTACCTTTCTTGCTAGAGTGTAAGCTCCACAAGGGAAGGTTCTATGTCTGTTTTATTTGCTAGCATAATTGCTCAGTGTTGAGAAAGTCCCTGGCAGTTGGTGCTTAATAAATATTTGTTAAATGAGTTAGAAGGAATGAAATCCCAATAAGGAGAGCTGCTGGCCTTCTAGCTGAAGATTAGCTTCGTGTAGAATTGTCTGAACTTGGATTCCAGTTTGAACTCAACCCACTGTTTGAGAAATTATTCAGATGGATTAAAGTGAATATGTGATCTTTTGGGAGAAGTATTAGTTATCTGCCATTGAATCAAGCACAGGCTTGAGAGCGTTTTAATCTATGAAAGTTGACAAAGTGGTACAAGTTCATTCTGAAGAGTGGCGATTGATAACAATCAATATCTAGTGCAGGCCTTGTCACCAGCAGCAGGTCCTTTGGTAAAAACGCTCTGATTCAAATTTTGGATTTAGTAGCATCTCCCTTTTAGATCTTTCTGGTTATGCTAAGTTTTTTAACCATGGAAAGTAAAATACTACTGCAAAGAATTTTGCACCTTTTTTTTAATTACTGAAAACTCCTAAGGGAAATTAGCATCACCCATTTATCAAATCCTTTTATTTTAGGTACAGATACCCAACTTATGAACTCCTTATGGACCGGAACAGACTCTTCATTCATTTTTATTTTATTTTTTTGATAACCAGTCACTTCTGTTTATTTCAGGACATAATATGTTTTTTGGATCCATGGGTGTTACTGAGTTATAACACTGTTTAAATATCCATATGATATTTTATTTTTGCAAAGATAGGTTCTAAAAATCATAAAACCAGATAGATTAACAATACGAATATCAAAATTAGATTAAAAATGTAGCTCATGGCTCTCATTCACTCTGTTTTGGCACTAAAGATGTTATAAAGATACATGCTTAGAACACCACCAAGTGTTTCAACATTTATAGAGATAGGTACTGTCAAAAAGGTCTTTCTGTGATTTTAGCAAAGAGAAATCATCTAAATTTTATTTCTTATACTGCTGACATGATTTAACTTTGGTACATAGTATTACTATTTCTCCTAGCAAGTTATAGTTTTCTCAAGGCCTTTTCCTCAACTTTTCTGTAAATAAAGTGTATTTCCAGCCTTCCAATTAAAATATTATCTTCATAAATATATGTACCAGGTTGGTATATTCATGAATATCCTTTCCGATTTTAGGCTAAGCCAAGACATGCATTTAATATTAACATTATTAAAGCAAAAGACAATCCTTTCATGCAGTGTTTGATATGGAAAACACTGATTTTGACATTTTATTCAGATACCAGCCTAATCACACACGATCCAAGAACATCCAGATAATAAACCAAAAAGAGACAGATGTTAAAGATTGGTCTTTAAACATTATAGCCAATGATGCCACGCTTGCCTATGATCTTGACAATATGAAACCACATCTACACCTTTGTGGCCACCAAACCAGCAGAGCTTCCTTAACTGTGAACTGTTTGAAGCTACCAGTGTGAATGCAATTGACTATTTTTTTCAAGGGGTTGAAAGAACCAGCTGAACCTTGGTATAGTGCCAAAATGTGGCCTATTGAGGCTTCAAGTAAGTCACAGCAGTGTTTACCAGCACTGGGGACTTCTCCACAAGGTTAGGGACAAATTGGGCCACGGTTCTAGGATGGAAAGTTTGTGACCTCAAATGGCCGGCTGAATGTTACCCTCTTCATTCGTTTTTATAATTCTGACATCCAAGTGCTTGAAAAATGCTCAAGTAGTGAGAGCATGCAAACTATAAACATTCAATGTGTTTTTTAATTATTAAACAATAAAGTGATGTTCGATCTGTGGAGTGCAGTAGAAATATTTTGGCATATATTTCAGTTTCTGCTAGCACTCTTAAAAGCCATACTGATCTTAAAAACTTTTCCTCCCACGATGGGAGAATTTCTAGAAATTGTATTTCTTGACTTATTTATTTTGCCTCACTCTCAGATGAGAAGGGTGGGGTATTTGGATGGAGTTGGTCAATCATTTAAAACACTGTTGCTTTCTCTCCTTAGTTTATATTTGGAATAAATTGAAACCAGTAGTATCTGAGGCCTTTAACCATTTGGTGCCAAAGTACTTGGTTTCGTAGGTTATAGTTATTTCGGTTGATTGTTTCTTCAACAAAACATATTTTGAAAACAGTTACAGGAGCTCCACTGCATGATTCTGTAGTCATCTCTCTGAGTTACATTTGATGGTCCGTGAGAGAGATTGCCTTGGGAAGGGCAAAGTGAGGAGTCTGTCTCCAGCACAGGCCCTCCTTCTCGTTCAGCTTTTGAGCAAAACCAATGCAGTCCCCCACTGGTGACTCTGTTGTCCCTTTGAATTTGTGCTTGCCTCTTTGTGTGTACATTGTACACTATTTGAAGAATGTGTGTAAGCCCGTTATGTTTTCTTTAATAAAACTGCACTTATCCTTGTGTGGACAGATTGTGTTCTTAGAGTCTAAATTCTTAGAGAACACTAGGAACTGTTTACTTAGATCTTTTTTCTTTCTTTAAATAAAGGCCTCCTCTAGTTTGTCAACTTTAAAACTGTTGCATGTCAGATGAAAAAGCTGGTTGAAGGGGAAAGGCACGATTCTGGAGTGTTTTGAATATAGTGACTGTATTTTAGAGTGATAAGACCTTTGACTTTTCCAGAACCCGTATCAAACAGAACCGTAAAACAAAACACAAACTAAGATCTCAAACCTAAATTAGGTTTTTTTTTTGTTTTTTTTTTTTTAATCTGGGACATCAGGTTTTTGGAAAATCAAACAGGGCACACTTGAATAAATGAGGTGCTGCTTTATTAAAAGTGTTTTTGAGTAAGGGGGGGAAATTGAATAATTGGAGCGGGTCGTGCCTGTGGGTTCTCACTGTCTTTGGGTTCCAAAAGATGGGGTGAAATTTCAGTTTATTATGTACCAGGGTCTGTGTTGGGTGGTAGGGATTCAGAGAAGAATGAGAACTCAAGACTAGTTCGAGGACCTTCAAGGAATTCTAGTGGGAGAGAGTTGTACTAAGGGGACCATTCCAGCCTACCGTGGTGAGTATTGTGATGGGGAGAAACTGGGTCTGCCAGGCAAGGGACTTGGGCTGGGGTCCTGAGTTCCTACTGAAGTCAGAATAAGAAAACTTAGGGAATACGAGCTGCTGATCTTTATGGTTTCCTGGACTACATAGGCTATACTCAAAAAGGAAAAAGGATGAGTTTCAAGAAGAAATCCTATCCAACAAGTGACAAGATAATGCAGGAAATATAAACAAACATTTGGTTATAGTGGAAGGCAAATGCTGGAGGGCTGCCTACTACAGCCCTGGAGGGCTAGTTTTCTGCTCTCCATCTCTCTTTAGCTGGCTCCAGAGCCTTTCTTTTGATCTGTTCACAGGCTTTATAACTGGAGAACTAGAGGAGGTAGAGCCAACTGATACTATTTTTCTCTGGACTTCCTTTATCCCTGGTGTGACCTGAAATGGTGAATTCGGCTGTCAGCTGGGGGCTGTCTCCTGGTCTATCCCTTGAACCAGACCTTTTGTGTATTCTGTCCTCAGTGGTGTGGCAGCCTCAGGTGTCAGTGATGCTGGGCTGGTACCAGCCTGCACTTATGCAGTGTGAGGATGTTGGAATTGACCCTTCCGGTCTTACTATAGGGGAACATCATGGACAGACAGGGTTAAGTAGAGTTTCTGTCTCTCCCTGGGCTCATTCCCCAGGCTGGTAGCTTGCCACAACTCTTTTTTGCTTCATGCCTTTCATCTGTGCAGTGCTTTATGTGTTAATGTCCTGTGGCCAAGTCCATGGGCCTATTTGATCTTCACAACAATGCCAAGAGCAGAAAGCCTAAGGATTGTTAGCCCCATTTTAAAGATGGAAAACTTGAGGCTCAGAAAAGTGTGCCTGGATATGCAAGGAGCAGAGTCCATCAAAGACTCCTCCGAGTCCTTTATGGCAGAGTGCCTTTTTCTCAGGCTGCAAGCCTCTGTGAAACATCTCTCTTCCCCTTCCCAATTCTCTGATCTCTCACGTTGTTACTTCTTTTCTCTTCCCCCTGAAGCTACGACCATTTTATCTGGATTACTCCAGTCTTCTCTGAGCTAATCTGCCGACCTTGGTGTGTCTAGTCTGGTTAATTAAGTTGCTGCATCATTATCACCATCATTATCTAATAATACTTCTATAACAATTCTTATGGGTGGCATTCTCACTGCTTTGCAATTCATTTAAGATTCACAATAATTCTGTGAAGTAGGTATAGTATTATCATCCCTATTTAATAAGCGAAGACCTGGAGGCACAGAGAAATTAAATACTTTGTCCAAAGTTTTACGTGGGTAATAAGTGTTACAGAGTTAGGATTCAAGCACAGACCGGCCGACCCCTTTTAGGTGTAGTCACTACGACCTGATCCCAGACTTTGATTTCTCAAAAGCTTCCTCTTGCCTATGTGCTTCATCACTCAACCAAGGCACACATTTTCTTCACCCTGGAGAATGAGACCCTTGCAATGTGATTTCTGTGTTTTTTCTACCCTGGTGCCTAGTAGGTACCCTTCCTAAAAACTGGATTCTTGTCATTTCCCAGATGTACTCATGCCATTCCATCTACCAGGAAGGCTTCCCTTAGCAGAGAACGAGGTCTTTGGCTCTGCCACCAATGACGTGTATGACATTATGCAAGTCACTTGCTGAGCCTGGATTTCCCTGCCCAGTCCATGGGGATAATGGCACCTACCACACTGGTTTGCTGTGATTTTGAGTGAGGCATATGAAACCACAAGAATACAGAGTACCAGTTTTTCCATCTATTTTGTCTGTCAAAACCTCCTGTTTTCTCTGCAGCTGCCTCCTTTAGGAAGTCGTCTTGCACTCTCTTCTTCCTTCACTAGAAGGGGCCCTTCACTTCTTTAGGCCCATCAGCGCCTTAATGTCACTTTCACCATCCAGCATACTTTACCGTTCTTCGTAGGTGTGTCTTTTCTTCCTCCTAAACTGTAAGCTCTTTCAGGGTAAGAGCTGTGGCTTGTACAGCTTTATATTCTCCAAGTGCTCTGGATATAAAAGGCATTCAGAATATATCTGTGGAGTGAGTGAATTTGGGGCCGCTGGAATTCAGTCATTGCATTTCTGGTAGAGCTAGGTGAGCGATGCCCAGTGTGAGTTGACCTGCAGAAACAGCCATCTATTGCATGGACTCTGGGTTCTGCTTTTTATTAAATTATTCCTTGTAGCCCACTCCTCCTTTTCAAACTTAGGCTCATGGAGTAGTGCAAATTTGCACAGCCATCTTCTAAGCAAATTGGCTAAAACTCCAAATCTCCTAGAAGCAGAGTGGCCCTGGACATGCTGTTTAAAAAAAACAAAACAAACAAACAAAAAACTGCATAGATTTTATTTTAGAGCATGGAAGGAGTTATGTTAGAAGAACTTCACTTCTGCCAAGTCAGAGACAATGTATTATTATATTTATCTTATGTTACGGCTGAGTCGGCATTGTGGTTGGTTTGTTTTGGGAGCTCCCCTCCGTGTACCTGGACCAGGGGAAGATGATGTGTGTATTGGACAAGCCTGCCAAGCACAGGGAGAATGCAGTGTGACCTCTTAGTTTGGTATGCGGAATTTATTGGAGGAGCCACTCTCTTGCTCTGAGAAGTTAACAGATGATTGAGGTGTCTGACACCAAGTGACCCCAATCTTATTAACTACCAGTGAAAAAGTCTTGGTCCTCCCTTCCAACTTTCTGGCCAGCCACTCCCATCCAGTATTCCTCTATTTCAGGCATACTCAATCATGTCTCCTTCCACTCCTTCTCTTCCACCTGTATCTACCTGGGATATCCTCTTGCTGTTATGCAACTCTTCTCTCTTAAGAGAAGAATGTACATTATTTCACAGAAGCCTCCCCAGCTCCTACAGGATAATGTAACAGCCTCCCTTCCTTTCTCTAAGTCGCCCATACTGTTACCCTGTGTTAGCATTAATCACATTGTCCTCTATATGTTGGATTTACCCCATTCTCTCCCTCTAAGCTCCTCGAAGGCAGGAACTATATCTTATCTTTGTATCCTGTCTGGTACAGAGAAGCTCAGAGCGTGTGTGCATAAGTAAAAGTATTTGGATGTGATAGGAATAGCTAACATTTGCCAAGTGCTGTAATTGTTTTATTAACAGAAGTGAGTCCTAATTCTAGTGATGGTCACTCATTTTTGTTATCTTCAAGTTGCCTTTAAGAATATTGCAGAAGTCTCCAAAATAAAATATAATTAAATTTATGCTAATGAAAACATACACCATGTATATGCCCAGCCCTTTGCCTTGCAAAGTAGACATCCAGTGGCTATCTGTGGAATGGCTGAATGAATGAATGAGTTAATGAAGGAATGAAAAGAGCCTCCATTCTCTGGGAAGGAAAGAAGAGTGGAATGGACTAAGCTTCTACAATGCTCTTGGAGCTGAACTTGTTGCTTGGCTGGAGCGGTGCTGACTGAGCTCTCTGGGACTCTACATTTCTTCTTTCTAATCATTTTCATTTTTGAAAACCAGCAGGACTTCTGTATCTTCTCATATTTTCCTAGACCGCAAGCTTTTATCCTGTTATTTAGAATCCTAGAATTCTACCACCAAGTTTTAATCTAACATGAAAAATGAACACAGTGGCTTCAAAGTCCTCACCTCACCATCCTCTGTGAAAATAGTTGGTGTCATAGAAGGATGCAGTCCAGAGAGGAGCCCAGGTGCTCACCCTGGTTAGTGAGAGTTCTAAGGCTGGAGGCTCACACTCTTACGATCCATCTTGATGGAAATGTGGATGTTGCAGTTGTCAACATTTTGGCATTTGTATGTGTTTATCCAGGCAAACATGAGAAAGACCCATTCTTTCAAACACAGATGTGGAGAAAATTTTAATATCGTGAGAAAAATGACAACAAAATTACTGAAATGCTGGTTTGTGTACCAGCTATTAAGAGAAGTTGAGTAGATGACCTTAAGAATGGTGATATACACGTAATACATAAAGTGTACATTATATTAAGATACTTTTTACTTTTAGGAGTTATTTGTAGTATGGTGGATAATAATTCTTAGGAGTTTACTTTTTAGTACTACAGGTTCTTGACCGCTCAAGGAAAGGTCAAACAACAAATATTTCATGTGAAGTAATAAGTCACCTTTCTATATCGGTTGACAAACTCCATCGCCTAAATCTCAAATATAATCTGGTCGCGATCACTTGTGTATCTTGCCGAAACTTTTAAAATAAATTGGATGATCTCCATTAGGCAATAGGGGCTTGTGTTCTCACCACGCTTATTTACGAAGGCTGGTAGAGTGTCAGTGATGAAATCGAAACTTAGTTTGAACTTAATGTGCGAAACAAAATAAATTTGACTCTTTTGAAATTTTGCATAAGTATCTGTCAGAGCCTGGTACTAAGTATCTGGGGATTTTTAGAGCTGACCTCATTGAACATTGAATTATGTTCTAAGATACATTTTAATAGTGTTTTTCTCTAGAAGTAAAAGCTTAAACTGACCGGTGAAACCACTCTTTAACTCTCTCTGGATTGAACATTTTTTGTTACCTACCTTTAAAATTTTCCTGCTGTCCAGCCTTTAGGTTTCTGGGTTATTTCCCTTGAGTGGATTCCTGAGGCTGCAAGTAAAAGGTTAAATAGGTACCATTTGCAACTGTACACTGTAGGTGAAATAAAAGAACTATATTAGAAGCTTAATTTCAGATTTAATGTTCTTGAGGACAGTCTTGTATTTATAATAAGTAAATACTATAACAAATAATTAAGACTTCTAATAGCACTTTTAATCTGTTTTCTATATTGAGGTTATATGTAAGGTTTCCTTTAACAGCAGGTAATTCTGCTGTTAAAAGTCATTGCCATATATGGTTCTATAGCCGACAGTGGCACTCTCAGGCCGCCGTATGCCGTGACTGAATTGCAAACTTGTCATTCAGCTTCTTTCCTATATGGCTTCTTCTAGGACTCTCAGGATCCTCTGATTTGGCTGGACCAGATGTGACATCCCTGACACACGTGTCCTGTAGTTCATGGACACTCCAGGATTGAGTGGGAGGCTCAGCCTGGCTGACCCCCATCAGAGTAGTGCTGGTCACAGTCAGATCTCCTCACACTCTCCATGGCAGCCCTTTTATTCTGGAGAAGAGCAGGTGTTATCCCCATTTTACACTGATGGGAAAACCAAGCTGAGCATATGACTAGCCCAAGGTCATCTTTGGACCTTGACCCCCAGCACAGTTCACCATGCGATATTACTCTTGCAGATCTCAGTTACTGTGCCTAAGAGGAGAGTTGTGGTTTATAAAACTCTCTCCAAATTGTAGGCTAGTTGGAGATTTTCCAGACAGCTTAAGTAAGGGACTGAAATAATGTTTGCAGCATTTTTTTTTTTTTTAGTAAAAGCATAATGCCAGCAAAAGACTTGTTTACTTGTGCTGTACTTGTGTGACTAGATGTTTGTCTCACTTTCTATGATGTGTTCTTTTGAAAACACTGGACCCAAGACCTAGGATCACCCTTCCATTCCTCATGTTTTTTGCTTTGGTGGCCTGCCAACTCCCTTCCTCTGTGTGTCAAAAACAAAATCCCTCCACCAAGGATGAGATAGAGCTGTCTGCAAGTCATTTTGAGGCACACGATCAGAAGTAAGGATGGCATTTGGAGTTTCACAAAGTCTGTGCACCAGAACTTAACCACTTCACTCACAGGCGACCTTCCCAAACTTCGCTACATCACTCAGGTGATTCTCTCTATGCTCTGCCTATTTATTTGTAATGAATTTGCAATTCTAAACTGCTTAGTTTCTGCTTCTCACAGCATAAATGGCTGGAGGAGGCCATTTATGGCTCTAAAGTAGAAAGGGAACATCTGCTAGAGAGAGAGAAGATGATAGTTGATAATGTGAGAAAAGACAAACACAATACTAGGCACATTTAAAAGTAAATTAAACTACATTTTAAAAGTATTTGAACTAGGGCTCTTTAGTTCTCATTGCCCTGTTGTTTCCAGTGGTCAGCACCATCATCCTAGCACAGTGGGATGCTGTGGGCTCATATGACTGTGATCCTTAAGTAGCATCGTACTTCTGTCTCATGAACTCTGAAGGCAGGGAAGAATGGTAGAAATAGTCTTCAAAAAATTAAAAATTTAGATGTTCGAAGCATTGGTCAGGATTCATACTGAAAGAATATTAATGAAGAAGTTTTTCCCTAAGGATAGTAGTGACATGGAATCTTATGCTACACTGATTGGAGGCAGTAGGTTTTATTTTAAAGAACTTTCATTTTTCTATTTTTAAAATATGTACTCTTGGCCCTAACTCTGCTCTCTGGTTTCCAAAGTCCCTTAGAGGACAAGAATGATGAGTGGGGATATACATTTTAATTCCAGCGGCTGCTCATTTCTAGGGGTTTGTCTTGCAGAAGCTAAGGCTCTTTATATGTTGACAGGGGTTCTACCTGTGATCGCTTTGCTTTGTGGTCAGAGCCCAGAACTAAGGACTTCTCTGTGGAATAGTTGTCTTCACTTGAGGTCCGTGTAATTATTCATCCTCTAGTGCAGCCCAGAGTTGACTCTGGTAAGGCTCTTGAACCCTAGACAAGCATAGAATGATGCCTGTCTTTCTTGAAGACGCAGAATTGGTGAGGTGAGTATGGATTAGTGCCAAAGACAGTTTTGTGGGTAAGAGAATTTATCTTGCTCAAGGTATTAACTCCTTTGATAAAAAACACCCTTGATTGAAGTGTAGGGGTGAGGGATTTTTAAAAATTTTTTAAATTTTTTTATATACTACTAATAGGAGTCTAAATTGTATAGCTTTTCTGGAGAGCATTTTCACAATGGGGATTAAAATGTCTAATGTGCGTATTCTATGACTCGGTGGCTCTACTTTACAGAATTCATCCTAAGGGAAGAATTGTGTAAGTATGTACAAGGATGTGCCTCACCATACCATTTATAGTGTGGTGACAAACTGAGGCTTTAAAACATTTATCAGTAAAGAAATAGTTAAACTGTAGTAAAACCACATAGTGAATATTATAAAGCTGTTGAAAGTGATGAGGTCAGCTTGTGTATTATGGAAAGATGGCAAAGAAATTATATAAGAAAGTTAGATTATAGATCAGTATATATAGTGTGATTCTACTTTCAATATATGTGTATAGAATGAGTACATATTATAATGTTTTTGTATGTATTTTTGAGTGGAGAATATACATTAAATGACAATAGTCGTCATTTATTTAGAGTTTAGGATTACGTAAGGTCTCATTTTCTACCTCATACATTTCTGTATTGTTTAAACTGTTTATAAAGAAAAGACCAGAAAAATTGAATGTTTAATTTTTAGAAAGCCGACCAGCAGAGATAATCAGGCCTCATTAGAAGTCGAAGGAAGAAATAAGTAGTAAAACACTTATAATCACTAACATACAGGGTTAGTGATTATAAGCAACAGAAATCCTGAGTAGAAGAGGAGCTGAAAGAGATTGGCCTAGTTATGAAATAATATTCATTTGATCCAGGTTTGTCTGCTTCCTCACAAGTCCCCAATGATCACCTAAGGCCAAATGTTGGGATTTTCCCAGCTCAGCTTCCCCCTGCCCTGAATACCTTGATTCTCCTCCCCACCTCCCCAACACACACACAAATAGGCCCTTGCCCCAGGGGCCCAGGCTGGTGGGGTTGAAGCCTGAAGGCTGGACCAATCCTCTGCCAATATGCACTTTAGTTTTTAGTGTTCCCTCCCCCACGTCCTGGGAGGAGGGGCATGAGATGCAGCTTCCCATCTCCGCTCTTGACCCATAAAGACTACAAACAGGCTCTTTACCCTCTCAGGTCTTACTGAGAATCACTACAAGGAAACAGATAGTGGCAAAGGTAACAAAGTAACAAAGGTAAAGTAGCAGAGATAGCAAGATAACAAATTAACAACAGTAACAATGAAGCAAGCATGGGGTCCCTCACAAGGTTCTGCTCTTTCTACAAAGTCATTGTCTCTGACTCCTGGTTAGGCTCCTTCAGACTTCCTAATCTCTCTCATTCCCTGGAGTTGAACATGCCAAACCTGCCTCTCTTCTCAGCTCTCCTTCTCTAAATCTTCTCTCAGTCTTCCTACATCAAGGTGCTGCAGCCCAGTGCTAGGCCTCAAGGTACAATTAAGATACTCTGGGGTAAACATGGAGTGTCTATTTCCAGGTCCACTTGGGCAGTTACATCTTTTGGGCAATTTATAGCTTTTGAGACATGGTGTACTAACCTTATATAGGGGACAGTCTTTTTAAATTATCTCTTCATGGAATCTCCCTTGCTTTCCTCAAAAACCTTCTACCCATGCATCTGCTTCTCTGCCTGCCCATTCATTCTTCTATATATCAATCTATCCATTCAATAATATGAGCTCCTTATTGAAAAAAAAAAAATCACTGTTCTTAGCCCTTAGATATAAAAATGTCAAGGTGCTCTCGAGTGTCCTACCATTCTGATCATTCATCTCTGGAGTCATTGCTGGCACTGCTTCACCCTGAGGCTTGTTCACTTTTTCTGCACCCACACCACTTCAGTTGATGCTTATATGCATCAACTGAATGTCACCCATCCCAGCTCTGCTACTTAGTTACTGTGTGGCATAGGGCAAGTACCTAAACTCTTTCTCACTGTCCTCATGTGGTAAAATGGGAATAAGAATATACTTACCTCAAAGCTGCTTTGAAGATGAAATTAAACAATGCATGTAAAGTACATTGGCTGGAGTGTGTTAAGTGCTAAAATGTTACCACCATCATCATTACTGTTATTACCACCAACCTTTCTGCCTTTGGAAAATACATTCATCACGTGGGAGATACTAGGGAAGAAGTAAAATGGGAAGCTAAGTTTTTATCTGGGTGAGAATAAACCAAATCCAGTATGTTTGAGATTGATTATGCAAATATCAGAGGGTAATTCTGAATTGACAATAATTGAGAGGTACTATCTGGGAAGACTTGGTGGTGGAGAGTGAGTCTTACATAGTACTTGGGTCAGCATTGACAAGGAAAAACATCAAGCTTGGACCTAAACTAAATTGGAAAGGTCTTTGTCTTTTTGTTTAGTCAGAGGCTTATCATGTTGCGGGCTAGATACAGCGGGTCCTTGGATGAGGTCGGTTCGTTATGACATCGATGAAGAAAGAAATCGGTTCCCAGCTAGGGCCACTATCCCTGTGGTGTTAGCACATTTTGCCTGTGTCTCTGTGGATTTTCTCTGGGTACTTTGGTTTTCTCTCACATCCCAAAGATGTGCACATCCAGTGAATTGGCGTGTCAAGGGGAGGAAGGGATGGTTGCATTTCCTTCAGCCGCTCCTGGGGAAGCTTGTTTCTGGAAGCTGCAGTGGACCAGCCCCCACACTGAGAAGCCCAGGGAGCTGCACTGTGAGTGTAAGCAGGGCTCCCAGAGATGGCACCTGCCATGCAGGGTCTTCACCAGCAGGGGCTGGGGTCACAATATCTGCATAATTTGGATTCTATGTAGTGTTGCCAGATAAAATACAGGATGCCCAGTAAAATTTGGATATCCAAAAAAAAAAAAAAATCAGTAATATTTTAGTATAAGTTTATGCCATGAATTGACTCTTGAAGCAATATTTAGAACAAACGTATAAAATTATTTGTTTTTTATCTGACATTCAGATTGAACTGGACATCTTATATTTCTCTTAAGTCTGGCAACCCCAGCTCTAGGGATTCCTAGATTAACAGCGGTGGTCAGAAAGATGGGGAAAGGAGGACAAAGAATCCTAAGTCATCTGTTTTTTAACAATAAAATAAAATCTTGACAAAGGATTATTGTATTTACTTCCTAGTTCACTCCACCCACCCTCCCTCCAAAACTGAAACTTGCCACTAAAAAACGTCACAGAATAGCCTAGTGACTTAGGACGGGTTTCCTGTCCTTTTCTGGCTCTGCCTGTCCGCTTCCTGCAAAAAAGGCTGGAAGCAGCTCCAGCTAATTCTTTCTGCTCTGCCTTCATTTTTGGTTGCATTGGAGCCACAGGACAAGCAGAACCACTGGACCCCAGTCCAGCCTCATTTTCTCTCTTAGGAAAAGGGTGTGTGTGTGCTGCTAAATTCTAGATATGAACAATTGGTCAAGAAGTGACCATTTGCATTTTTCTCCTGGACATTTTTTATGTTTTTTCAAGGTCTTACTTCCAGCAGTGCTTTCAAATCAGGAGTCTGCAAACTTTTTCCGTAAAAGGCCAGATAGTAAATATTTTTGACTTCGCGGGGCAGGTGGTCTCTGTTACCCCTCTTTAACTCTGTTGATATAAAAGCAGGCATAGACACTAGACAAGATGCAAACAAATGGGCATGACTGTACACCAGTAAAATTTTCTTTATGGATACTGAAATGTGAGTGCTACATAATTTATTGTTTCTTTGATTATTTTCAACCATTTAAACATTCAAAAAACCATTCATAGCTTGTGGGCCATACAAAAGCAGATGGTGGGTCAGATTTGGCCTGTAAGCTGTAGTTTGTCAACCCTGTTCTAAGTCAGTAGCAGAAACATTACAAATCTGCAGCCTGGCTCTCAGTTCCCCCCTAGGGGCTGAATGGCTTCTGTCCCTGAGGTCACAGCTTTTGTTGCTACCAGGTGATGGACTGTGCCCAGATCTTAAGCAGTGGGTTTTGCCTTTCGGCTTCCCACATTGCACGTATAAACCCACATTCCATAGTTTGCTATACAGAAGAAAGGTTCCTGTGTGGATTTGTAAATGTTCCTTAGAGAATGAGCCAATAGCTGTCAAGTGTGGCCATAGAGTCAGTATTATAATGAATGTAGTTTATAGTGCTCATAGCCTACAATATCAGGAGTAATTTTGGCCTAATAAATAAGTAACCAGCAGAATTGAATGTGGGACAATTATATGTCTCTGTTATAATGCTGCCTTCTACATAAAGCAGTGTGTGTTTGGTATTGTGTTTCTAAGGGGAAAGATCAGATTAGGTTTGACTTTCTGTCACCAGATGGAGCCTAGCTGCACCTGAAACACGGGTTAGGAAACAGGGCCTTTCATTCCTGGGTGTCCTGACTGATGGAGGTTTTGTGTTTTATGGATATAAGATGTGCTGGGTGAGGTGGACAATGGAATTACACTTCCCACAGAAATCACTCCTGGACTGAGAATCAGGTTTGCACATGTGCCCTGTAGCATTCATTCTTGCCGAATGCTGGGAGATGGGTGGTTATTAGGTTATGTCAAAGTGGTGTTTGCCTTAATACACGATCTCCTGCAGTAACCCAATAATGGAAGGGGGAAGGAGGGAGGGAAAGTGGTGACCTGCATATTTCTGAAAGTTGGAAGCATGTGGAAGTTAGAGAAGCTTTGTGTGGTGTTTACAGTGAGCTCTTAGGGTTCTGTCCCCTACCCCTCACCCCAGGTCCATGGCAGGTTTGAATCTATTAACACTCGGACCTCTTATAAGGCAGTATAGCTTAGTGGTCAAAAGATTGGCATCTAAACTCAGACTTCCTGGCTCCTGGTCAACCAGTTCAGCTCTTTGCCTTTGGGCAAGTTACTTAACCTTGCTGTTTACTAAATGATACAATGGGGGTATTAACAGGAATACCTACCTCATAGGACTGTTGTAAGAATAAAACGAGTTAATTTATATAAAGTGCTTAGGATGCTGTCTGGGTCATATGCATCTTTATTGAGATAGAGGAAGTGGTGTTCTTTTCTCCTAACCTCATGCTGTGAGGTAGGGTGGGTACTGCTCTGGTAGTAACAGCTCAAAATGAGCTCCTAATCCCACCCCCTCCTCTTACCATCTCTCACGCAGAGACTTGTGAAGATCCGTGGGAAAGATCACGGCTGTTCTTTCTGAGTAGTGGTTCACGGATGATGCTTGGTCCTGACATCACCCAGGGCTCACGTGCTAGACCCAGCACTGGCCGTGGGACCTTCAACACATTCCTCACCTCTCAGAGCATGACGTCTCTATAAGCAGGTGTCCCCACTCTCCTCCCAGGACTGTTCTGGGGACATCAGAGGAGATAGTGAACGTGCTTTGTAGGCTGAAAAGTTCCTCTTAAGGAAAGATGTCATTACTGTTCACACGATCTCGCTCATGATCTCCGTGCATCCTCTCGTGAGACAGGGGCTTTGATATCTTGTTTATTGAATCCTGTGGTTTTTCAGTAAAGATTTGGATGTCCCCCCTATTTGGCGGGAGGGGAATTATTGACCATTCAAATTTGAAGCTCTGTATGAATAGCATTTTGATTTCATGAAAGGGTATTATTTCTGAATCCAGTTCCTTTCCTTTTTACTTCTTTAAATTACACTCTTGTCTGATCCTGGTAGGGTTCTCAGGTACAGTCCAAAGCCAGTTGATAGTCAGATGAGTTTTTACATTCGTTTTACTGTGATCCAGGCTTTTTTAAAAAGGGGAAATTTCATCAGATCCCAATAACCTCCATTCTAATGTTACCTTAAGTATTTTCCTCTACCCTAATTTGGGCTGAGTAGTATAAATTTTACTTCTATATGTTTTAAATGTATCATCGTATTCAATTAAGGGCAGTTCCCTAACTTTAAGAGTTTGCAGACTTTGCTCTGGGATGTTCTTGGGGGTCCCAGGGTCTTCTGAACAGCTGCTTCTGAATCGTGGTTGCTTTCAGGAATTCTCAGGGCTTGGGAGGCCATCTCTTTAACAGTGACATTTCCAGGAATTGGGACAGGGCTCACTTCTTAGGATCTGTGCACGCGCACCAGCTCATCCCAGACAGTAAAACGAGCAGTTTGGGGAGTTGATGAAGGTGCCTGGGGGTCTTTGACTCTGCCCAGGGGAGGAGGGACTGTGGTGGCATGCGATGGAGGATGTCCTTGTCCCACAGTGAGAGGTAAGAAGAGCATCTCCAATTACTACTCACATTAACTAGGGTAAGATATCATCTCATGAGCTCCCTAAGAGCGATATGCTGCTTATGAGTCAGCCTCGTGCCTTGTTAAGTGCAGGCAGCAGCAGTCCCTAGCCATGCTGTGTACCCCTCAACCCTTTAGACACTATGCTACTTGCTTAACCAGCTGACTTCTCAGCACCTCTCTTCCCCTTCCACTTTTTTGGTCCAAAGGCCAGTAGCTGACTTCTCAGCACCTCTCCATCTCTTCCCCTTCCACTTTTTTGGTCCAAAGGCCAGGCTAGAGACAAGATCATTTTGCACTGAAAAGGACAAGCAGTGCTGAGTTAAATCTTGGCAACCTTTCAGAATTTGATCTGGAAGACACCCAGGGTTGGTGAGGTGGAGGTAATGGTTTAAACAGCAAAGAGCCTGACCAGCTGTACCAGTCTTGAGCTGTGAACTCTGAGACTCTGCGACTTGGAAATGATGCTTCGGGAAATAACCATTGAGGACCCAGCTTCCTGACAAGGGAGGGCAGAGTGAGAGGAACATATATTTGGTAGCACTGTCTAGAAGGAAAATTCGAATCCTTCCACTTCACAAGCCAGGGTGTGTTGGTGGGTGGAACAGGCTGTGGTTTCCCTAATCTATAAACTTTTTAAGGCATGACTGAGTCTTTGCATCCCCAGAGCCTATTTCTCCACAACTAGTTATTGTAGTGATTTGAGTTATGGATTTCTTTTGTTTGACTGGAAGGGATCTTTGAAATCTAACTTCCTCATTTTGGAGGGGTGGCAGCAAGCAGGCTAAGTGACCTTCCAGAGATCTCAGCCAGTAATTTGGTTGAGGTGAAGCATCGTCTCCATCTTCTCCTCTTCGGGGCATTTCTCATCATGTCGTGTTGCTCTCCTAATTAAATCATGGATAATGTCTATGACATGCTTACTTTCTAATTAGATGACTTTATGGATCAATTTGCATTGAATGTTAAATCTAATGTGGAAATCATTAAAAAGTTAGATCCCTGGGCAGAGGAATAGGTACTTATTCCCAGCCTATTAAAAATAACAAGTGTATACTTTGTTAATACATGAAGCTTTTTATGTGGAATGGGAAAAAATTAATACAGAATGCAGAACAAATAGGTAGTCCATGTGCTTGTGAACTGGGGAAATGTCTGGTGTTCAGAACAGTTTTTACAATGCTAGTAGTAACTTGTATGAACAGGTATCATTTACTGTAGCTTTGCAGAATGCTAGCCCTGTGGTAAGTCTTTTAAGGGCATTGTTTTATTTTATCCTCAAAACAACTATGAGATGAGCATTATTATCCCCCTTTATAGATGAAGAAACTGAGGCTCGAGAGATGAAAGTCAGTCTCATAGTCAGCAAATGTGAAGGCAGGATGTGAATCCAGGCCAGTGTGATTTGAAAGTCAACTTTTGACTAGACCGATGTGCTCCCATAGGTTCTCAGTAATTATAACCAGTAGAACTCTATAGTGGTTTGAGTGTTACCTCTGTTGGAGCTTGGAGTGTTTGCAGCTGATGGTAATATGGAGGTGGCATTAGTGCATCATTATTGCTTTAAGGAAGAGAGATGGGCCCTGAGCTGAAAGGGTCCATTCCTCAGCAAGTGTGACTCACTGTCCACGATTTTTCTGAGGTTGGCCAGGTGCCACCTCTGGGAAGCCACTCTGCACACTTGATCTTGAGTGTGGGTTTTCTTTGGACCGTGTATCCTTTATGAGACATTATTTTAGACATATTTCTTTTATTCCTCTTATTTTTCACATTCAACTATGAACACGAATACCACTTAGTCCTAGTTGCTGGTTACTGGACAAACCACCTAGTCCTAATCCGCTTCATGCACGTGTGGTTCCCTTGAGGACATGAGTGCGGAGCGCTGGGCCCAGTGCTAGGTGTGCACTCAGCAGAGACACTCTTGCTTCTTCCTGTCTTCTGTAAGAATGCGTCCCTTTGTTGACGAGATGACTGGATCCAGGGGTACTTACATTTTTCTGGCTCTTGCTAATACCTACTATTCACTTATTCAACCACTATTTATGAATGTACAGCATCCCAGGCCCTGTCACAAGAGGGGTGATCTGCACCCTACCTTCACCCACATGTCATGGAGTTTTCCCAGTTGTGCCGGCAGACAGGCAGACAATATAAATATTAAACAGAGTTGGATACAGATACTGTCTACCAGCTCATTCATTCATTCACCCATTCTTTCACCAAGCATTTTGAACACTTACTATGTTCCCAGCACTATGCTAAGCTTGAGACGTTGAAATTGGATAACGTCTGGTAGGCCAGGAATTATTTTACCAGAAAAACAGTGTCCAAGAAACTCAGAGCACTCTCTTGTGTTCTTCCATCTTAAACATTTTAACTCTTGGGTGTAAGTGCTCATTTGAGCATGTACAAGTTTCTAAATATGTTTTTCCACATCCAGCAGATTTTTCTGTGTGTGTGGGGAGATGGACATATGAGTTTGGGTTTTTTTATTTGGCGGATCTTTGCATGATTCTTAGACCAGTGGTTCTCAAATATCTTTGTGCCTAAGAATTGCCTGGGCAGCTGGTTACATTCAGATTGAGGTACTTCACTCCCAGACACTCTGATTCACTAGGTCTGGGTTGGGGCCAACCATCTGCACTTTAAGCTGCGGTGCTGGTGAGTTGGGTGCAAGTGGTCTATGAACTATGTGTGGATTAGATTCACACAGTTCTGGGCCAGGGCTGTGGAGCAGAATAGTCTGGAGTCTCATCCTGTGTCTGTCATCTTGTAGCTTCATACAGCCTTGGGTAGATCATCTGGTTTCTCTGAGCATTGCTTTTCTCATCAGCCTCCCTTGCTGGCCGTGAGATGTGATAGGAGGGACCCAGGCAAAGCATAGGATAAAGCCTCTAGTTCTAGGTATTGCACCATGCCAAAAGCTAGCATATTGGTTTCTTCGATTCCTGATTCATCTTCTGAATGTGAGTAGTAGAGCTGCTGCATATACGCCCTGTGATCTCTCTTTATTTCACAAGATAAAAGGCTATAACCACAATAAAGGAAATGAAACAAAAGAAAAAAAAAGTTTACCCACAATCTCACCATCTTAACACAACTGTTTTCATTTTTCCTTTTAGTCCTTGTCTGTATGCAGGCATATTTCTATATAGCTGTAATCATATGTAGACTCAATTTTGTATTCTGCTCTTTTCAGTAAACCTTAAGCAAATGTTTTCCAAATGGTTACATAGTCTCCAAGATGATTCTTAATGGTCTTACAGTCTATTATCCCACAGGCTGAATTTATTTAGCCATTCATCTATTGGACATTAAGCTTTTTGTCTTACAGTTTTGTGCTTTTATAAATAATACTTGAGAATATGGTTTTATCTTTATTGTAGATTATTCTTTAAAATGAATCTCCAAGAGCAGGATTTCTGGGTTAAAGGGCACAACCATTTTTTTTTTTTGGTGGAAGGTGCTCTTGATGGTTATTGCTAAATTGGTTTCCAAAAGGATTGTACCAGATTACAGTGCCACCACAGTCCAGGGAGGTACCAGTTGGAACACTTTGGCCTGCATTATATAGTGTCATTTCTACAAAGGTTTGACTTGATAATGCCTCATTGATTAGTATTTCTTTGATTATAGTAAGGTTGAGTACGGCTTTATGTCTTTCTAGATTTTATTTAATTTGTTTTATTATAAGCAGAACCTATCCATTTGAGGTCAAGATTTCTGCCTAGAATTTTTTAGATTCTTGGATTTTACAGTAAAAAAACAAAACTAACAAAAACCAACCCAGAGGCCATCTGTATAATAAATACTTTGGACATATTTTACGGTTGGATTAGCTGCTTATGATCTTAACTTCCTTGCAGGTCACCAGTTATTAGGGTGATATTTGGAGAGTACAGGGGCGAGTCTTCTTTGTTCTTTCCCTCCACGGTTCTCTCATTTCCTGTTCCTCTCCTCCCCTGTAACCACTGTTTTTGTCTTTTTGGAAATCACACATAAAAGGATCGGCTTTTCAGTCATACTCCTTCGACTTATAAGATGTGGGTTGCCTAAATTATATACTGGTATGGAAGGAGGATGAAGAAAATCACAGCGTTGTAACAAATTGCCTTTAACTGCACTGCGAAAGCAAACATCTCACGTGGAACAGTAAAAGGTGTGTTTGAGGGTGTAATCTTAGCGTGTGGTGAAGGGGAGTCCAACTTGTTTTTCAAGTTGGTCTTGAATCACTTTGTTCCTTCTGGAATGCTCGCCATCCTCAGCATGACAGAGTTTGCTTGATGACAAACTCTTTCACTCTCCTGTACATACCAGGCCACCGAACTGGTTTGTTTATTTGCCTGGGGTCAGTGATTGAACCACCCTTCCTTCTGCAGCAGTGCCCAGCATTTGATGGGCGACTCTTGTCCTCCAGGCACCTTTAAAGTGGCCCCTGTGGTCACTCTTCCTCCTCCCCTGACAAGGACCAGGAAAAGGCTAAAGGGCACGCACTTCCTTGGGCAGGAGACAGTTTCTTGAGGTATGGCCTCACTCTCTCCTTGGGTAATGCTGTCCCAAATGGGTGCCTGTTAGAAGACGGATGTTGGTGTATGTAGCAGAGTGTGTGTGTACAAAAGAGAATGGTTGCAACTCTATTTCAGTTTAATTTGTTAATGAAACAAGATGGAGCACATTTTCCCCTCCCGTACACCTCTCACGCTGTTTGAGATGAGGCACAATTAATTTGTACTGTCTGTGGAGGTGCATGCCAGCTAATGTAGTGCAAGAGCTTTTATCTTTCTGTTAGTAATGAAGAAAGGCAGGCTGCTGGCAAACTGACAAGGATTACTGATGACTCATTCTCGGAGTGCAAAGAGCTTTCTTCTGAAATCATAAAATACGTACACACACATGCATACGCACGCGTACATGCAAACCTAGTTCCTGTTTGAAATCGGCAGAATAGGTTTGAGAAAGTTCAGGCGCCTCTGAAACACTGCTGGAGAAAGAAAGAAAAGCGAAGGTATTCCTCCACCTCCCTGGCCTGACTAAGGGCAGGACCTTTTGATTAGTGGGGGCTCTGCCCTCCTGGGACAGAAACTCTCTGTCTGGCCTTGGAAGCCTGGCTCCTTTGTGTTGTCCCTTGTGCTCCAGTAAGTAGCCTTCTACTGCTGCCTCCTCCCGGTGAGGTCAGGTGGCTGGGTGCCTAGCTTACCTGGGGGAGCCTGCCTTTCTGGGCTACTTCCTACCCGAGATCCCCTGGCCATGAATTCTGGGTCTGTTTGATGTCAGCCATCGAGTGCACTGGGTTCCCTCTGGCCTGGCCTTGGCCGTGGCTTTGTTGATTGTAAATTGCCCTGTTACCCCACCTTGACACGTTTTAGAAGAAATAGTTTACGTAATAGCTAACAGTTTGGCCCTTTACAGCATATAGGGCATTCGACATCATAACAACTCTGAGTTGGTTATATTGTTATTCCATTATATGGATGAGGAAATTGAAGTGAATAAAGGTTAAATAACGTGTTCATGATCGAGCAGCTAGCTGGTAAAAAGCTAGTGGCTATGAAACTAGGACTTTGGAGTCTAAAAGCTGACCTTAAGGTCTTTTTATGACATTTATTCATTAAGGACAAAATTCAGCATTTTCTGTGTATGAAATGTATAATGCTTGGTCAGGGAAGCTATTCAGGAATTATATGAGAATATATACATTTCTCTGTGTTCTGTGGAATAGCAGGAGGGTCACAGGATACTTTCTGGAGACGTAAAACCAATTTATTTAGCCTCATTTAGCACTGATCCAGGGACATGAACTAAAGTGTTTATTACAAAATCAGAAGTGTTCCTTTCTGTGTCAGATGGCTGGTTGAGCTCGTTGTGCAATGAGGGCTAAATGTAAAAGTCCTGCTTGGTCTGTTACCTGGGTGTAAGTGACACAAATCACTGTGCATGGCCTTGTTGACTTTCAGAGGTGGAAGGAACCATGGAGATTTTACAGATGAGGAAACTATGGCCTAGAGAGAGAGAGATTTTGTGTTAGGAGGAATTCCATTCATTTCTCCAACCATCCATCCGTGTATCTGGCAAATATTTATTAAGCCTGTGCTGGGATGGAAGATAAGGCTTGAGCTCTGAATGAAACAGACAGTCCTGTCTTCAAGGAACATACAATAGTGGAAAACACAGTGATATGGAAGCTTAGAGTACAGTGTGTTAAGGCTGTGACGAGTCAATTCAGGTTACCTGGGCATGGGGAGGGGCATATAGTCGGGGATGGGTGCATAGTCAGAGCAGGCTTCCTTGAAGGAGCGGCACCTATGGGGAGACTTGAAGGATGGAGCTGAAGATCATTTAAACATGGAGAACCTCTGTCAACTGAAAACTGGGGCCTTCCAATTCTCAAATCTAACAGAAGTCGATGCCACTAAAAAGACTTTATGTGCATAGAAACAACAGGCTTTATGAGACTCGAGTGTGTGTAAGAAATATTCACACTAGGTCCATGCTGTGTGGTACGGTGGCCACCATGCACATGTGCTATTTGGCACTTAGAAAGTGTCATCTGAATTGAGATGCATTGTAAGTATACAATGACCACTGGACTTTGAAGACTATACAAAAGAAAATGTGAAATGCCCCATTAACAGTGTGTGTGTGTGCGTGTGTATGTATATGAGACAGGTTGAAATGATAATATTTGGATGTATTAGGTTAAGAAAGATGTTATTGAAATGAATTTCACCTGTTTTTTACTTTAACAAGGCTGCTAGAATGTGTATCATGACACATGTGGCTCACACTGCATTTCTGCTGGACAGTGATGCTAGGTGAAGGAAAGGCCCAGGAGAGGAAACTGGTTTGGTGATGAGAGCACAGGGTTTAAGATGTGAATGTTCCCGGAGCATAATCTCTGGCAGGTCTCTCATCTCCGGACTTCCCTGCCCTCTTCTCTAATGTGGCACTGACAGCCTTACAGCTGGGCTTGAAGATGAAGTCAGAATGCCCATAAAAAGAACATCCTGTTGCGAGCTGTGGTCTTCTTTGTAGTAAAACAGTTTAAGACAATATATTGATATTTTAAAAGACCGATAAGAAATTTGGCCAATTGTAGAATAAGAGGGTGGTGTGTGGGATATGCATTCAGTACACAATTACAGACTGGGGTGGAGGGGGCGGGATCTGTGTGAGATGCTGTGGATAAGAAAATTCCATTTCTGTTGTCTTCGGCTTGCTCTGCTCCAGGAATTCCCTCACCCCTCACATCGGAGTTTGCATCCAGGCTTTCCATAGTCTTTCTTCCTTGTTTTGTTTGAAAAGGCCAAAAGAGATATTCATTTCTTTATTTCTCTTTTATCTTCAGGTGTTTAATATTGTATTCTTGAAACTCAGCACACATCAAATGCTTGATGAATGAATTGTCACTCTATGAATATTTACTGAAAACTTGGATGTGTCAGGTATCTGCTGGGCTCCAGGCACCTTATGCTGAGCAGGACACAGGCCCTGCCCTCAAGATGTTCACTGCTGGCAATGAGACAGTTACTGGGCCAAGGTAGAGAACTTCAAGAGATAATGGAAAGTGCTTCTAATTGTTAAATCCTGTGACTCAAAGGATGACTTGATCAAAGATCACAAAGGAGGGAGCTAAGGGACAATTGTAGCTGATGGGAGTACACTTAAAATTTTCTTTTGGACAATGACACGGAGAGTTTGTTTACCTAAGATCCGACCATACCCCAGGAGTTTCTAGCCCTGTGGCAGTGTTTGATATTAATGTTGCACCTGTATTTTAATTACACTTTCCATTGTCAGTTTACAGACCCAAAAAGTGGTGCACGTGGAGCAAACAACCCTCCCCAATCGTGGGTGACCTGGGCTCATTGGAAGGTTCTCAGAGGACCCGTGAGGCAGAGGCAGTTGGGTGGGGCCCAGCAGCAGGTATTTGAGGATCATGAAGTGGCCTACCTGGCATTGAGGTGACGGGCAGACAGTCAAGTCATTTCAGTGGGAGATAGCATCTGATTCTCATCCCTTTGGGCTAGTCTTGTAATAGTGGCAGTAAATAAGCTGCCTCCAGTGTGTTCCCAGAATATCTCTGTCTGCAAAATGTCTTTGAGGGGATGTTTGACTTGCAAGCATGTGGTTGATAAAATAAATACATTTTAAAAATGTAAACCTCTCTCTGAGAGGTTTTAGTCTCTTCTCTCCCCAGGGAAAAATAAGGCCCTTTTTTAACCTCTTTTCCTCTCTAAGTGTGGAATTCCTGCCATGCTTTATAAGAAGAAATATTTTTGGAATGCAGCACCTGCAGAAATATTAAGCAGCTCTGCCCAGACTCCTGGGCCTTGGCTACTGTGTGGGTGGTTTCTCGAGGGTTTGTGAAGAGATATCCACTCTGACACCTGCAAAGCATTTGAGGAAGCTGGCCCAGGGTGGGAGGACTGGGGATTCAGAGGCTCTTAGATTGTTTTTTTTTTTTTGCTGAATTCTGTGGGTGGGCAGCTGCAATGGACAATTCTCTAATATTAGAGGAGCCTTACCATTTAATGACACCTGGCTAGACTAGGACTTGGTGCCTAGAAAAGTTCCTGGCACAATATAGGACCTTAGTATATAGTTGTTGAATGAGTGAATGACTGGGTTGTCTGTAGACCAGCAACATCATCACCTTGTTAGTACATGAATTACCTGGGGACTCAGATTCTGACTCAGTGATCTGAAGAATCTGCATTTCTAATGAGCTCCAAGATGATGCCAGTAGTGCCGGTCCATAGGCTGCGCTGTAAGTAGCAGAGTTCAATCAAGTCATCAATAAGTCTTTAATGAATTTCCAGCAGCACTAGTGATTGTGGATAAAGGTGGAAGCCTTAGTCCTAGTTTCAGAAAAATGAGTAGTCATGATGAAAAGTCAAAACTCATCCTCAGAAGCTGGAGGAAAAGCAATTAATTGTTATACACTGTGGTGTGAATGAATAGTGGTCGGGGGAAAGCTAAGGGAGTGAAGGCCTTTCTCGTGGAGGTGGTGCTTGAGCCATAGTACAGAATCAGGGCTCTTGGGAATTAAAGTTGTGCCAGGGGATCCCTATAGCTTCTTGATGGCCATCCAGCTTTTGCATAAGCTCTCATGACAGGAATATATCATTTCTTGTTTGTATAGCACTTTGTACACAAAGCAGTCTCCCACACTTTACCTTGAATTGTCAGCAAAACCTTTATGGTTTTATAAATTTTACTGCCATTTTACAAATGCAGAACAGAGGCTCCTAGAGATTAAGTGACTTGTCTAAGGCCATGTGTTTTATAGTGGCACCTCTGGGATCCATACCTTTTGATTCCTAGATGTTTTTTTTTTTTAAACTGTACTCCATTTGGCTCCGATTTGGTGGGAGAGCAGAGGCAGATCCTAAAAGCTTGATTGAGGATTTGAGCTTATAGGAGAGAAATAGAAGCATTGTGGATTTTGGAGCAGGGATGGCTCAAGTGATGTTGAAGGAATTGGAGTATAATAAGTCCTCAGTTAATGTTGATAGATTCTGTAGCTTTAAGCAAAATGACATAAAATGAAACCAATTTTACCATAGGCATGACATGAACAGAAGTTCCTATGGCATCTCATCAATGTTATAACGGAACAACATTATTCAAGGATTTGCTGTTTATAGAGTAGAGGGGACATTGAAGGTCATTTAGGAGAAGCTAACCCTGAACTCCATGGAAGCTTCTCCCACAGTGCATTCCCGAAGAGTCTTAATGCATCTTAAAGACACCGCTCTTTTGATGGGGAGGTCGCTATAACCAGGGGCTGTTTAATTAACTGATAAGCCATTCTCTTACATTGAGTTCTGATAGGGTCTCCTAGAATCTTTACCCATTAATACTAATCCTCCCTCTCTGGCTGGAGCCATATGGCACAAACCTCTTTTCACATGCTTGCCCACTTAGGTTTTTTTTTTTTTGAAAAATCTAAAATAATTTTTCTCATCAGATTTGTAATATATGTCCATTATGAAACATTGAAAAAACATGGAGAAGCAAAATACAGAGAAGCAAAAAGAAAATAGCTATCAATAATTGCAGCACTCATAGATAATTAGTGTTGCTTGCTTCACCCTAGTCTTCCAGACCATTTTCAATGCAGTTTTTGATGTGTGTATTGTTGTTTTTACAAAATGAATTATACTGTTTGTTTATAATATTTTGTAATTCTCTTTTTCTGGTGAATAGAATTTCATTAATATTTTCATTTCAATCAATATTGGATATTGCAATCGTAACATAATAGGATATGTAATTTATTTCCTTTTGTTTGATATTTTGGGCCTCTTTCCTTTTTTGACAATTATAAACCATGCTATAATAAATATTCTTATAGATTAATCTCAGTGCCTTTATCATTTAGATAAACTGTATCTCTCTTCTTTATTCCTGAGAATGGAATGGTAAAGCCCAAAACAAACGAAAATGGTTCTCATGGCTCTATAAGTTATTTATTCTCCAGCCTCATATCCTCTTAGGACGTGGCTTCATACTTATGTCTGCTCCCTGAAATATGTTTTGACCATTCTTCCCTCTGCAGTCTCTGGGATCTAGATTTAAGATCTCACTTCTCTTAGTTTGAATTTCTAATCAGCGCAGCCTGATACTGCATTAGCTTTTATAGCAGCCTCATCACACTGAGTCACTGAGCTTGTGGGCATCCCAATCCCTTAGGACTTTCTCATGTGATCCCCTCTACCCTATACTTATGAGTTGATTTTTTTTTTTTTTTCTTTTTGGACCTAAGTGCATGACTTGACATTTATCCTTATTCAATTTCTACCTTGTTAAAGTCAGCTGGTCGTCATATCCTTTGAGATAGTATCAGGAGCAGACTCTATCATCCTTCATAGTCACTGTCCATTCCAACTCACAGGAACTGGCAAATTCCAGTGTCAGATGATTCAGCACATCCCAGCAGTTCATTTACATCTCCGCTGTCCTCACAAGATTGTGAGTTCTTTGGGGCCAAGACCATATCCTATTACTTCTTTTTAAAAACTCTGTCCGTCCATTTTATTGTACATGACCTGGCAGATACCCAGAAAATGTTGCCATGTGAATATTTGTTCTGATTTAACTCCAGAGACGAAGGGGTGGTAGTGGTGGTGGTGTGACAGTGATAAAGAATATGGAGAAGTCTAGGCGGGGTCTCTGGGTGAGGAGCTTGCAGTAAGGTTGAAAAGACAAAACCTGAGTAGTAGATAATAAGTAACTGAGTAAAAATAAGTTCAGACAGTCTTCTGAGGTAGCTCAGGAGTTGACCGTTTGGGCTTGAGATAACCTTGGGATGAATGAATCTTGATGTCTTACAGAGAGACAGGCAGTGGAGGGGTTCCTTGGGCACAGTAGGTGAATGGCCAAGACAGTGAAAATTTGAGTTGGGGACAAGAGGGGTGGCAGTGGAGATGTTTGCTAGGAAAGCTGATGACAGAAAACCACCCATCCACTGTTTTGAGAATTGTGTTGAATAATTATAGCATAGAGGGGTCTTATCCAACTCCGTTCTGTGAGATAGAGAGCAGAAGTCGCCTTTTTTTCTTGTTTTATTCATCGAACTCCAGGCTCACAAAGTTAATACCTGCTCATGATTTGATATTACCCTTAGGTCAGAGGCCGAACTGAAATCAGAACCTGTGTGCTCAGATTCTTCTCCCTTGGCCAGAACTCTAAGCCAGATTCATGGTCTGCAGGCAGCATGATGGCTCCTGCATTTACCCACTTTGGGGCCTGCCTTGGGGGCCCATCAGCATTTCTGAGTCTCAGACCCCTCACCTGTGAAAGGAGAGTAATCCCACCCTGCTTGCTCTTTTGGGTTGTTGTGAAACACACAAGATGGTGCAGTAAGAAGTAAAGTCTGAGCGCTGGGCTTTGGATCCAGCTTCTTTTGAATAAAGCCCTGTTGAGTTGAATGAGAGTGAATGTGGCAGCATTTCTCAGCCACAGAGAGTCCAGGGGCAGGAACCCAAGTGTTCCAGCTCCCCTGGTATGGCCATGGTATTTTCCCAGCAGCTCCGGGGCCCCTGCTTCCTACTCCGCCACCCAACAGGTTCAGCTCT
>NW_006431079.1:3844449-3845073 GCF_000325575.1 Pteropus alecto
TGGGGCCTGGTCCAGTCGCAGGGAGTTCAAGCTCCTCAAGCCCTGCCCCAGAGGTTGTTGTGGAAATTTCAGGGCTTCTTCACTGAGTGGGACCTTGGTTATTTGTGTAAGGTGAGCTTGCAGGCTTCTGAGGTAGGCACAGTTTACCTCTCTTGCCTCCCTCTGTGTATGTGGTGGTGTCTGTCCACTTCCCTCAGCTGTAAGAAGACTAGTTCATATTTCTGGATAGATGCATACCTACTCAAATGACACACATATGTATATGTGCGAATGTACATATCTACATAAACAAATGTGCTTTTACAACTAGATGGACAGATATATGCAAACACACACCCATATATTGCTTTTTTTCTTTAAATGTAAAGTGTAAGATTCTGTTACAGCTTGGTTTCATCTTTTGTGTTGATCAGGTGTTAATGTGCTACAATTACTTTAATTTAGTAAAGGAAATTCATGCAGAGAGAAGGGGAGAAAATAACTCTGGTTAATTGTCCAGAATTGAGACAGTCTAGAAAAGCAGTGAACTTCTTAGGTGTCTGGTTCAGGGGTTTCTTTATTATTTTATATATTTTTCCAGTTTAGAATAGCTGTCAGCTTCCATTCCGAAGGATGGCCATCTTC
>NW_006431079.1:3845129-3859004 GCF_000325575.1 Pteropus alecto
CACTCTGAGTCTTGTCTGAGTCAGCGCTGGGGAAAGGGGCCACTGCAGGAAAAATTAGAAAAGAGAGAGGAAGTAGAGGGAAAGAAAAATCTTATCCTGCTGTGGTGAGTCTGTGGTGAGTCTGTGTCATTCCTGGTCCCTGCCCCAGACAGAAGGTAGCAGTGAGCAGAGGTGGGGTTAGCATGTGTGCAGTTCTAGGCATTTCCATGTATGTTATCTCATCACTGCCCTAGGAGGGAGCACACGAGGACACTGAGGTATGACGGAATTAAATGCGTTGCCCTGGTAGACAGTTACAAAGAGGTGTCATGAGCATTTAGACTCAGGCCTCTATGTTAGAGCCAGGCTCCCTGCCAAACTCCAGGTCTCTTGGCAGATCTCTGCCCACCTTCCCTTGCTGCTTCCTAACTTGCTTCATGTTTTTGAGCAATTACTATGTGCTATGCACTGTTCTGGATTCTGGGGTTACAGCTGTGACCAACACAGACCACTAGGCATACATCCTCTGGCCCTGTCACCACTATGCTCTCCAATTCTCAGCACATCTTCCTATCAGTGCAGTTACATTCCTGTTATGTGTTGATGTCTCAGCCTCTCACTGAGCTGTGAGATCTTTGAGGGAGGAGCATATTTGTTACTCATCTTTATCTCTCCAGCGCAGAGCCTGGCCTGAAGTTGGCTGCATGCCTGTTTAAGGCAATTGAACAAATGCTTTTATGTGTTGTATGACATCCAACTAAACTGTGAATAATCCAGGTACCTCCTGCCACTTCTGTGTCTTAGTCCTACAGAAGTAGCCCTATGGAAGTAACACTTTGTAGGCCATACTTACCTAGACATCTAGAAAAGTGAATAAGGCAGCCTCTCAAGCACTACATCAGTATGTGAATTGTGAACAGAAATTTCCTTTAAAATGTTAATGTGCTTGTGATAATTGTTGCTCTGGCAAATAGTTTACCTCTTTCAGTGAATCAATACATAATGTCCTGAAATTCCAAATGCATCCTTTTTTCTTTCTCTTATTTACTGTTTTTTTAAAAAACCAAATGCATGAACATGTTTACGGCCTATGAAGACCAAAGAGCTTTATTTTTTCTCAGCTTTTCTTTTTTTTCTTTCTTTTTTTGCCATTGCCCTACCTAGAACAAAGTACTCGGGAATTTGCATGGTAACAATAGGTCTTAAAACAAAAATTAATTCAATTTAAAGAAAGAAATGGAATTAGAAGTATTATTTGTATTCGAGATTTTAGATACTTTGTTGAACTGAAATAGTTGTAAAGTGGGATAGAAGTGATCACCTCTCTTTCTTTGAGATACAGTTTTTCAGTAATTATTTAACTTAAACCTGTCTATGAATATTCACTGTATTCTAAGTTTCAGATGCAGGTATAATTCTCAAAGCTTATTGAATGGTGCTTAAACATTAATTAAATATAGAATTTTTACCAGATTTGATGGGATGTGATAGATTCCAGCTAGAACCTTAATTTTGGGTTCTTATCCACAAAGCAGAAAAATAAAAAAGAATGTTCTTTTGAGATAAAAAAGTGAGGCTTGCTTCTCTTGTAAATGAATCATTATGCATGAAAATATATTTTCTTCTTAGATTTTACTTATGATTTCTTTATACAATCTACTTTTGAAAAGTGCCGTTTAAAACAGTTGGGGAATTTATAATCACCATCTTTTATTGTTTTGTCGGAACAGTCTGCTTATTTAGAAGCAGAAATGCTGTTAGTATGTGTGTGTATGTGTGTGTGTGTGTATTATGTGGTCAATAATATTTTATGGGGCTTTGAAAAGATTTAAGTTTTGGATAGTCCACCCATGCGCGGCCCAGAAGTCTGCTTGTTCTGGTAGGCAACTGAATGGAGTAGAAACAAAATCTTATACTTGAGAGCTACCTACAAGTCCTGTTTCATTTCCTTTGTTTAGATGAGGAAACTGAAGCCGAGGTTGTGTCTTACCTTACCCAGCAGAGGTTAAGTTCTTCAAAGTCAGATCGCGAGTCGACACATCTCTGGCTCTGCAATTCACATAAGTCCCATAATAAGGATGGTTTGATTAAATAAATGAAAGACTAAGAAAATTAAAAGGTATTATGTGCATTTTAAAATGTCCTGAGTTTCAGCTTCCCTCTCTCATATCTTCAAACATCATTTACCTGTGACTAGGTGAAAATCAAAACCTAAAGTATGTGCAAGGACTTTGCTTACTTATGAAGGGCCCAGACAGCTCACAAGCGGGTGCATCGCTTCTATTTACAGTGTCATTTCAGCATTACCTGTGCGGAGTCGTAACTCAAATATATGAATGTTCCATGTTGGGTTTTCCCTGAAGCTAAATGTAAGCCATGCTAGAAGTCATTTGTGCTCTTCAGTTGGGGTGCTCTATACTGTGGCAGCTTGCTGCGTTGTGGGGTTCAAGTATGGACGAGCCTAGCTTATGCTTGTCTCTTAGCATCACTATTATACTTTGCTCTTATAATTGAAGGAAATAAAAGGAAGCATACTTGGCTCAGTAGCAAATGCAAAAATTTGTTCTCCTATGTGAAACGTACACCAAGAGTAGACTTGGGGGTGTGTATAGCAGAACAGTTTTTGAGGTGATTAAGTAATTTATATGACAGAACCATGCACAAGAAGAAATGCCGTACTTGTACCAGCTGCCTTAAAGAATAGAAAACAGACTACACCGAGAACAGCAGTTATCACTCCACCTTCTGAGCTGACCCTACTGTCGATAAAGATCCAGCAGCCTTAAGAATGTTTTCTAATTTTAGCCTGAAGAATAGGTGCTTGACAGATTGATCAAACTGCAATTTAAACTTTTGTTCCTGGAAAGAGGAAAATGCTCCCTTGACCTCAAGAGTATTGGAAGAGGTGATGTGTCCAAACCTCTGCACCGCGCCTGGCACTGGAGTCTCAGCCCAGAGTCTCAGAAGACGGAGTCTCTCAAGGGGTCTAGATTCTGGAAATCGCCTTGCTCACAAATCCTCAGTTTCTAATAGAGGTGACGGTGGCGAGAACCTTTTGGGGAATCCTCTGCAACTGAATCCCTTTCAGTTTTAGGTTAGAAAATTGTTGGGTTTTCTGTGAGTGTTATTGTGCCTTGTAAACCATTCCTTAAAACAGCCCTGTATGCAAGCTCTGAAAATCATAGCAGTATTCTAGCCCCCCCTTTTTCTGGCAATGAATTAATTGTTTCAGTAGTTACTGAAAGTGATGTGTGTTGAGCCAGGTTCTGAGGTCACACCCTAATAAGATAAGGTTGCTGCCTTCACGGAGCTTGACACTGGGGAGACAGATGTGTTGACAGGCACATACAAAGGTGCTCTGGTACAAGGCATGAGGTGGGAACATGTGGCAGGGCCCCCCAGGTTGGACTGGTATCCAGGAAGCCTCCCTGGAAGAGAAGGGAAGAGTCTTAGAAAAATACACGTGGCATCTCCGTGTATGTGTGAAGCATCTGTGGGACGGTGAATGCTCCGGCACTGAGAGCTATGTTTGGGTTTCACTATAGATATTCTTAGACTTGGTCTGATTGCTTTTAGATGCCATTTTATCTATCCATCTGTTTATTTATAATTTTAATAGTGGTAAAAATGTACATACATAAATTTACCATCTTAACCATTTTTAAATCTATAGTTCAGTGGCATTAAGTACAGTCACATCGTTTTCCTACCATTGTCCTCATCTGGAGACGTCCAGAACAGTTTCTGTCTTGGAAAACAGAAACTCTGTGCCCATTACACAACTCCCCATTTCTTTCTTTCCTCAGCCACTGGCAACCACCGTTCTACTTTTTGTCTTGATGGGTTTGACTACTCTAAGGACCTCATAAAAGTGGAATTGTATCATGTGTCTTTTTGTGTCTTATTTCACTTAGCATAATGACTTCAGGGTTTATCCATGTTGTAGCATGTGTCAGAATTTCCTTTCTTTTCAAGGCTGAAAACTCTTCAAGGTGTCGTTTTATTTCAACCCCAAGCATGTGTGAAATATTCACCAATTAATACATTAATGAGCTCTCTAGTTTCTTTATTAAGAAGTCATTCATGCATTTGTCCATCTGTCTGTCTGTCCGTCCATCTGTCCGTCCATCCATCCCTCCATCCCTCCATCCATCCATCCATCCATCCATCCATCCATCCATCCATCCATCCATCCATCCATCATCCATCCTTCTCTTCTTTCCTCCCTTATTGATTACATATTAACTACCAGACATCCAGCTAGTCACCAGAGATACAGTGACTACTTACTCCCCACCCCAAACTTGTGGTTTATCAGGAAATAGACTCAATTACTAAACAATATCAGTGAAGCAGAAGTTGCATGTTTAGAGTTCTGTGAGACTTTTGAGGAAGCCAGAGAAGGCTTTGCTGAAGTAGTAGCAATTGGCCTTTGAAGTATGTGTGGATGCTTTATAGGTAGCAAAAGGAGGGAAAGGCATTTCAGAAAAGAGGAATAGCATAGCAGCGGCTGGGAGACTTGTCTGTACGAATAGGCAGTCTAGTTTGTAGTTATCCATTTATATCTAGGGTCAGACTGCGTTCACATCCTGGCTTTGCCACCTATTTGAGAGAGGTGGGGCAATTTATGTTCCCTCTCTCTCTCTGTGTCTTAATTTCCTCATTTCTAAATGGGAATAATGATAGCACTTATCTCACAGGATAGTGCTAAGGATTAAATGAATCAACATATAAAGTGCTTAGAATAGGACCAGGTACAGAATATACTCACTGTTGTGTTAGTTACTATTATTGCTTCTGTAATGTTTAGGAAAACATCAAGTCTTCAGGTTTACCCAAAATAAGGCTGCAATCTGTGTGCCCATATGCGTGCGTGCGTGCGTGCGTGTGTGTGTGTGTCTGTCTGTCTGTCTGTCTGTGTTTTTGAAGGTTGTGACTGGACATAAAGTTGCAGATTGGTTGGGGCTGGGTGCTGCTGATAAAGGAGTTTCATGTATCCACAGATATTTACCGCTAAGCTTTTTTTTTTTTGTATTCAAGTGCTCTAATATCTCAACTTGTATCTGATGTTTACTTAAATTTTTTTTTAAATTGGAGTCATTTCTTAAAAATTACAGACACAATAGAACATGAAAAAAAGTGTAAGAACCTATAATGTTACCCTAACAGAGTAACTATTTCCTTTTCATTTTCACTTACTTTGTTTCTGTAGATATACACATAAAACTAAAGTTGTAATTACATATATACACACGCATATATATATATATACACACAATTTATATATGTATCTTATACATGTATACATATAAATATATTTTATAACATATTACATAGACATACACACAGTTTTGTATTATGCTTTTTTAAAATTAACATCTTTGAGAAAGTTTTTCTTATGTTTCAGTCTACTCTCAATTTTTCTTGTAAATGGATGCACTTGTATTCGTGTACTATGATTTTTTTATTCCTTCCAATATTCATACTATTACAGATGATTCTATAATGTATATCTTTTGTGCTCCTAATTTTTTCCTTCCGTGGAGTTTTCTCTTTTCAATACATTTCCGGGGTTAGGATTACTAGGTCAAAGGATTTTAAACCTTTTGTGCCTCCTAATAAGTATAGATATTTGGATCTTCACATCCACAACATTACCAGCATATTCCCTGTGTCATATTTACCTCAGATATTGTTGTCTTCAAAGGCTTGCTGATTAGGAGGTTAAAATAACGCCTTAAGCTTGCTTGAATTTGCCATTCTTTTCTCTTCTTAGCGAAGATGCATATTGTCACATACTTATTTTCCTGTGTGACTTGTCCTTTCATCTCTTTTTCTCATTGTGTTCTTGATATTTTCTGCTACAAATTTGGATAGTTTATTTACCGTAAATGTTAGTTTTGTTAGAAAAAAAAAATCCAGGTGCAGGAAATTTCAAAAGAAAAAGGGAAAAGCTCTCTCCCTGCCCTGCAGTAGCTAGGCTCTCATTCTGGCCATTGCGTTTTCTGCAGAAGGAGAAGGAAGCACTAGTGCTTGCTGTGTGCCATCTCTGCTGGTATCATAGTGGCCAGAGTCTGGACTCTGCGACAGCCTTTGCTTTTTAGCTGCTTTTTATTGTGAGCGGGAAAACAGAGTGGCTGTCAATTATCTCACGTCTAACAATGTGTTCACTTCTTTCAAATGGTCTCTCCTCCTGTTCATATTCCATAAGTACCTAGTACAGAGCCAGCATACTGTAGGCAACTTATTTTCATCTGTCGTAGAGCAGAGGTTGGAATGGAGCTTCCTTGAGAACCCTCTACTCACTCCAGTCCCCTCCACAGCATCCCCATTAAGAGATCCTGCAGCTTTTCCTTGATTCCTTTCATGTGACAGGGGGATCAATGCTTCACAAAGCCCGACCTTTGGCTCAAGGTGAGATGGATCTAGATTTGAATTCAGTTTGACAAGTGGACAAATGACTTAATGTTTCTAAACTTCATTTTCTTCATTATCTGAATAATGTATATAGTAATATTACATCTCTACCTAATATAATTGTGAAGAGGATTAGAAAAAGAATAAAAGAAAATTCCTGACCCCTGTGCCTGACATACAGTAGTGTTAAATAAATATCAGCTGTGAATATTATTTCTCTTACTCCTACAAGATATTTTATTAAATTTTTGCCATTTCATTTGATTTTATGAGCCAAAGGTATTTTTATATTCATCAATTGGAATTTTGCTGATTTGGCAAAAGAACTGCAGCTCATCTTTTTGCCCTCATAGCACCTTGGAATTTGGAGTGTGTGCTTCCATAGTGGACATGTGGATGGGCATTATCTTTGATTTGATTCCAGCTGGGCCGTGATCCCAGCTGCCGGGCTGGATAGTGCTATAATGTGTCCAGGCTAACACCTTCTTCGTTTTCAAAGTCTGATTTTTATAGGCCCCTTGTTTATCCTTATTCTCTTTCCTGGCTGGTGTTCCAGCCTTGGCTTCCCCAACAGAGGACGAACAAAAACATTTGGAAGAAAAGAAACTCTGTTCCACTTACTAGTTATCTGTTCCTTCACACAGAAAATAGTTTAGCTTAGCAAAGAGCTAAGGTAGAGATCATGTTTCCAAGTGCACAGCAATATACCCAGCTCAAAAATGTTGCTTTTAGTGGTGTAATAGGTAAGCCAGTGCCAGGGTGGTCTGGGCATAGGTTAGGCTGTAATTTATTCTTCTACTTATCCCTAGATTTTAACATTTCGATATTTCTGCTTTAGCTTTTCGAGAATATAGTTGATGATCTGAGAGCTCCTCAGAGTCCCATGAGGTTTAAGCAGATAGCTTTTATCCTTGAACTAATATCACTGGTATTAGTACTAGGTCCATGAATCTTAAGATGATGACATTCGTCTTTGTCTAACCCAACTCACTGTGCTTTGTAGAGAATAACTAAGTAGGATCAGCCCCTGTTAGATATCTTGGTAAGTGCTTCCTATTCATTGTCCATTTCAGTTTTTAAAATAAAATATTAGGGAATTTAATGATTTTAAGAAATAGTACCAAAGTGATGGTAATTAAGATTTTAAATGGAGGTCGAGCAGCTGGTTGGAGGGGAGGATTAACAAAATTTAAAAAGCAAATCTTGAGTTAAAAGTTATCTGTGAACTGGGTAGTATTTAAAATATTTAACAAGTGGTACAGACATTGACACAATGGAAGCCATTGGAGGTCCCCAGATGTGCCAGGCACTTATCTTGTACTTGTTGGATAGTGAGGAGCCACGGGAACAGGGGCATTCAGTAGACTTGGCCCACTGACTCTTTACCAACTCGTATGGAAGTAATTTAATATTTTAAACAACCAGTATGGCTGTACCAGTGAGGTACTGGCGGGAGTAGTGTGGGGGAAGCGAGCAGCATCTGAATTGCCTTTGACAGGTGTTCAGAGGTATTAGATCAATTCCCTTATCTCACTGCCAAGGGGCCTTTTGTGTGCTGGGCCTGACAATCTCCCTGTAGGCATTTGGAAAGTGTCACATTAGAATTTAGGGTTGTATATTTGGAAAGCACTGAGACACATTCCTTTATTCAGAAAACACCTATAATGTGACAGGCACAGTCCCTGTCCTTATGGGGTCCCCAGTCTGCACCAGTGGCTTCAAATTTTTCCTGTCCGTGGACACTAGGACTCTGTCCTTAGGACATGATTACAAGGATGTTTGCCCTAACGGTGAAAAGCTGGGCAAAATCTGAATGTAGAACCATGCAGCAGTAGCCAAACAATGGTATATTCATCACACAGAATACTATACCTCTTAAAAATCGCAAATATAAAGAATATTTCAGGACTCAGGAAAACGCTGAATGTGAAATGTTAGGTGGGCAATAAAAGAACCCCAAACTATAGGGAATAATAAGAACAAGTTACTAGTGCAAGAAAATACATCAGAATGAATTGTTAACACTGACTTATTTGGTGGAGGACTTTGGGGGAAAGTTCATTTTCTCCTGTATATTTTCTATATGTGCCACTTTTTGGGTATTAACTTTATTATTAGAAGTATTCCATAAATATTGTATTTTAAAAATCCAGTTTAAAGTTTTAAAAATTACTGTAGATTCAGCGGCCCAGTTTGTTGAATTTAAAACTCGGAGAAACACATTTGGGGGTTGCGCTCGTCGCCTGTAAAGGAAGCTGCTGACTTGGTGGGATAAAAATAAGAGCCTAGGTCAGCCTCCTCATGCTGGCGTGCTCCTCCAGGCTTCCAGACTGCTAGGGCTCCGAGAGGCCCTAATGGGCTTGTTGAAAGGCTCTACTTGGCTTCTTATTAATGTCCCTCCCCGAGCTGTGCTCTGCTCTGCTCGCTAACCTTGTCAGAAGGTTACCCGTGGCTCTCCAGAGCTCGGCTAATTTTAAACCCTGTCGGCCAGTGCGGTGGCGTGGCATTGTGCTGCGGAGTCACGAACAGCTCCCTGGGAGACGGCTGGGGAAAGATGAGCCGAGTCCTCGTTTTTTTCTCATCCCCCTGTAAGTGACCAGGCACGCTGAACAAGCAAAGAGAGCTGGGATAATAATGAGAGCTTTTATGGTAAAACTCAGGATTCTTAAAGATCTTTTAGCAATGGCAATGCTGGTTGATAATTGCACGGTGCGATGTGTCCTGCATGAACTGTGTGAATTCTGACAGCATGAGGAGGAGGGAGGTGGATGCGACCCTCTCTTCTGGGAACTAGACTCTGACTGTCTCTAAAGACAGTTAAACTGCTGTTCATTTCACTATTTATATGATTTTCTTCTAAATTTAAAACACTCAAATTCTGCGAAGTTTTTATTGATTTGATTGGGAGAGGGCTGTTTCTTAAAAGTTAAAAAAAAAAAAAAACAATCTGACCGTCTGCAAGTCTGTCACTAGAAAATTGTCATTTTAAAGCATTTTTGAGCATTTGCAATAGAGTCCTGTTCAGAACACTGCTGTGCCTTATAATACTTGTAACCCTGATATTTGAAACTAAAACATAAATCAGTAACTACAAAATAATGTGAAATTGGGGAACCTTTTCCCATCAAAATTAACTTTAAAAAAAATGTAGAGAACCCATATTTTGGGGTTTGGAATTTTTTTTTTTTCCTCCTTTTGAACACCTTCAAGCTGGGAATCTGCTGTGGCTGTTAGAGTTAGCTCAGTGTTCTGCCAGTGCATTCACAGCCCTCACACTTTAAGGGATAACAATGGGAAACCCACTCCCTCAGGTGCACAGCCTGGTCTTGGAGTTTCACCTGCCCCGCTGAAGACGGGCATCTCTTTTTGTAGCTGGGTCTGTACCCACCCTCTTATAAAACGGTTGCTAGAAGCAAATTAAAGAGGCATAGTGTATGGAGTAAACCCAGATGAAAGAACAGTAGATGGAGCATCAGTAACCTGCTAACTGGCTACAATGATTGAAGTTAACTTTATTTGAAGTGCCCAGGCTGGGTCAGACAGCATCAAGCTAGCAGTGTTCCTGCATGAGGGTAGCATGGGAGTCGACTTTGATTTCATTTTAGGAAAAAAAAAATACATGAATGTTTTTATTAGCCTTTTTTTTTTTCCTTAAAGGTTTACCTCGCCGTCAATAAACCTAATTAGCTCTGTCATGTTTGGATTTAGCTTTGAATTAAAGCTGAGTAATATCAGGAATTTGTAGAATGAAAGTGCTTGTCAAAATCTTCATTGACCCGAATCTGACTTTTACAGAGAGCATTAACTAAGCAAAGTTTAAAAAAACCCCATCCCCCTCTTACCCTAAAATAATGTTTTTAAAATCACGTTCAGAGTAGTTAAGTATAATATAAATATAAGTGGCTCTGGACTGGATACTAAATGAATGAGTTATTATAGGGGCTGTAATGGTGATGTTAAGAGTGTAGTTATGAATTTAAAGTACATTTCTTAAAACCCAGTTCCTCTGTGACTCAAACATCTGCTTCTTCCCCCGACTTCCCGCCCCCCGCCCCCCGCACCCGGCCAGGCTTCTTTATTTCTCACCCCTTCCCTTCAGCACTTGGCCTGCATGCCTGCCTGTTGTAGGTCCTCTGTTATTTTTGTGGTAACTGGACACTCCTGACTATGTCCCCCAAGCCTGTGGGGGTTGAACTGGCTGTGAGATGAAAAGGTGGGCTCCTGCTCTCACTGCCATCTTCCAGGTGGAGCAGCTGCTGCAGCAGGGCTGAGATGTCTTAGACTGAGATGGGGGTGTGTGTCATCAGTTAAGACCTCAGATTGTGTCTCAGTAGGTGACAGGCCCTACATCAAGGTTGGCGGAGGGGTGGCGGGGGGGTTGGCTCAGTTGATTTTGGTTGCTAGCTAGTCAAGGTTTGGGAGACTGCAGGAAGGTTTCAGAGCCAGTGAGTTTTTTATGTCATTCTAGAGTATGCCTAAGGCTATCTTTGTGATTCCTTAGACGAGGATAAATTTCTTAATAGTCATAAAAATTGTATTAATATTTTATGTTAAACTAAATCAAACAATTATTTATTGAGCCAGCATGGGGAGGAGGTACAGAAATAAATGGGACAGAATCTCTGCCTTCTGAAAATTTGCAGTATAGCAGGAAAGACAGATACATAAGCAGTAATTATTAATTATAGTTATATACATTTGTTCAACAGTTATTTGAGAACCTGTGTCAGGAACAGTTCTAAGACGTGTTTGTGTGCACATGTACCCACTAATCTGTAAGCATGCGGATAAATAATGCCGATGATTTTGAGACACCTGCATTTTACATGGATTATCTCATTTAATCTTTACAATAGGTAGGTTAAATGATGAATTCCCATTTTGCACAGAAGCAAAAAACAGAAGAAAAAACCTGAGACACAGCTAATAAGTGGAGAACTCAAAATTTAAACTCTTGACTCCAAAATGCTATGTACTCTTAATATATGTATTGAACTGCTTTGCCTTACAGACTGTCCAGATGCACAGCATGGTCTGCAATTCCAGGGGTAGCTGCGAAGGAAGACAATTAGCAGATGTTTCTTGAGTTCCAACAACTTGTCTGGTATTGAGAGATGTTAAATGTAGGGATGTTAAGGAACTTAGTGTTAACTGAGAGATTATATCTTAAGAAAAATCATGGTGACGTGTGCCAAGTATGGTGTTGGAAGTTTGTTTGAGGTGCCGTGGGGACACAGAAGTGACTTTTTGAGTGGAGAAATCTGCTAAGGCATCCCAGAGGAGAGGTTGGTTACTTTCATTTTGAAAGGGACACGAACATGCATTAGACAGAGTTGCTAGTGGGAGAATCATCTGAGCAGAGGGAACCTTAGGTGGCTGAAGGGGTGAAGTAGGCAGCCTGCTGAGTCTGGGCACCTTGGAGTGGTTCTGTGGCTGGAGTGTAGAAGACTGGACAGGCACTTGAGAAGCAGGCTGAGATCAGGTGGTTAAGGTCATAGGTGCCCTCTTGTGCAGTTGGGTTCTGAGGAGGTAGCGATCTGCTGAAAGATTTCAAATGAGTGGGTGGTAAAAGTCATATTTGTATTTTAAGGAAACGTCTCTGGCCAAAGAGTAACATAGGCTAAAAACACACCTAAGGATTAGGAGTCAGTATTTCTGGCTTCAGAGGGGGGATCTCTATGTTTAACAAGTCACCTGTGTCATCCCGATGTACATCCAAAGTTGGGAACCTGGTAGAACCAGGCTGTTGGCAGTGGTGGGGGTGTGGGGATGTAGGCAACAGCCCAGCTCAGAGAGAGGTGGTGAGGTCCTGCCTGTAAGAGAGGAGCAGAGTTGGTGGGGGTGGAGAGGAGTGGAGGAGGTACAGTTGAGAGATGAGGGGATGAGTGGACATTGACGGGTTGCATCAGAAAGGATGGGAAAAACCTGGGATGATGGCCCCACTTTGGGTGCTGTTTCAGCCAGGTTCTCTGAGTAGCAGAATTCCTCAGCAGGCTGTGGCATTGGGTTCCCTTATCAAGGACCTGGAAAATCCTTTTTGGATTTTCATGGATGCTTTTATAGGCAGATCCTTAGATACAGAGAAATGACTTGAAGGTCTCAGCACCCAGCATGCCTGGTCTGTGAGGCACACTTGCAGACCGAACGTGAGGGTTTGGGCTTGTTTGCTTTGCCTTTGAGCCTTTTGGCCTTTCGAGTCTCGTCCTCACCATTAGTCCACTGAGCCGAGAGAAAGGGAGAGCCTCAGAGAGAGAATTTTTTTCTCTTGCTGAAGTAGAACTGAGTATAAACCAAGGACCAGGTTTAAATTTGGAGGACAGGGATGGAGGTGAGGGTGAGGCTGTAATTGGCCACTGAATTTGCATCCCTATCAGTGTAAGACCTGTTTTGCAGCTGCTTCATCACTGTGTCATCATTAAATGGCAGATTGTATTTCTCATTTGAAGGGTGGGGACTCAGTTGTATCACCGAACACTGGGAATCAGTAGACATTTGTGAACTCACAGTGTTACGATTTTTGTTTAGTTGGTATATTTGCTCATGTGGGCATTAGCTGGTGTTTGAACACATTCACAGGTGTGCGTGTCCCTGTGAGCGCAAGCATTCTAGTCCCCATAAATGCTGGCTTGGGGATGAGTGCACAGCCTTCTTTAGGGCCTAGGGAAATAATGTAGAGTGCTTGAAGACAAAGTCTGGTGAGAGTGTATTGGAAGAGCTGAGTGACTGGGTACCTAATGGAGTTAATCCTATGGCTCTGGTCTGTTGAAATCACCTGGGTAAACTGTCATTGTCTTTTGGCACATTAAAACGCCTTTATAAATTTAAAATGCTTACAGGATGTGCCACATTGTAACACTTGAATTTATCTAGAGGACTGTTCTGGCCTTGGACCACACTGAAGACGCTTTTGATTTGAAAATTCTGATTCCAAATTTATAAAATCATTTGTTCTTCACCCCCAAGTTTTTGTTGCCTTTGTATGAAACAGTCCAAACCTGTCGGCGTGTAATCTCACCGAGCTTTTCCAGCCTCTGCCCCAATCGTTCTGCTTTCTTGCTTTGCCTTTTCTTCATCACTTCTCATGGATATCTTCTGAACAAGTAAGTCTTCCTGTGCTCTTCTTCTGATAGGCCTGGTGAGTCTTGCTTAGGCTTCAAGACGAGACTAAACGTCACCTCCATGAGGCTCTCATTGACGTGAGAGACCGAATCAACTCCTATTTCTGTGCTCCAACAGCACTTTGTTAATTCCTCCTTTGATATTTTATATTCATTTACTCATTCATTTATTCACCCTTGGATGCATTATTTAGGCATCCATTTAGTCATTATTTGGGGGGAGCATTTACTTTGTGTGAGACATTTTGTTAAACTCCAAGGACAGAAAAAGGATTAAAGGCATGGACCTCACTTGGATCTCACAAACCCGCAAGGGTGACAGACCTATAAACAAATCGTTGCTATGTAGTGAGTGAGGAGA
>NW_006431079.1:3859285-3873405 GCF_000325575.1 Pteropus alecto
AGGGAGTGGCGGAGAGGGTAGGGCAGGTTTCCCACCCAAGGGGCTTGAAGTCTTGAAGGAGAATTAACCTACTCATCTCTCTGCTTGCTGAAAGGGTGCTCTTTGAGGGCAGGGAGGGTAGCATATTTATTTATCTCCCTGTCTCTAGTGCCTGGCATTGGGGGTGGGGGAGAAATAGGGGTGTGGGGGGAAGTGTAAAACAGAAGTAATTTCCCCTTCGTGTTTCTACCCTGTCTTGTTTCAGAATGAATTTAAGGGGCAGCTTGTAAGCCTGCAAAGTAGCATAAGTTAAAAGCTGGGAAAGAAGAAGAAAAAGAAGGGGCCAGAGGTAGGGACTTAAAGTGGATGTAAGAATGAAATCAAATTTGCCAACCCAAATAACCTCCGTACTTTCTTCGAGGGGCCTGCCAGTGTGGCTCAGTGCACCTTGGCAGCGAGTGAGTAAAGCCAAGGCCTAGCTGGTTGACTGCAAGGTGAAAAACACACAGTATTTTATTATCGAACTTTCCTTTAGGGTCTTTGTAAAGAGAAATCTGTGTGATGCAATGAAGGACACCCCACCATCCTTGTAGAAGATCCAGTGACTAATTCATGGGGTGTTTTTTAGTATGCTGATGGCATCACATAAAAGCATAATTTAATAAAAGCAATTATTCAAAGCTCGTGGAATAAACTTTCTCTATGGTAACTGTGGACTCAGAAAGGTACTGGAACAAACAGCTTAGTTCTGTCTGTTTTATGTTGTCCCACTTTTATCCAGCGTTAATGCTGTGTGCCACTGTTCTCAGTCCTGGAGGTCACATAAGCTCTATTTCTGCTCCCAAGGAGTTTAATGATCATGTTTTGGGACTCGAAAAATAGTCTTGTATAATTTGGGTAGTATATTAGGGTTTGTATGTGCAGATCCATTAGAAATGGATATTTAAAGGCAGATAGGCCAGACCCAACACCCACACACAAAGTGATATCCTGATTTCTGATGGTTGAGATGATGAAAAGGAATCGAATGTGTTGTGATGAATTGTGTTCTTGGTCACCCTAAGCTGACAGGACACAGGAGTTTTTTTCCTTCTGGGCATGCTGGAGCCTAGGTCTTAGATCCTCTGATATGAATGCTGGTGAGATCCATGTGGATCGGTTGGATCTTTAGAGGGTATTTGAACGCCAGTGTGTATACGTAGTAGAAGAACCAGAGGAGGACTTGGACTTCACAGTTCAGCACTTTAAAATACCACCTAGGTTCCAGTTTTCCTTATTGACTGGATTATGACCCTTTCAGAAGTAAACTGTGGATTTACCTGTTGCTTTTGCCCCTCAGCATGCTGTCTAAATAATCCAGGGTAGATAGAGACAGGGCCAGATTGAGAGTAGCATCCTCAGTCATAGAAGCTGGAGAAGACGGCTGGGACCATATCTCTATGTAGAGTAGGGAGGGCCTTTCATGATGCAGCAGGATTAGAATTCCGAGTCAGCCAAAGGAGCTATGTCTGGGCAGGTCCAGCTGCTGCGACTCAGAGTCAGTCCAGAGCCAACGTATCATTAAGTTGGCTGGCGACAGGCTGTGAAACATTGAGTGAGTCTCCACTGGCCTTTTGTAAGAAGGATGACACCCCAGGTACAAACCATAGATTTGCCACCCAGGGAACCAGCACTCTGATTGTATGAGGCCCGTTTTTAGGCATTCCCTTGGGCATGGGGGCTGAGATGGACCCTCGAGAAATGCTTTTTTTTTAAAGTGTGGCCAAATGCCTTGTATGTATTTATCTTATGTGTTAATAGCTTTTAAAATATGAACTGTCTATTTTTGATTTTGAATTTGTACTAATTGCTATTTAAAATGCTAAGGCATCGTGATTATCTGGTCAATCTTACCAACTAAGAAAGTGATAGTTACTCATAATTTAGTGATTAAGAGTATTATTTCCTTGGTATTTGTTTTCTTTGTTTTTAGTAAGCAATATGAGTGGTGAGTCTACCTCATGTGTGTTCATTCTACAGACCTATTGGAATTGAGGAGTTAATTTTGGGGTTTTCTTTCACTGTTATACTTGGGAAAGGGCTTACACATTTGATTTTTGAAATGTTTAGTGATGGCTACTTACTGCTAACTCTTCCGGCATTTTTGTTTTCTCTTAGAGCAGGAAAGAAACTTCTCTTTCCAGGTTTGAAATGTGTTTCCTGAGGTTAAATTGTCCAAAACCCGGGGATCCATGACTCAAGCTGCAGTTCATGTCATCCAGCACATGCTCCCTGTTCAAGTGTACTGTTCTGATGTCAAGTCTTCACTTTGGTCTGGTCTGATGGGACAGATTGCCTGGACCTGAGTCTCTGGCTGTGTTATTTTGAAGGAGTCTACTGATGAAGGAGAGCCGTGATTAGCTTGACTGGTCGTGGTGATGGGGGGAAAGGAAGAGGCAGGAATTTCTGTTCTCAAAGGCTAACAGATTCATTAAGGGGATGAGGAAGGTGATTCTCCTAAAGGCTGATAATACAGAGCTGCATAGCATGAAATCAATCAAAGCCTTTCTCGAGCTGTCACCTGGGCAAGTACTTAGGGCTGATGGAGCAGAGAATTAATCAGGGAATCTCAGGAGGGCAATGCTAAGTCCTCTAATGGGGTGCCCAGCATCGGGGGCTTGGTGAAGAGCTATTGGCTTGTTGATGGATCCTGTTGATATGGAAGTGATTTTTGAAAATGAGAAGGAGTAATTATCCTTCTGAAATTAGAGGGAACCTATTGGCAATCGTAGTGGATGACACTAAGGCTCACTGGCTGCTACTGGTGCCACGGCAGATGTAGCCTCAATTCTCACTGTTAGCATTCCCTAAAAGTTTTGCTCTTTCTTTGACAACGATGACTTGAGTTCTGCAGTTCCATCTCTCTCGAGGCTGCCTTAAAAATCCAGGCTGCTAATCTTCACCTCTATTTCTCAAACCACTTGTTAGCAAGTTTGGCTAGTGTCTGAAATGGTAGGAAAATAATAACTTGCCCCACTTTACATATGCAAAAGCGATTAACTATCATTAGTGCCTAAAATTCTTCCTAACTACCCAGGGAGGTGAGTCAGTATCATCACTATTTATCAGGAATTAATTAGACTATGCTTGATGGCGTCAGTCATAGACAGAATTGAGAATACAGCACTGCCTACATTCTCTCCCTTTGCAATCCAGCGTCCAGCTTACTGTACAGCAAAGGTGCGTCTGATACTCCCATAGAATGTGCATTTTCTCTGGAGAAATGAGTCCTAGATTCAAATTCTGCTGAGTATTTCACTTTGGCCAGCTTATTTAGGCCTCTGGAACCCATAAGATGGGGATGATACCCAACAAGCGTCGTGCAACGATTATATAAGATCCGGTAGGTGAAAGCTTCAGACATTGTGCTTGAAGCCTGGTTCATTGGGAAAAGCTTGAATTTGTATTTGGTGTACCAGTTCACTTTCAAAGCAAAGCTCCTTTTTTCCCTAGTCTTTTTGTGAGAGGGCAGCTTATCTCTTAGGAGAAAAATTTGAGCTTTCACTAAGATCACAGTGATCTTTGAACCATCAAATGCTTGGTTGAATTGTCCACTACAAATAGTCCAACCAAGTGATTCTCTTTCTTTAAACCCTGAAATGGCTCCCTCCTGTGCCTACTTTCACATTCTCCTGAGTGCTTAGAAATCTTTTTTCTTAGCTTTCTTCAGGGCTTCTCACTATATGTTGCCTTTTTCATTCACCTACTCACTCAGATTTGCTTTGCTGCCATGTTTCACCTCTTTGAATTTCTTCCTTCGCCACCTCTTTGGCTTCCGGTCTTCAGACTCTCATCGCTTTGCCGCCTATGTAACTTTTCTTAGAGCTGTCACCTTCTGCTTTTCTTCTCTAGTAAAAAGGGGGCGGGATGGAGAAGGTAAAATATATCTCAAAAATTACCATTCTGCTCAAAATAAAGTTTGCTTATGGTAGAGGAAGCTTGGACCCAAACCATATTTGTCTCTTTAACACAGAACTATTGTTCATCAATAATCATGATTAATAAATAAGAAATTGGATCAGACAGCCAACTCTTAGTTATCCAAACTGTGCCTGGCTTAAATCTGTCCTAATTTGGCGATTTCCTTTGGGCTCTTACTACTCATTAGACCCTTGGCCAGAGTCAGAGTGAGAAATGGGAAGGAAGCTGAAACTGATCCCTTTCTCGTGGAAAGCTTGGTGTTAAGATCAGTCATGTTGTTACCAAAGAATGTTCATGTTATCTGGTTGTTGGTTTATTCTTTCTTTCTTTCTTTGAATATTTATAATGCCAGGTACTGTGCTAGCACTGGGGACACTATGGCTCCTGCCCTCAAGGACACGGGTGTGGATGATGGGGGGCAATACTAAACCAACTTACTAAGTTCTATTATAGGTCAAGTTTATGGGAACACATGATGACTCAGGTGGCTTCCTAACTACTGATGATGGAAACTGAGGCAATGGGGACTACAAATACTATATTGTCCTGGGATACTCAGGTAGAGACAGTATCCTAACTCCTAGTCCAGCTCTTTTCCTGTTGCCTCATAGAGTATTAAAGACATTGGCTAAAATAAGCTGTTTGGATTTTTTTGTGACCTTCATGTTTAGTGGCGTTTCATTAATCATGAGGGTTAGTTAAAACTAACTCTTTATTTAACAGCCCTTAAATCACCCAATGTGGGTGAGATGCTTACATTATGAGAGACCCACAGGAATTAAGATGAAGGGAGCTGCAGATTCCCGTGTCCTACGTCATATCCTTTGTGCATACGTTCCTTGAATAGAGTTTGTGTCAGAAACACCTGTATTTGACTCTCTCACCCCTTTCTTCCCCCAGGCTCTTATATTAAAATGTGTATTGGTCAGATATACATATGATGTCATTCCGCTATCCTCATGTTACCCTTCTTGAAGTGGCAGTGGATAATTGTAAAAGAATGATCCATTTAGGGAGCGTGGCTGTTGGGGCAGTTAGCAGGAATATTTGGGTCCCTGGTAACAGGTTTTTTGTTTGTTTGTTTGTTTATTATGGTGTGTCTAGGAAGAGTTTCAGAAAAAAAAGGACTTTTAGAAGAAAGTGTTAATGATGGACACTGAGGCCATGGGATGGGGACGCTGCATGAAACACAGTCTGTTTTCAGCAAACAAGAGTTCCCTTTTCTCTTTCCTTTTAGGCATTCATTTAGGTTTGGGATTATCCTCCTGAACCAAACTTCCTAGAAGAATGTGAAAATTATCGACCCTGTGAATATAGGTTTAGATTTAGATGAGTGTTAGAAGTAAAAGTGTTTGTTACCAATTTAAATTTTCTATTTCGTTACCTCAAGACCTTAACAAAGAGGATTCTTTGTAAATTTATTTCCCAAAGGGAACCTTTAGGGAAGCGCCTTCATTTATTCACCATCCCATTATCAGTAGGTATTTGGGCATAACAAGGTACATACCTGTGCCTAGAGATGATGGACTTGAAAATAATGAACATCTGGTTATGGTTTTACAGATGACAGAGCACTGTCACTAATTATCTCTCTAAATCTTTATGGCAGCCCTGTGGGGTAGAGTCTCTCTACCCCTTTAATGATTTTTCTATATTGGAGTTGAATCTATTATCTACATTTTACAAATAAAACCTGAGCTTCTGGGATATTAACCACTTTAGTCTGAACTGCTTGGCTAGTGGGCAAGCCAGTTTTGGAACCCAGATCAGTTTGAGCCTTACCGGCATGCTCCCCTCTCACCCCCATTGTTGTTCTTTCTTTATTGAACCAAGTGAAAGTTAATTCCCTTGCTCAAAGGATGGATGAGGAGGTGAAGACATAAGCTTTGTAGGCAGAGATAGTCTGTGTATAATTCACTTGACCCTATTGTTGGTAATAAGCATGTTATCACCATGCATTTGCTATTTATTACATGCTGTGTACTTGGAAACCAGATAGATTGGGGGGTAGTTAACTAATTCCACACATTTTCAGGACCCTACTAATGTGTGGCTGATACTCTGAGCTACTAGTTACAAGGACGGTTTCCAGGATGATGTGGATTTTGAGCTGGGCTGGAAGGGACCTGAGGGATAGAATGCCAGAATGGTTATTTTGGTATCCAGTACAGGGAGCTTTTCTCAGCCAGCCCCAGTCTTGTGATCAGAACCTCTCCGCCCATACAGGGCCTCATCTTACAACTGGGTTGTAAAACCAAGGGTCTGTATAACTCTGTGGATTATGTATCTGGTAGCTTCTGGGGTTGTGTCCTGGCTCTTGTCCAGAGTAGGTAATTCCATCTTGCTGAGCTCCAGTTGACCAAATTGTAAGAGCCTGGACACAGAGTTCTCTTCCTTTGCAGTAGATGTATAAAAACATGGGAATTTAGAACAGAACAGTGCCTGCGCTTATTAAGTGGATGGATCAATTAATGCTAGCTAACATTGCATTCCTCCAAAACACCAAGGGCTTGTGACCCCTAGCTTTAGAGGTAACTCGAAGGGGTTGTTTGCAAGACTGCTGTCTGCCTTTTAGGCAGTCCACCCCTTGTTGAATCATTCAGGTAGCAGGACATTTTTTCTTATGTTGAGCCAGAATCTTAGAACTTCCACTCAATAGGTCTACACCCTCACCATGTGACAGATAGCTCTTCAGAGGTTGTTCGATGTCTACAGACACTAAGCTTGGCAATTATAATTCAGAAAGATCTCACCAGCCTCAAGCCATAGGCCAAAGCTAAAAAAAATGGAATTTAATGGGAAAAAATATAAACTCCTGCTTTTAGCTCCTAAACTAATTGTGCAAGAGGGAATTCAGAAACAGCATTTGGAGTATGGGAGCTTAGAGGTTTTATGGATCATAGTCCAACTCTGAGTGTCATTTATTGAGGGTTGTAGACAAATTGGGCTGTGTTTATAAGGGATGGGCAAAGGGTGATATGAATTATGTCTAGTCTAGGACATAATTCAATCAGGAGCCTAAGAGTTCCTCGTGTCATACCTACATGGGTGTTTCTGGGGGAGATTTGCTCCTGCATGGCATGATTGGGTAGAAGGTAACCAGTTCATGGGTTTTAGCCTAATGGAAAAGTTTCAGCGTTCAGTGAGAAGGAGATATTATTGGGGGAGGTAGTGGGTTCATTGTCATTGGTGATGCATAGACTGTATGACCAATTGTTGAGAAGTGTTAGAGGGGACTTAAGCATTGGATTTGGAGTGTTGGTGTGTTTTGGTCTGAAGACTCTGAGGCTCTCAGTTATATGCTAATTTTCCTTTTTAGTCAAGTAAAGCTCTCCCGGTCCCTTCAGCTGGCCCTCACTGTCCTGGATACCATCCCTCTGCCATAGTGGTTTCGTGCTGGGCATCTTCACTGTTTATCTTAAAATATGGCTCCCTGTAGTGAATTCATACTTGCCTGAGCTATCCAGAGCTCAAGGACTGGTCTATATTTTTGTATGTGTCTGTTGTTTTGTTTTTGTTCGTTTTGTTTTGGGAAAGGTGGAGAGGGAAAAGGTAGACTAGCCACTGCTGAAAGTGTTCACTCATATTCTCATAATTTCTCCAATAAGCCACTTTGAATCTAGAACAGATCTAGAGGGAGAGTATGGCTCACCTTTAAATTTTAAAATACTCTTAGATCCCAACAAAAAAATATAATGATTTGAGAATTCAAAAGGCCCACATCACGGGCATCACCCAGTTCATCTGGGGGTCAATCAAAAACCCTTTCTTGTGGCATAATTTATACCTCAACATTTGGCAGTTTTTAAAGTCCTGTGTCAATGTACACATGTTGGTTAAGAAGTAGTAAATATTTTGCTGACAAGTTCTTTGTACGTTGGATCAGTGGCAGCATTTAAAGGCAGACAACCTGAGGGTTTCTTTTATCCAGGTGCTGCCAAATTTAAAAAGCTGTCAGAATACGAAGCCAAAAGCACCCACTAGTTATTCCATTAATTGTGTAACGTTCATGTGCCTCAGAGTTTCTGCACCTGGGATCCGTTGATATACACCAGTGGGGGAGGCCAGGGGAAAGGGATACAATTGGGAGGAGAAGGAAGACAGGCTGTGTGATCTCAGGTGACTGCCCTGGAACATGGAGCAGTCCCTGGTGCCTGGTGGGGCTGCCAGCACCTGCTCCCCTCCTGGCTGCCTCTGTTGTAATGTTGCACAACGCGATGGGGGCAGAAGGCCGGAAATGGTCGTCCCACCAAGCAATCCCTACTCAGGCCCTGCGCCTCCCCTCTTCGATCAGTCCCCAGGAGCAATTCTTCTCCCCTTTTTGGGGAAGCGTTTGAATTAATGATCTGATGCCTTTTCAACAAAGGAATATTGATGTGTTAGTGTGTGGACAGCAGGGGGTATTGGATTAGATCATTTTCACATTGGTGTTTGTGCCAGTTTGACATTTGTTTGGAAAGCTTATCCCTTTAAGACTATAGGTTTCATGCATAATTTAAGGGGAGTAAATCTTTGAGAAAATTTTTTTTTTGGTTCTGTAATCTTCAGTGCTACAGAGAAATAAATGAAAGTCTCCCTCACGGTCTTCTTATGATCAAGAATTTCGAGTAGGCTACCAGATGAGGTGCCCACGTAGGTGTAAAACATTTATTTCTGCAAGTGTGCTTGCCACTTGTAGCTGTTGTAGGGAAGGCAGGAATGGGGACAACTTGGTCCCTGCTTCAAAGTTACAATCTAGATGCCGAGAATGGCGAAGTGACCTGATTGTACAGTGTCATAGTCCTGCAGAGAAATGCTGTAAACTAGCATGTCCAAGTCAACTGGCGTTGCTGTCTCAGTAGAGTTAGTATTTGTTATAAAAAAATAATCTCCCCCTTTCCTTCTTCCATCCTGCATCTTGGTAATGTCAGAGACAAATGTGGCTTAACACATCAGAGTTAATCAGTTACCACAACGAGCAGGCATCTTTTGTTTTACTTTTTTTTTTTTTAAACAACTTGTTCTGCTATGAAGATTTGATTATTGTTGAGCAAAGTGGTCCTGGTAGAAAGTAGGCACTTAGTAAATGGTTTTGTATGATTCACTGTGAACTTGTAAGTCAGAATAAGTACTATTCTTGGATGAAAACTTCTTCTCATATGCAAAGATTATCCAGCTTCTGCCTGCCGTTGTATTTCTGTATTGAAGGGCTTAACATGATAAATAAAGGGAAAAAAAATCACTTCGATCTCAAATATCTGTATTCTCTGCTAGGAGTTACTCTCCCAACAAAGCTGCCGACTGAAGAATGTGCAGTGGAACTACCAAGAGCTGTGTGTTGGTGGTTACCTCGTCCTTATCACGCTATCTTTTGATTTCTCTCTTAGGTTTATTTTCTTGAAAAGGCTCCAAGCTTTGGCTTGGAAAATTCAACCGCCAAAATTGAGCCCAGCAGCTGGAGCGGCAGCGAGAGCCCTGCCGAAAACATGGAAAGGATGAGTGACTCTGCTGATAAGCCAATTGACAACGATGCAGAAGGGGTCTGGAGCCCTGACATTGAGCAGAGCTTTCAGGAAGCCTTGGCTATCTATCCACCATGTGGGAGGAGGAAAATCATCTTATCAGATGAAGGCAAGATGTACGGTAAGTGGTTTGGAATGCTCCTTTGAAATGCTACAACCTGCTCTTGTAGTAAAGGATCATTGTAGCTAACCTTCTACCGAGATCCATTCATTATGTTGTGTCAGCCATCCAAGGGACTAAATCTCAACTAAAGAGGAGAATCAATGAAGGACCACTGGGAAATCATTCCCTAGGGATGTCTTCTTCTCCATTCTCAGTGGCATTATATCCAAAGTTCTCAAGGTCCAGGTAGGAGCGTAGATAGTTGCAGTGGCATATGCAGACACTAACGTGGGAGCTAGTTCTCCAGGATGCGTGCCCAGTTGAAAGGAAGCGCTGCTGCTTAGCTCCAGATGACAGACTGGTGCCACGTAGAAATGGGGGCCTGGTGCTGCCAAATCTCTTGATAATTTTTTTTCTAGGAAGAGCTAGCAATCCTAGATGTTTATATAGGAAATCTCATTTTTAAAAGGCAGCACTTTTTTTTTTTTTTTAAATACTAACCTGTATAGGCCAGATGAAACGTGCGCATGGCTTGATCAGACCCTTGAGCCACCAGTTTGCTGCCAGTTTGTAGCTGAATGGCAGACAAGGCATTAACCCCTTCCCCCAGGCTGTACTCACCTGGTTCTCCTTCTGCAAGGGAACGTCTAGTAGTGTGTTCCGAAGGAAACCCCATGAGTGCCCAAGAGGGCAGGACTGGTTGACTAGATGGCTTGGGATGCCAAAGGCAGCAGCATGTACCCATGCACTGCTCTGGAGCTTGTATTCTGGCTTTGGGCATTCCCCACTCCTTCTGTTAATGTTTCCAGCTGCAGACCTGTACTTTTTGGCTGCTTACCTTTTGGGAAGCAGATGGCAGGTGGTTGCTTGTACATTCTGCTTGTCTAATTGGGCACATTGAGTTGACAGAGTTTGCACTCTAGTCTAAAGAGATGCAAACAAATAACCTAAACTCAAAGGGAACCGGCTCAGCAACCTACCTGAGGTTGTTAACTTATCTCGAGTGATTTATTTCTAAATAATTTGAAAGCTTTTCCATAATAGTGTGTTGTACCTTTAATACTGCTCCTCCTCTATCAGGAGCTGTAGGAGGCTGCAGCTCAAACTAGCACACACTGCTAAGGAGAAAGCAGATGGTGGTGCAGCTGCCACCAGCTGTGCCCCCCACCCCACCCCCCCTTTCCAACTTGGATGATGTAATGGAAACAAGGAAAATGTTGCTTTCTGCAGCATTGAAGTCTCTCAGCCTGTCAGTGTCACACACATGGGGGTGCGGGCGTGTGTGTGTGTGTGTGTGTGTGTGTGTGTGTGTGTACCCAAACCTTCAGCATTTGTTTTATGTTCTCATGTGATCCTTTGTAGCCAGAGAAGCTTCTTTAGGTCTGGTGAAATGGACTCAGCATGAACCATCTCAGCTGCCAGGATATAGAAGAGTTTAGGACCTTTGATTTTCTCTGAGTTTGTATCTTTCCTGAGCTACCTGTCCTCAGCCTGGCTATTTGCGTTCAGGGTCTTGTCTTCATACCTAAAAATGCAACCTCCCCATTCTAAAGGCAGAGAAAAACACTTTAATCTTTGAGCCTTCTTTGAAGCTCATTTTCTTATAAGTAGTGAAGGATGCTTCGGGACACTCTGCCTTGTACAACTCACATTTGTTTATAAATTGTAATCTAAAATATTGGTCTAATATTGGAAGTTCTGGTTGGGAATAACTACAGCCCTTTATTTCTCACAGGGAATACTGGGAAAGGCACTGTCCCTTTAGGAACAAAGTTTCAGGGCTGAGAACATAATTCAAAGCAGAAGTTAATTTTTTCAACTCCAGTTGTGTTTTCCTCTTTGTTGAATGTACTTTTTAGGTAGCAGCCATGAGATTTAACCAATTTGTCTATAACTCCACCATAAAAATATTTTGTGAAAATAATTGAGAGCTCTTGTTGGTAATTGGGTGTCAGAGGCAGTAGGCTAGGAAATAGAACTGTGAGAAGCTTTGAATTTGGGTAGTCTACCAACAGTGAACTTGAACAGCCCTACCCTTGGTCGACATCTCAGTTTTCTCCCTTGTGAAAAAAGAGAGTAAAGTAGATGATGTCCATGGGACTTTTCCATATTATGATGCTGTGATTTTGTGACTTGTACTTCAGTAAGAGTGATCAGTCTTTTGACAAACATGGCGTTAGTTGTGGGAGAATCTTTTTAATACTCAGGGTAATCAGATTCTGAGTGCTTCCTGAGAACGTGTGTTCTGGATGGATTGATAGTTTTTATCTTTAAATCAACCTTATACACTTACTGACTGTTGGTAACCAACCTGATTTAAAATGGGGCTATCCTTTTGAGCAAGCAGCATGAGGAATTACATTTCATGGTCATGTGTCTTGATTCGAGGGTGCAGGAGATGCGTTTGCCGCAGTGGCCCTGAAGCCAGCCCACTTCCGGGCGGTTGCCTTGGGGAGAAAACATCTCTCTCAACTCCCTCTCTTGAGACAACATGGAAGAATTTAGCTTCTACTGAGACTTTGGAAGGGAAACGTGGTGATTAGCTGGGCAATGGGAGATGGAGGCTGGACCCCTTAAAAGGAACTGCCCTAGGTGCCCTTGTAGCTGCCCGTGACCTGCTTGTGACTTAGGATAAGAAAAGGTTGAGTTGGGAGATTCTACAGTGAGGCCCCAGCCACTCGGGGATTGAGTCACATGAGCAGTGTGGGCTAGAGCTTCTGTTCCTTGGCTTCTAGCCTGTTCCTCATCTTACCATACGTGAGTCAGGACACTAACCAGACCAGGAATCAAGGTTTCTTAAGGTAACCGAGACCACATTTTTCTCTTAAAGCATTTTTAAAATGAAAACATTGAAAGCATTTGGAATTCATGGAGTAGAATCAAAATAATTGAATGCCTTTTAGTGAAATACCAAGTATTTTTGACTTGAGGGGGTTATTCCGATATTTCTGAGCATTTGTAGAATACATTGTGATGTCATTAATCCTGAGCCATTGGAGAAGCAAGGTCAAGTGTAGCACTGATTTATTTTGGTAATGAAATTTCCTCTGTGATTGGCAGTAGGGGAAATACAGTCTTAGAGAGAGGAAAAATGGAAAGCTTTCTTTATAATGAGGTTTTGGCCATTAGAAGAGGTGGCTTACTTCTCTCTCTGCTCCCTGGGTCCATTGGGAAAGTGAGACTTTATGTGGTTGGTCTCCGTGTGGACAGATTACTTTTGCCTTGGGCACCCTATGTGTCTTAGGAATAACTAGAGGGATGATGAGGCCTCTTCCTAAGAGCTTGCAAGCTCATTTTCTTCCTTTCTCTATTTTCTTTCCCTTTCCTTATTTTTACAGAGCTGTGTGTCTCTTTTTCTGGTAGATAGTTGTGGAGGAGATAGTAGGAGGACAAGATGGAAGAAAAGTTTTTGATCAGCAGACTTCTCTGGAATTGAATTTCACAGGAGTAGACCTTAGTTTAAAACTAGACAGACAAAACAGCAACCCATGGGAATGCCTGGTTGTGCTTCTGTTGCAGTGGAAAACCTTAGTCTGGCATTGTCACGTGTTTCTCACAATCAAACCAGGGTAGGGACAGAAGCTAACATTCATCGACTGCTTGCTTAGAGACAGAAAAGTGTAGCACTTCAAGTCTTGGACTTTGAAATTGATATGAATCCTGGGCCTGCCATTTCTAGATATCAGACTTTGGGCAAGTTGCTTTTCTTCCTCTGTGCATCCATTTCTTCAGTTGCAAAAGGAATATAACCAGGTTCTACTCCACAGGATTGTTATAAGAATTAAAATAATTGTGACCTAGGATCCCCTTGCCATGTTTGAACAGTGCTTGTTATACAGTGAGAGCTGTGAAAGTGTTTATGAACCAAAAACCAGAAAGTGCTTTCTGCCATGGGCTGGGTTAGAGGCTTTAAATATTTCTGTATAATGCTCACAGCATTTTGAGGTGGATATTATGAGCCCCACCTTGTAGATGAGGAAGCTGAGTTCAAGAGAGGTAGAGTGGTTTGTACATGACCAGTATAAATGATAGAGCTGGAAAGTTTAAAATTCAGGTCTAACTCTGAAACCTGGGTTCTTTGCACTGTACTTTCATTCCTTCCTTGGTGGAGGTCATCATACATTAATTCAACAAGTCAGCATTGAGCGCCACCTGTATTCCAGCCCCGAGCTAGGGGTTGTCAGGGATACAGAGATAAACCAGATAGACCCTGTCTCTGCCCTCATGGAGCCATCACAATTACACTTGTAGGAAACACTGACCTGAGGTCAGGGCTGTGTTCCAGAGCTTTCTGGGAAGTCTGGGCCCTTTGAAGACGGTTACCTTCCACTTAGCTTTTTGAAGCCTGTTCTTGGCCACCGATGTCCAGGGCACCTGGCCTAATGCTGGCAGGAAGAAAGTTTCTCAAATAACACAGCGGGAGGATCCTAGATCACAAGGCTGGCCCTGATGGTGGCCAGGAAGATGTCTGGAAGATTCTGGTGCCCTGGGATCCTACAGGAAGCCTGGGCAGAACAATTGCTAGACCATGGCTTTCTCATTCTGACACAGCGTCTTCAGGCGCCATACTTAGCATA
>NW_006431079.1:3873418-3897090 GCF_000325575.1 Pteropus alecto
TTTGCTATGATGCCAGGCCTACTGGTTAGCCCTAGAGAGCTGAGTTGTGAGGACTAGAGAAGCTGAGGAGGGGGGCGTCTCTGGGTCAGTCCTCCCCAGTTGCTGACCTGAGCTCTGCCAGCCAGGGCAGCATAGGACTTGAAATTGCACTTTTGCTTACTTTGTACAGGCACAAGACAGAAGAGAGAATGAGGCTGTTTTAGTTGAGGTAGTGGAGAAACTGACAAGGGGACATTAGAATGAGTGCACGCAAGCAAGCGTGGGCGTGTACTGGTTAATAAGTATAGGCAAAGAGACTGAGATCTGATCTGGAGAACTGGTCAAGGAAATGTAGGCTCATCTCTGTGTAAGACAGTGGACTTTTCACTAAGTATCTTTGAGGACCAGGAAAGTGCCCTGTGTCTGAGGGGAGGGTGTCCCAGAGGCCCTGATGTGGAAATGAGCCCTATAGAATCTCCAGGCCTTACAAAAGTGACACTTGGGCCTGAACCGAACTAGTTCTTTCCATTGCTCCATCTGATCATCTTGTGGCATCTTTGATTTCCTCTTTTGTTCTGACCTGTGTTTCAGGGCATTATTTCAAGTGAATTGGCTAGGAATGTGAAGCACAAAGATCTGTGCCCTTAGAACAGACTGGAAGCTCCATAAGGCAGAGAACATTCTCCCACCCCCCACCCCCCCGCCCCCGTTGTCTGGTGGGACTTAGAAGGTGTCAGTAATGTTTGTTGGATATATGCATACATGAATTATGGGTTAATACTAAGGAAGGTGAATAACTAAGCCTTTAAGACCCAGGGCCTCTACTGTTGGAGAAGCTGGCTAGAAAGAAATGGAGAAAGAAGAAGAAAAAGAAAAAGATGTTTATGTATTTAATGGTCTTTCTAGATTGAGAAAGAGGAAACCCTGGTTTTTGCTCTGTGTGTTGGAAATTGTTAACTCAAGAGGTAGGAAGGATTTCTGCCCAAGTAGGCACAGTAATAGAACAAAGGTTAATTCTGGAATCCTAAGCACAGATGAGTGATGGGAGATTTTGAAATAGTTTAGTTCCTGTGAGAATAACAAAGCCAACGTCATCAGCATTTTGATTGGGAAGTTGAATGTGTGGGGGCCATGCAGAGGTTTAGATACAAGGTGTGAGCCCTTGTGCAACCTGGGTAAAAAAAAGTAGCGAATTAGGATGACTTAAGAATCACTCATAAGGGAGAAGAAGGAAATGGATGTTAAATTATTACCAAGTTATGCTTTCTAACAGCTTTGCTGCGCAAGTGGATGATCCCTGGGATTGAGGAAGACATGGATTCATAAATTATTCATTGAGGGCCTGTGCTGTGCTTTGAAGTGGGAACAACAGGTCAAAAATAATGAAAATAGCTGACCTATTTGACTGGTTACATTGTGCTAGGCATATTCTCATTGCTTTAGAATGTGGTGTTTGTTTATTTTTCATAACAAACCAATGATATAGGTACCATGATTATCCCCATTTTACAGCTGAGGAAGCTGAGTCCCACCAAGGTCAAGTTACTTGCTCAAAGTCACACAGTAAATAAGTAATGGAGCTGACATTTGAAACAAAGCTAGTCAATGCAACTGAGTACAATATTGACATGGAAGTAACTATATTCTCCCCTAGAGATATATACAACTTAGTGGTAGGGTAACTGACAGTGATATTTATTATTGGGGAATACACATGTCTGTATTTAAGAATGCAAGAGAATGGAAGAGAGTCAGGCAGAGAGATTTATTTGAGCTAACTTCGAATGGGAAAAGGCCATTTGGTGTTTTTCTTTTTCTTTTTTTAAACTTACTTTGGATTATAGATCAGTTTGAGAATCTTTGGAAAGTTGCGGATCTTTTCTGCAGAAAAGTGCACATTTGCGTGTAGTTATAGGATTATTGTATGTAACTTTAGGTGATTTCTGGAACCGAGGTTCAGACTTGCTACTATGACAAGAGAGGGAAGGGAAGGGCATTCACGCCTAAGGGAACAGTGTGATAAAGGTACAGAGCCCTGAAAGGCACAGCTCTGATGCTCTCAGAAATGCAGGTGTATCCTGGAGGGTGATGGTAGATGCACCTGGAAACGTGGGCTGGCACTGCATCATGGAGGGCCTTGAGTGCCTCACTGGGGTGTCTAGTGCTCATTTTGAGGGCAAAAGGAAGCCATCATACTTTTTTCAGGAGAAATGACATGTCTCAACCTATGTTTTACAAAGCCAGCTCTCAAGATGTGAAGACAAGTTAGACAGCTATTGCACTTGTCCAGTAGAAGAGGATGAGGCCTAAACCAGGGAACTGGCAGTGTCGGTGGGGAAGTTTCAGAGACAGAACCAACAGGACTGGCTGACTAGATGCGATTTGTGAAAGAGAAGGAGAAGCTGAAGATGATTTCAGGGTTCTGCTTCTGGGTGACAGGGAGGATGGTGGGACTGTTATCCTATTTCCTGTTTGCCTGGAGAATACCCGCTGGTGGCACTTGCGGCTGCAGCGTTTATCCCACGATAACTCTAAATTACAGTGCTAACCTTCTTCCCAAAGTTTGCCACAAAATATCTCACTTTTATTATTATTTTTGCATAGTATATCGACAGTCTTTGGAAACAAATGATGTCATTTTGTCTATAGCATTCTGTTTATAGTAGTGGTGTTTCCATTTACAAAATATAGTAATTCTCCATCACTGAAACCATCAGATCCTAGAAAATGCAACCTTTCTATGCGTGATGTTAAATTAACGCTGGCAGCGAGCTGCACTTTTTTTTCTAAATGGGAAATAGGTTAAATAAAATGGAGTGTGGAGACAGGAGAAGTAGGTTTGTAGAGAGGAGTGGAATGAGGAGTTGAGTTTTGTCATGTGCTTGTGTGCTGGGTGGCCATCCAGATGAAGATGACTTGTAGGGAGTTGGGAATTCATGCCTAGAATGCAGGCTGGTTGAAGTTGCAGTGCTGGTTTGGGGCTCCTATTACTAAAGCGTGAGAATGGATGATAATGGCCTTCAAAGTGCGGGCTCACAGTATCTCACGGTAAAGCTGGCATGGATTTTAAATGGAGTGTCTGTAGCAGTGGGAGAATAAAGAGATTGCCTTTTTAAGAAGAAGGGTATCACATCAGTGGTTCCTAAGCCTAACCATCATCAGCAGAGGCACTTGAGAAGCTTAAAAAAATAAAAAAGATGAAACAGACTCAAACTAATTGAATCAGAATCTCTGGGAGTATATATGGGCTGGGACTCTATATTCTCTATAGTTTGGGTGATCAGCCAGTTTGGGAGCCACTGGGCTAGGCTATAGCTTTGGTCCAAGAGGACAGGACCATATTTTTAGAATTGTAAAAGAGAGCAGAGAATTGGTAAACATGACCAGAGAATGAGACCCACATTTAAGGCAGTCCTGAGTGCATGAAATGAACTACATTATTCAATTTATGGCTCCCTCTGTACTGAGAGGGAGCATTGCCATCCCCCAGTCTTTGGAGAGGTTTGGCCATGCATGGAAGGAGCCATGAGATGGTATCTTGAAGGGCATAAAAAGTTAAAGGAAGATTTATTTTAGAACAGGGGAGAGACTTGGCTATATGATTAGTAGGGGAGAAAAATTTATAAGTTGAGGATATATGTGATGGAGCAAAACCCAGAAGAGACTTTAAAGGGGGTGAGGCTTCTTTTACTCTGATGTATAATCAAATGGGTGGAGGGGACCAGGGGGGTCTAATTAATGACTGCTTTCTTCAGATGAGCTGTAAGGCCACATGGGCTGAGGTGGTAGGTTGTGGGCTTTTGAAAAGAGAACAAGTAGAGATATTGTGGGAGAATGGGATATGTATGGACAGGGGTGAGTAAAAGAATTGCTGAGGAGTACACCAACCTTATTCAGATTTCTTCAATTCTACTTATACTCTGTGTATGTGCGTGCATGGTGGGGAGGGGAGGGGAGGCGAGATACGGAGAGATAGAGGGATGGATGGATGGATGGAGGACTGCCGAAGGGGGGAGGCGGAGGGAGCAGTAAGTTCTGTACAGTCTTATCACCACCTGTGTAGGTTTGGGTATATATCCACCACAGTGAGGACATGGAACAGTCCCAACACTTCAAAGATCTGTGGGGTTTACTTTTTTTAACCATACCCAACTCTGCCCTGCTTCTTCCCATCTGGTCTTTAACTCCTGGCACCATAAATTGACCCTCTGTTTTCAACATGTCGTCATTTCAAACACGTTAGATAATGGAATCATATAGTATGTAACCTTTTGCAATTAACTTTTTTCCTTCCATGCAGCATAATTCCCTGAAGATTCATCAATAGTTTGTTCCTTTTTAGGGCTGAGTGATAGTCCATGGTATACATGTACTGCAGTGTGTTTAACCATTCATCTGTTCAAGGGCATTTGGGCTGATTCTAGTTTTTGGCCATTACAGCTAAAGCTGCCAAGACCATTTATTTACAGATTTTTATGTGAATATAAGTTTTGATTTCTGAGGGATAAATGTCCAGGAGGTAATTGCTGGGTCATGTCGTAGTTTTTATTAATTGCTCAACTGTTTTCCAGAGCAGCTGTACCATTTTATATTCTCACCCGCAATCTGGATTCTCCATGTCCTCAGTCACCAGCATTTGGTGTTGTCACTACTGTTTGTTTTAACCGTTCTGATAGGTGTGTGGTGATATCTCATGTGGTTTTAATTTGCATTTCCCTAATGACTAATCATGTTGAACATCTTTTCATGTGCTTATTTGCCATCTGTATATTCTCTTCAGTGAAATGTCTGTTTTAGTCTTGTTCATTTTCTAACTGGATTATTTATATTTTTACTGTTGAGTTTTGGGAGTTCTTTATTCTAATAAGAGTTTTCTGTTGCATATGTGATTTACAACAAACCGCATATTTTCTTGTCTGTTTCTTATCTTTTCATCTTCACGTGGGCTCCCAGAGAGTAAAAGTTTTTAATTTTGATGAGATCCAATATGTTAATTTTCCCTTTTGTGGATAGTACTTTCAGTGTCAAGTCTAAGAACTTATTGCCTAGTCCAAGATCCTGAAGATTTTCTGCTATGTTTTGTTCTCAAAGGTTTACGGTTTTTTTATGCTTGAGTCTATGATCCATTTGGAACTAATTTTCTTATAAGATAGAGAGGGTTACTTTTTAGGGAGAGACCATTAGCGTGATTATGTTCTAGTTCATCAGAAGATTAGGGTTTATGCATATTTTGACAATTGTAAAGACTAGAGACCTGAGATACCAAGGTGCTTAGTGATGCATGGTTGCATCAGTCTAGAGTGAAGCTGGAGGGTCTGATAAGTCATGATGTGCGCTGCTCAGAGGCTCTGCTGCATTAGGAGAGGTGGCAGGACAGGAGGCTGTGGTCGTGTATGGGAGAGGCAGCAGTTGGAGAGGTTTCAGGTGATGAGTTTCAAGGTGTGGCCACAAATATGGACAACTGATATGAATGTGGGCGATGGCCACTGGAGTCACGGAAGTAAAACACCATGAGTCTCATCAGCATTAGGCTGATTAATTACTGATGTTGCAGTTCACGGTAGTGAAGTGTGATTTGTAAATAAATATACCTAAATAACCGGATTTGGGAGGAATTTCTTGGAGGAGGACATGACCCCATGAATGTGGATGGAAAGAGTTTGGTATAAGTGAGTGGGATAGGCCTAGTGAAAAGCAGGTGGCAGAATGGTGGGATAGAGGGCACATTGGGATCACAAGAAAATGCTAACATTCCCTACCTTCCTCTCCCCAAATTCTTTGGCTGGTCCAAAACTACTATTCCTGTTTGCGATATATCTTTGGACAGCTATGTAAGCCTTTTGTGTGTTGTTGCCATCATTCGTAGAACAGAGCAAGGAAATCAGCATATTTCTTCCTACCTCTCAGCAATGTTGACGGAAAACACAGTTATATATGAGAAAGTGCATTGAACTGAATTCTAAAAAGAATGCTTTTGTGAGGTTAAGCCTGTTCAGGAAAGCCTACTGGAAAGGTAGGAAGGACTATTTTGGAGCTATCATGCAGGATTAAACTTCCATGGCCTAAGTTAGAGGGATGTTTGTTAAAGGGAAGGATTGAATTGCCCCCAACCTCTGACTCCCTACTCCTTTCAGAGTTTCTGCCAAGGAGGGGAGATCCGGGGCAAACTTGTCTGGATCAGAGTCACAGATGATGAAGGGGGCCAGTGGAAGCTTTTTCCTTGGAAGAGACTGGGCCGGCCCAGAGCAGTGGCTCTCTGTGACATCCGAGGAGAGGAGACAGTGGACAGACTTCCATGTTCTTAGCAGCACAGCCCGGGATTCCAACACTGTCTCTGTTCTTCCCTTGTCGACTCCCACTTCAGTGCTTCGCTCCACTGCAGCTGCGGCCTTCCATTTCACTTGAGAACTCATTGCTTCCAATTTCTTCTTATTACTTATTTGTATCCCATTCCATTGATAGTAAGTGCTTAAAGTGGTCATTTTAATAATAATTATCATTGTTATTATAATCATGTTCTGTTGGTCTCTTTAGTAAAGGCTATCTCAGAGAACCTTCAACTTGGTAAATTTAAATATATAGATGGGTTGTGCGGTTAGAATCAGAGAAAAAAATCTGAAGGAATTTACAACATAGAAATAGTGGTTGCCACAGGGATTATAGGCAACACACTCCTTTTCTATTCTGTTTCTGTATTAATGGAATTTTTTTATAGTGAACATATGTTACTCCAAGGATTGAAGGGAAAAAATTATATCAAGTTTATTTTTTCCTTTGATTCTGAGTAAGGAGTACTCATTAAAGAAAAATGTGGAAAATATCGAGAATTAAAAATAAACCGTACTGTCTGGGCTCACTTTGGTGTGATGTTCACCAGGGGTTCATGGGGGCGGCAGGGGCTGCTCCAGGGCCGTGGTGGGCAGGAGGGTGATATTGGAGAGGAGTCGATGCCAGCAAGCTCTTCCTTCTATGTATGGGAGGCCGGGGCAGCAATCTTGGGGGACAGGTGGTCAGAGAATGGTGGTGCTGGGGTGGGGAGGCAGGACAGGGTGTTCTTATTATAGATTTTAGGACATTGGTCCGGGAGTTCAACAGGTGCCCCAGCCAGTTGGATCTGTCAGTCAGCTGCCCAGACTAACAGCGGCATTGTTCTGACATTCGTGTATTGTAAAATGGGATGGGAGAGCTAGAGGAAAGCGTTCAAATCCATTCTTCCAATATCTACATGCTCAGAGCACGTGCCACACCAGAATTAACAGGAATTAACACGCACCATCTCTGCTGAGCCAGAATTTATCATTTAACTTGTACTTGAAAGTGGACATGCTTTATTCCTGGAGAGTTGAGGGCCTCTATTTTTAAAATGTCGATGGTTTTTGTTGTCGTCGTTGTTGTTTTGATGACCGTGTTATTCTTTGTAACAGACTCCTGGCAAGTAGTCTTGCATGTGGCTTTCAGCGTATGAAAATACTATGGAGACTTTACAGTGTGCTACAAATTCTCATTTGATTATAATCATTTGGTTTAATCAAGCGTTTCATTTGCTTGATATTTACCTGCTATGCATACACTTCAGATTAGTCTGTCTGCCCACTTTCTCTTCTCTCAAATGCTTCACTTCCAGATACATAATAAAATATGAACTTTGTTCTTCAAAGCCCATGTGGATATTATTTTTTTAAAGCTTCTTTATGTATCAGGATACTCCCCTCTTCTTCTTAGCCTTTTAGAACACAGTCAGAAAGGTGTGACAATGAAACCTGCTGCCCAAGACATTCAGTTTATTAAAGAAATATATTTTTTATAGTATTACAGCTATTTCTTCACAGCCAGTGAAATTGGTCATTAGCTGAAAATTTCCATAGACACTGTTCCTTCTGCCAAGACCAAAGGAACTTTTAGGCCACCTTAAAAAATACTGCTTTGGGGGAAATATAATTGATCACCCCAAAGCTTTTCAGCATCCAGGATAATATTTAACATATGTTAATAGGTGAGTTTTTTCCAGCCATTTACAAAAGTCCCAGTTACTCACTCTGAGCGTGCCCTCTTCCCTGGGTCTGCCTCTGTGCTCTGTGGCTTGCTTGCTATTGTGTTGAGACAGGCTTTGGCAACTGTCTCTTAGATGAATGGTTCTATTACAAACACAGTAGCTTCCGTGACAGCTTAGAAGAGATTGTTGTTTATGACTGCTTTTATTGAGAGAGGTTTGGTCCATGTTAATGTGCTGATAAAGACACTTGTACCTATAAAGTAGCCACAGCCTTAAACATATTTGATTGTGAAGAAGGTATTGGGGCTGATAACATGCCATATGTGAGGTATCGGATTGCATGTTTATTCAACTGTTACTGCAATCTCTGTACTCGGATGTGCCTTTGTATTTGCTGTCTCACAGCAACTCACAAATGCAGTGGCGATACGATCCTGATTATGGAAGATGCTATTTGGGTTACTTGGATCGTAAGCCATGTGTATTAGGAAGCATTCTCTCAGTCTCCATGTGTCCTGAGACAGCAACCATGAACAGTTGTTAGGTGAAGAGAATTGCCAGGTGGGATGACGACATGCATTGGGATAGGGGCCTTTTGAGGTGGACACATCTTTGTAAGTCCTGGACAGGGATCCAGAATAATAATAACAATAATGATAATAATGATGATGATGATGAGAATGATAATAAAATGTATGTTTATCCATTGCTTACGGTGTGCCAGGTACTGTTCTAAACACTTAACATTAATTCATTTAAGCCTCATTGCAAATCTTATGAATAGCTACTATTGTTATTCTCATATCACAGATGGGGAAACCAAGACCCAGAAAGCTTAAGTCAATTGTCCAGGCTCACACAGCTAATAATTCCTGAAGCCAGGATATGAACCCCATCAGTTTGGCCCCTGAGCTCTTGACCAGTACTTGCTGCTGTCTCTTTCTGCTGGGTTGTGACAGAACTGGAACTTGGGGTTCTCTGGACTCAGTGTCCCTGTGTCTCTGCCTGGCTAGTAATAGAAGAGAGTTTTGGTTCCAAGTAAACAATTAAAAAGAGAGAATGGGCTTTCTTGGTTTCTGGGACACTCTTCATCCTGTTTTCTGGCTGGTAAACTTCTACTGTTCCTTCAAGACCCTGGAAAAAAATACTCCCTGCTCTGTGAAGCCTTTCCTTATCTCCATGGCAGAGCTAGTTGTTCTCTTTTTTGTGTGTTTCCATTGCACATTATTTAACCGTCTGTTAAAGCACTTTTCAGGCTCACTTTTAACGTGCATGTCTCTGTCTTCTTCTCTTCAAGGACAGGTGCTGTGATTTTGGCATGTCTGTATCCCCAGTCCCTAGCATAGTACCTGCCACATATAAGGCCCTCAAAAAATGTTCGAATTAATGAAAGTTGTTGGTAAGAATAATTCCAATTTTTATTGCTAGAAGGTATTCTTGCCCATCTTCTTGCCCATATTCTTATCGTCATTATTACATTTACAATATTCTTATAAAACGAGGGCAACAATTATAATTTCATAGATAAGAGAGTACGTTTTGTATTAGGATGTCTTATTTTGAGGAATCTCCTGGTGAAGCAGAACTTAGAGTAGAACCAACAGCACCCCTCTCCCATGTTTAAAATTTTCTGTTATAACCATATTGACCCTGTGTCTGCAATGTAAATGAGAACAATTTAGTTTACAATTTTATGTCGATATCATAATGATTCTGCCCAGATGGGACATTCAGTGGCTATAGAGGATTGTTGAGCTTGATTTGGTTATGGTGGTGACTGAACCTATCCTCTTCTTATCCCTGATTTGGTTTTTATAACAGCAGGAAAACATAGCCCTAGAAAGTTAGTCTTTGAGAATTATTTTTCCCACCATTATGTAACTGTCACAATATATTTATAAGCTTACTTGAGATATTTCTAAGTGATATGTTTATGTGCACACATGTGTGCATTACTTTTTTCAGGCTGATTCTAGGCTTAATATTAGCTGTCTGAGCACCACTTCTGCCACTGATTATGCTATGACATTGTGGATCCCAAAGGATTCACTTAAGTGTAACAATGAACCGAGTAAGTATCACTGTGGAGTTTAGAGGATGTAAGTTAGGAAAGGTTACCAGACCATTATGACCAGGTCACCAAATTTGGTTTATGTACATTTAAGCTGCCACTAATCTATTTAGTGGCTGATTTATATGGGGGTTTATCAGTCAACCCATAGGAGTAATTTCATCATGGTGATTAAGGGCATAGGGTCAGAAATAAGGGCTATCTAGGTTTAAATCCTGGCTCTGCCACTTCACTGGATGTGTAACCATGGACAAGTCAATATTCCTGAACCTCCATTTCCTCATCTGATAAATGGGGCTAATATTAGTGTCCATCTCACAAGTTCGATGTGAAGATTGAATGAGATAATGCATTGAAATGCTTCACATACTCAACTCATTTATTGAGAGCATTATTACCCTGACAGCAATACCAAAGACATCACAAGAAAACTACAGACCACAACCTCTTACAAATATAGGTCAACAAAATACAAACCAATCTTGTAACATATAAAAAGGATCACACACAATGACCAAGTGGGATCTATCCCAGTAATGCAGAATTGGTTTAAAATTTGAAATCAATTAATATAATATATGATATCAATAGAATAAAGAACAAAAATCACATTATCTCAGTAGATATAGAAAAAGCATTTGACAAAATCCAATGCCTCTTCGTGATATAAATACTCAGCAAACTGGGATAGAAGAGAACTTTCTCACCTGAAAAAGAACACTCAGGGAAAACCCACAACTAACATTGTACTTAATACTAAGAACTAATGCTTTCCTCCTAAGATCAGGAACAAGACAAGGACATCTGCTTTCACTCCTTTTATTCAACATTGTATTAGAGGTTCTAGCCTGAGCAGTTAGTCAAGAAAATGAAACTAAAGGAATATAGATTGGAAAGAAAGTAGTAAAACTATCTCTCTTTGATCCTGTGTATAGAGAGGAAAAAAACTATTACAGCTAATAGTTAAGTGAATCATTCAGAATTTAGGCAAGATTGCAGGATACAAGATCGACCACAAAAATTTATTATATTTCTATATATTAACAATGAACAATCTGAAAATGAAATTAAGAAAGCAATTCCACTTACAATAGCATAAATAAATGTAACAAAAGAAGTGTAAACTTTTACTCCAAGAACTAGAAAATATTACTGAAAGAAATTTTAAAAGATAAAATAAAAGACATTTTATGTTTGTGGGTTAGAAGACAATATTGTTAAGACAGCAGAAATTCTTAAATTGATCTACAGTTGCAGTATAATCCCTAACAAAATCCCAGCTGACTTTTTTTTTTGTAGAAATTGAAATGCTGGTTCTAAAATTCATAGAAAAATTCAGGGAACCCAGAATCGTTAAAACAGTCTTGAAAAAGAACAAAGTTAGAGGGCTCACACTTCCTGTCTTCACTACAGAGCTACAGACAGAATCAAGACAGTGTATTACTGGTGCAAAGTTAGACATGTATACATCAATGGAATAGAATCACGAGTCCAGAAATAAACCCTCACACTTATGGTCAATTGATTTTCAACAAATGTGCCAAAACGATGCAAAGATGGGGGGTGGGGGTTGTCTTTTCAACAAATGGTGCTGGGATTATTGGATATCCACATGCCAAGAATGAAATCGGACCCCTTTGGCACATCCTATACTATAACTAACTAAAAATGGATCATAGACATAGATGTAAAATCTATAACTATAAAACTCTAGGAGTAAAGAATAGATGTTCTCACTTTGGGTTAGGCAAAGCCTTCTAAGATATAACACCAAAAGCATAAGTAATAAAAGTAAAAATAGATAAATTGATACTTTAATAAAATTACAAACTTTTGTGCTTCAAGGGATACCATCAAGAAAATAAAAAGACAATTCAGAATAGGATAAAAGTTTTTTTTCAAATCTTAAATTTGATAAGGGACTTATATCTAGAATATATAAAGAACTCTTACAGCTCTAATGAAAAGAAAAGTTATCTAGTTAAAAAGTAGGCAACAGATCTGAACAGACTTTTTCCCGCCCCCAAATATGCACAAGTGGCCAAATAAATACATGCAAAAATGCTCAACATCATTAGGCATCAGGGAAATGCAAACTAAAACCACAGTGAGATACCACTTCATATCCACTAGGATGGCTGTAGTCAAAAGACTGACAACAATAGGTATTGCCATGGATGTGAAGAAATGAGAAGCCTCATATATTACTGGCGCGACTATAAAATGGCAGCAGCCATGCTGGAAAACAGTCTGGCAGTTCCTCAAAAGGTTTAACATAAAATTATCTTAAGATGCAGCTATTCTACTCATAGGTATAAAACTAAGAGAAATGAAAACAGATGTCTCTTATAAAAACTTGTACATGAATATTCGTAGCAGCATTATTGATAATAGTCAAAAAGTAGGAGCATTCCAACTGTCCGTCAACTAATGACTGAATAAAGATAATGTGGCATATTCATACAATGGATTATTATTTGGCAGCAAAAATGAAGTGCTAATATATACTACAACATGAACACCTCTTGAAAACATTATGCTAAAGTGAAAGAAGACAGTCACAAGACTACAGGTAGTATGATTCTATTTATGTGAAATGCCCAGAATGGGCCAGTCTATAAGAACAGGAAGCAGATTAGTGGTTTGGAGGATCTGAGAGAAATTGGAGAATAAATGCTAATGGGTATGGGGTTTCCTTCTGGGATGATTAATATGTTCTAAATTGGTTGTGGTGATGTTTACACAACTCTGTGAACATACTAAAAATTACTGAATTATATACTTTGGGTGAATTATATGGTATATGAATTATATCTCGATGAAGCTGATCTATATATGTATATAATTAGCATTCTAAGTGGCCCATTGAAAGTAACAAATGTTAGCTAGCATTGTAATAATAACTCTTTTCCTTCACTTTTATAGCAGTAAAGATGGACTGAGAGGAGAATGCTGAGAAAGTAGGTGAACATACCAGTTACTTCAGATACCAGGTGATTGAGAAGGTAGATGAATTGGTGGCAGCTCTGGGCTAGGAGCCGAATGCCGATTTAGGAGAACTAAAAAAAAGGTTAAGCGAAGTTATGTGGTACAAATTCCTGGCTTACAGTAAGCACCCAAGACTGTGAAGTAAATCTGAATTTAGTTACCTTTAAAATGTGGTTGAACTTGGGTCTAGGGATCCAGATGTCATTAAACCAGATGTTCTCCACAAAAGAGTAATCACCATTAGTGCGATAAAGGCCAGGGTTTTTGTGTCTAGGAGTCACTAAACCAGATGTGTGTGTTTTCTTTTTAAATCACAATAAGTATGACAAAGACCAGGGTTTTAGTTCTGGCACTGTATTTTTTTCTAGGCAGTGTCTGGGGAAACTCAGCTCCAACTGTCAGTCCAAGGCAGACAGCTTTACTCTTTAGTGTTTTTCGGGATATGAGCATTCTCACCCCGCAAGAGGAAAAGACCAGAGCCCAGTTTTCACACTCTGGAGATGAGTCCCTGCAGAAGCTTTGCATCACACACACCGTCGATGCCCCATGCTGGTGACCAGTGGTTCCTCCTTTAGAATTTAGAAGGCCCGTGCCGACGGGGGAGCTTCTCTGCTAAGACGCATTAATTTGCTAACACATCTCACAGTATTTTTTCCAATATCAACCTATGGAGGGAATTTCCTATTTCAGTGTTGAGGAAAACTAAGTGAGCTGCTGCTTTTCAGATATTTAGGCCACACACCAGCAACCACAGTCTCGTGGTACTGAGTCAGAATGCAAAAACCTCCTAAGTCAATCTGACTTTGCTCTTAGTCTTCATCACTGGGCAGAACTAACTCTCGAGTGGACAAAGTAGAGGAGGCAGAGGGTTGAAGGCAGAGAAGTATATGTTCTCAGGAAGGACTCTCAGAGAGGTTGAGTGTGGGTGCCAAGAAGAATAGATGGAGTAGAGTGGCTTATCAGCTGGGAAAGGTAGGAAGAGCGATCATGAAGAAAAGTGCCAGACGATTGCGTTCAAACACTAAAGATCAACCTTTTTGCTTAAGTAGCACATTCCTGGAAGGGGCAGGCATGGGGTGGGAGCCCTTGTTTTTAGTGCTTAAAGAGAATTATTCTAGAGGCCTGGTGACCCATAAGGAGGCTGAGGTCACTGAAGTACTTCTGGTAGGTGAAGAGGAGGACTTGAACTAGGTCAGAGGCTGTAGGAGTGACAAGGAGGGGATAGGATGGGAAAGGAATTTTAGATCAGTATGTTAATGATCAGATATTTAGATATATTAGAGATCAGAAGGCTCGGTAGGGTTTGATTACAAGGAAAGAGGTGAAGGCATTTCATCTGTGTGGACAGATAGCTGTGCATTTATAGAGACAAGGAAGGTGTACAACATGGAAGAACAGATTATAAAGGGTAGAATTGGAGTCATGAGTTTGAGTAGAACAGAATTTGCAGGGCTTTGGGGCTCTCCATGGGGAGGGGACCAGCAGGCACTTGAGTATTCAGCATTCTAGCTTGAGAACAGTTTGGAAGGCAACATCTCAGGGTTTGGAGTTGCGACCATGGAAGTAGATGATACTGTTCAGGAGACAGAGAAAAAAAACATTAAGTGTCTCAAGCCCCAACTCATGCTTATGCGAACATCTTAGTAAGCATCTTGCACGTCACATGAAACCTTATAAACGCTGGAGCCAGGGAGCCTGAATTCCTGCATTTTTACTATACTAAGTATGCTGAAGTATTTGTCTCTTGGCTGTGTGCTGACGGAAGCATGGATGCTTTTCTTGTAGGTTAATGGGGTGCTGAATGTCTTGGCATGTTCCACTCTGTGGCTCCCTAGGGTGAGTTAATGGGTCAGACCGTGATCCTAGTTTGGCTCCTTCCTTTTCCTTAAACCAAATCTGGTCTGGGCCCGAAGTGTGATTTCCTTCCTTCCAGGCTCCCTGGGAGTGTGGCTGAGCTCTCTTCGGTAGTTGCAATTGTAAGGCATCTACCAGCTACTCTGTTAACTGTAGCTCCTACAGCTGGGAAGCATAGACTCTCAGTGTGCCATGGATAAAAGTGACAAGCTGCCTAGAGCCCCTGGCAGGCAAAAATCTGCTTCAAAATCTACTTCAGCTTGCTCTCTTGGGTCCAGCTTGAGGGTTGAAAAGACAGGAGAAAACCCAGAGACAGTAGGCGTGACTTGTCGATAGAAGCTGGTCCTGCTTCCTCTCTGTGTCAGATCAAAGACTGACTTTTCAGTCATTTGACACCCTAATGTGAGGATATCTCTGAGCCAGGGCTGGGGCTCCTGGTGGCCTGTGCCTGGGAACTGTGGGGAACGTGTGGGCCTGTATGCACTCTGTGACAAGCACCTCTCCCAGCTGCTCTCTTAGATTTCAGAGCTGGAGGGATCTGGAGAGATCAGCCCAGCCTCCTCTGTTTTCATATTGGAAGCTGCTGCCCATAGGTGTCCTTTCCTCAGTTCCAGTTCTGGAGGCAAGCTGGCGCAGCTCAATTGCAGCTGCTCCTACATGGCTATTCCCCCGCTGTCCCACAGATCTTGGACTCTAGGGTGCAGAGCTCATTTCCATTTGGCTTGTGCCAAGGATGACTATATAACTTAATGTCTGAACTAAAACACTTTGGAGAATAAAATGGAGCAGTTAATAATAATAACACCAGGAGAACAGAAACTGGGACCCTCCCAGGCAAACCAGCATATGTGATCTTTTCTACCTGAGCCTTTACTTTGGCTCAATTCCCATCTCTACCCCAGGTGATCCTACCTCACCCCGATTTCTCATATCCCCTGACCCACATGACTTTGGGTACCAGGAACTTACAGATTTTGGTCTTTCAAGATTTGGCCTACAGAACAAATCTTAGGGCTCTTCCACATTGGAAGGATCAGGAAACTTTGGAATAACCACGGGGAGCATATATCTGATTATCTATGACTGTTCCAGAACGTAGATTTAGGAACTTTGATTTTCAGTGGATAGTGTGAGTATGTCATAATTTACTAGCTTATTTTTATTCTAAGCACTAAATTGTTTTCACATATATTTAGTCGTCTTTCGCATATAGCATAAGGTGGTCTGCTGGTAATGCACAAATGAGAGAAACATCCTGTTCTGTGAGTCTGTGGCTCTATATAGAGCTCTGAAACTCAGCCACAGAGTCTTCTGACCCAGAAGTAGTGGGGGAATCCAAGGCTCTGGGCACCTGACAGGAGTGTAGGGGGATCAGAGGAATAAGTGACTTGTTTATGCTGTCTGTATGGTTTCCACAGTTACAGAGGAGGGTAGAAGGGAACATGATCATCTGAGCTTCTCTGATACCAAGCCAAATGGTGATTTAGGAAAAGAAGGTATTCTTTTCTAAGAGTAGAGGAGGTGGTTATGAGAGCTCAGCCTGGTGACCATCTTAGCCTTCACTGGCTCGATTTTCTACCCAAAGCTGGAAGAATGCAGATCACCGTTGGACCTCAATGAAAAAGGTCTGAGGTGAGGCAGTGGCTTCTCACCTCGTCTTCTGACTATGTTCTCAGACCTCTGCCTCCCCCAGGTTACCTGGATGGCCAAGATTTGACCCTTCTCTCACTAGAGTTAGGAATAGAGATGCCAGATTTAGCAAATAAAACTACAAGATACCCAGTTAAATTTGAATCGCAGATGAAGAGTTATTTTTTAATATATCCCCACCATAGTTGTATTTTATATGGCAACCCTAGTTAGTAGGTACTGGTCAGATTTCGCTTACCTCTGGAGTATGGCGTAGCCATTCACAGCACTGCCCTCATTCAACCAATGTTTACTGAGTGCCAACTATGTCAGATTCTGCTCTAGGTAGGCAGTGCGGTTATTGGAGTGAGGGAAAGCCAACAAGGGTACCTGGCCTCATGGAGCTTACATCTAGTGGGGGTGATAGACAATAAGAAAGATGAGTGTGTTAGATGGTGAAAGTGTTAAAGGGGAAAATAAGGCAGAGAAAGAAGGGGCATATGGGGGGCAGTATTGGGAGGGTTTGCACCTGAAGGAGGTGAGGAATTGAGGAAACAGGCCAAGAAGACATTTGGGGAAAAGCATTCGAAGCAAAGGGCAGCACACACATCACAGCCCTGAGGTGCCTAGTGTGTTTGAGGAACTATGAGGGCCAGTGTGGGCTGGAGTAGAGTCAGCAAAGGGGGAAAGTGTGGAAGATGAGCCAGCTAGGTCATGGGCACAAAATTTGTAGAGCCCTGGAGGCCACTGTAAGGATTTTGGCTTTCACTCTTAAGCAGAAGGCCACTGGAGGGTATTGAGCAGGGGTGGGGTATGATCTAATTAGTTTTTAAGTTACTGGCTGCTTGTGGAGAACAGGATGAAAGCCAGCCTGGGGTCCAGTTCTCCAATCCTGTCCTCAGAGGTGGGCCGTGGGGTTTGAGACATGCATGTCATTTGGAATAAAGGGATGTTGGTACCTGAACGTTACACTTCATAGAATCTTTTCTCCTAACTTTCTCTGTTCTCCATTTGAGTGAAATGTTCCTACTAAAGAGGGGAGGGGCGTGTTGAAATTATCCATTTTGCCAATTACTGTGTGATTTACTTGGTTTGAGGGACAATTCCTTAAGGTTTCATATTAAGCTTTAGAGAATGTAGTGACTTGCTGGACATCATTTCTACATCTGCAGTGTCAGGGCTTTCAACATATCAGTTTTTTTGTTAAAGTAGAAGAAAGGTTTTTTGGGGGGACTAATTAATTTAAATTTAAATTGAGAGCTTGAAGAGTTTGAAAGCATATCTTACTTTTCTAACCTTTGAAAAGGAAAGAGAAGAGTGAACTGGCTATATAGTATAGAACTTTCTCTGCTTTACCTGCATGTTTTCTGATTTAATTTTTTTGGAAAGCCAACATATATTTTGTGTTTATAATTTAAAAATGTAAAAATTAAGGAATATATGCATTTTATTTTTTAAAATATATTCTTTTGAGAATAATATTGAGGCTATAAAAGTTTGGCTTCTAAGTAAGATTATTTTAAATGTCAGTAAATTGATGTTAAAATTTATAATTCTAAAAGGGGTGGCAATATTTTCCAGATATCTTTGTCAAGCCTGTTATGATGGCATATTGGTAAATTAGCTTTGATAGGTAATATTATTAGTAAACATTTAAATTTTTACATATATCCATAAAATCTGAGAATACGATGAAATGAAATACTTTTAAAAATGTATTGGGTACACATTTCAAATGTGAAAATAGATTATTTTGCTAGTGTTTTGAGGAATATATTAAGACTGAGTCAATATTTAAAGTAAGAGCTAAGCAGACTTTTTTGAGAGTCTGTCTTGTGCTGAGTTATGTGCTGGGCATGAAGAATACATAATTATAGGGGTGAGCACTGTAAAAATCATCAAATAAATGCAACGTGTTAAAACACAGGTATAGTCAAATTTTAGATCACCTTATTCTAGACTAGTGATTTTAACTATTTTTCTAAGCAGGTACTAAAATTCAGTGTAAACCACTTTAATGCAATTGCGATTCCAACCATGGTAAATTGAGATTTTGGTCAACTCAGTTTGGAATTACAGTGTAGAAGTGCATTCACTTTAGAGTTAGAAAGATCTAGCATTACTACCTCTATGACCTTGACTTCTTTAAGCTTTAGTTTCCTCTCTGTAGAATAGGGATAGTGAAACTTACCTTGTAGAATATTTGTGCTGATTAAATGAGGTATTGGTTCCTTAGATAGTACTGGCATGCTGCAAGCTCTTAGCGAATTGTGACCCATGTCATATTTATTGGCGGTGCTTTTATTATTTCCTGAGACTATCTAATTTATATTATTTAATGTTTTCCAGAGCCCCCAAATTCACGTTTTAGATATGCAGCTAACATCTTTTTCAGTGCTTTGAGAGAGGGGGAGCAGGCAGGAGAGAGTTTGGCTCAGAATAGGTGGGAAGTGGGAAGCCAGAATCTTGGTGAATATGCCATTACACTTGACATCACCCTCCAGATGGCCATTCAGCAGGTTGATAATTAGCTTCAACAGACACAAGCCGAGAGTCTCCTGGGTTGCTCTTCTGCAGCATGGATATGTAGCCAGAGGAGCATGTGGAATTAGGAGGTCTGAGCCTGGTTGGGTTGTACAACTGGGCTCAGCTGGGGCGATGGAGGTGTTGCCCCGAGTTGGGCCGTCCTAGGTCTCAGCTGGTGCACAGACACTGTCCTTGCCTAGCACGCTCAGAGGAGCACACGTGCTCCTGTGAGGGGCTGTGGCCTCCAGCTGCTTTGCAGCCTCTGTTGAGCTACGGCAGTTCAAGCCCCTGTCCTGCTATTTAAATCTATCATCACTGGTGACTGCTTCCAGCCTAAGCAGAGGTGGTGTGTGTGTGCGACAAGTTTCAGCTCATTACCTCTGTAGGGGTCCTGTCCAACTGCTGGTTGGGGGTAAGACCTGCACTGTAGCCTCCTGCACCAGTTTGACACCCTCATCATGGGGCCCCGCTGCCTGCCCCTCTCAGTGGATCTTTCTGTGCAGCAGAACCAGAGCTTGGGGTTTTGTTTTCTCCCAGCTGAGGGGCCTGTGACACTTGGGGTTGGACATCAGAGTTAAATGATCTTGGGTAAGTCAGGTTACTACTTGGGTTTTGTTTCCTCTAGAAATAGGCAGTGAACATTTTGAGGGTTATCAACATATCTTTTTCTCCATGTCCCTTGGACAAAGTAGGTGCTCAGTAAATGATATCTTAAATGTAAAAAATGGGGATATGTTGCCTGTATCCCTGAGTGGTACTGAGGAGGAAAGAGAAGTTTTGTAATTCTATTAAATTGTGACAAAGAGGAATAAGATAAGGGCACCTTTTTATTTCCCCAGGTTCTGCTCTTTCCATATCCCCAGTATGAAAAAAATCTCAGACATTTAGAACTTAAAAAGAAGCACATTTGTATATACTCACTTAATGACTCAAACTCTTACTGACTTTGCCATGGATCTTGATAGACATCTCTTCAGAAAAGGTATCTAAATAGCCCAAAAGCACTTGAAAAGATGCTCAACATTAATAGTCATTAGGGAAATGGAAATTAAAACCACAACGGGATAGCACTTCACATTTGCTAGGATGACTGTGGTCAAAAAGACAAAGGCTAACAGGTGTTGGCAGGGATGGGGACTATCTGAGACCCTCATACACTGTTGGTGGGAATGTAAAATGGTACAACCTTTTGGGCAAAGAGTCTGGCCGTTCCTCAAAATGTTAAATGCAGAATAATTCCACTTCTAGATATCTACCCAAGAGAAATGAAAATATATGTCCATACAGAGACTCGTATAGAATATTCATAGCAATCATTATTACAGGCTTCATCTGAATGCCCTGGTTTCTGTTATGGATGAGTGTTAGGGAGATTTTTCCAGGAGTGGCTGCTCTCCCTTTGGCTCCTTATGTGGGTGAGGCTTATGCCTAGGAAATACCTAGCTTTGGCTTCCATAATTTATAACTTTCATAGAACAGCCTAAGTGTGGTCTGTATCTTGAAAACATAAATTCAGAGAGCCTCTCATAATGCTTCTGTAGAAACCCTTACCAACGAAGATATCTGGTGTCTCCCAGACTTTGGTCTCCTGCATTCCTTATAGTCAGCACGGAGGACCCCATCTTGTTATGATGTGAACTTTCAGCATTTCAGGCTTTTGAAGATGAATTCCTGGTCTGATGGAAGAGTCTAGCAGTAATAGGATATTTCTGGAAGTTACCGATAAGGGCCTTGTCAGTTTCAGGAATGGGCAGGTCCTCGTTATAAAGGTTTCTTGTGACTGAGATACCTGATCAGCAGGCTTTTTCCTGGCTCCGACCAGTGATGGCAGGTGAACGTGGGAGTGGAACATCTTAGATGTGTCTATAAAGTTGAGGAGTCAGTATCAGCCTCAAGGAGAGGGCCTTTTGACTGAATATTTGGGGCCAATTTTAGTCAGTTCTCTAAGCCATTATTTTCTTGCATTTGAAATATAAGTTCATCCTATAATAAAACTATAATGAGTAGGGGAAAATGCTTTCTTAATGACAGGCAGAATAAAGCTAAATGACCTTAGGAAGAAAATAAAAAGCACAAGGTATGAGTGGCCTTACTTATTTGTAGAACATAGGTAAAATGTTTATTATACATAAAGCAAGTTAAACTAACACTTCTGCATGAACCACAGCATATAATTAACAGAAAACTAAAGACATCAGAACAACAAGAATACCAAAGGAACAAAATGAGCTAGATAGACAAGGACTCTAATGTTCCCTGAAACGAGGGATGGGTGGACACTTAGGAGTGCCCTAATGAGATATCAGGCTGCAGGGTCATGGACATTGGGCAAGTGCTTGGGGCATTGCTCCCAGAGGCATGGGGACACTTTGAGATCACTTCACTGATTAGAGAGCTGTTTGGTGAGTGCAAAAATAGGACAAAAGCAAGTGAGTGTTTTTAAGGGAGATATCTATTAGTTTTGTTTGGTAAATAAATAGTGCCTCTCTGCTCTGGGGTATTTTATCTCTAGGCAACTGCCTCTGACCCCTCAAATGTTTAGGGAAGGAGCAGTTCCAAGGCTGTTACAAGAGTAACCAGAAATGAAAAGTAAGAGGAAACTAATTTAAATTGTATGCTATAGTACTATGATGAAAGTTTTGGCCTAGACATAAAAATATAGGCAAATCTGAAAACTTGTTGCTTTTTTCTTTAGTTTGCCGTCTTTGATGTAAGCCTTGTGATGGTCACTGAAACAGACATGGAATTATTCTCAGAGCCCACTGCATTGATCTTTAGACCAATGTACTGCTTTTAAAACATTGGGCTTGGATATGTACAGCCTAGCTTTTAGCAACTCTGGGCAAGTTCCCTAGCCTCTCTTTAACTTTAAGTAGAGGCAGTTATACTGAACACCTGTGGTTGCTATGAGGCGTACATGAGACATACAGTAAAATGTCCATTTTAATGCCAGAAGCATGGTAAATGCTCAAGTGTTAGTTCCATTATCTTATCTATAATTAATTGTCTTACAGGAAAGCTGGAATTATTTAAAGTACACACTCATTTATTTTTCTTCTAATTTTAACATTAGAAATCATTGAAAAGCATAAAAAGTGAAAATCAAATTCCCATTATCTGGAAATTAATTTAGTATTTTGTTATATATTCAGTTTTTTTCAGTACCTTTATACATTTTATTTCATGTAATTGAACATTGGGGTCATAATTTAGATTTTTGCATATCATCGAAAACCTGTAGTTATTTTCAAAAACTACCTAGAATTGTGTGTGTATGTGTGTGTGTGTGGTTTGTGTGTGTAATACCTTATAAAATCAGTTGCCTTTTTTTGAGCAGTTAAAGCAGTGTTTCCCTCCCACAAGCAACTACAGTGAAAATGCTCTTGAGGAAGATACCTGATTATTTCTTTAGCAACAATTCCAGAAAGTGGAATGGCATGGTTAAAAGGGAGATTATTTTCTTTAAGAGCTATGATAATATGTAAATTACCTGTGCCCACCCCACTAAAAAGGTAATAAGAATGTTCATTTTTCCCTAGTTCACGATCAGTGCTGAGTTTTTATTTTTAAAATGTCTTTGCTCTTTTGATAGGTAGAAAATATCTTATCGTTAATTCAATTTGTACTTCTGAGTTACAGGTGAGATTAAATGGTTGTATATGTTTATTATATATTTGTGTTTCACTTAGTATTTTCTTCAAATTTTCTGTTAGAGTATTGTCTTGTTAATTTGTAGGATGTTGACCTTTTCATGTATGTTGCAGATATATTGAGTTTGGCATTTCGCTTTTTTTTTTTTAAGTGGCAGTTTTAGATACCCACTGACATGGTAAGACTTCATTAGGAAAAAGGCATGCAGGCTATGGAACATGAACTCAAAGAGAATTATCCTGAATGACTTTTCTATTGTTCAAGCCCAGTGATTGTCTGTGATGCAGTGGGATAGGTGGGGATCTTGCTCAGGGAGAAACATCTAGAGCTCACTTTCTCATTCTGATTTTATTGCAACTATTCAGAAGCCTTTCCTCATTGGGAGAGTTAGCACATGAGATATTCCTTGAGGATATCCCAGGTATGTGTGCAATGTGTTGCTTTGAAGAATTGGTTTGGGTCACTATAGAGAACAATGGAAACAGACGTTTCATTCTTATGACTGGTATAAAATGGCCATGACCTTTGGTCTACCCCAACCCATTTTAAATTTTGTTTACTTCGGCCAGATCTGATGGGAGATAGCTGTGGGACAGTGGCGAGAGTTTGGAAACAGTGGTTCAAATCCTATCTCTTCTACCTATCAGCTGTGTTACCCTGTAAAGATTATGAAATGTCACTTAGTCTCAGTTTCCTGGGTTTGCTGTGTTGGTAAAATGACTACTATATGTGATCCACTTGGCGTGTCCTAAGCACCTAGTAAATGCTTGTCAATTATTTTTTATTTTTGCACCAGACCATGAGCTTCTCCAGGCCTGATCCGGACCATATCTGTCATTGCATCCACATGCACATAGTAGCCCCTTAGTGATTATCTGATGACCAAATAAATGGGGCCAAGCACAAAAGGTTAAATAAGCACAAATTCCATCTAAAGAATGAGAACTGACTTTTAAACATCTTCTGTATATAAATTTATAT
>NW_006431079.1:3897211-3920103 GCF_000325575.1 Pteropus alecto
CCACTGTATGGTGTTGATGACTTTTGGGTAACCAAGGTACACTGAGTTGGGAGTGTCCTGAATGATTTGGGACTTGGAATATCTTCCCTTCAGAGTTGTGACAGGCCCTCTCTGTGTTAGGGCCAGGGCTGATGTGATGGTGCTGATCAATTCTCTTCAGGAGGACCCTGGAACCTTGAGTTTCCCTCTGCGTGGCCCTCAAGGTGCCTGTAAGAACCTGCTGGGCCAGAATATGCTGCTGGCGCCCAGTGGGACCTGTAATTGTTCCCATTCAGGACAGAGGAGAGCTGCTCCTGTGACCCACAGGGAGCACCTGAGCAGGTGTGCAGACACATAATGGGTTGCTGTGCCTGCAACCTGTGAGAGCCCTCTGAGAGGCCAGGTGCCAGAACAAGTCTCTGAGCAGTCACTTTTCCTTGAAAGGGGATGCTCATGGCCTAGTGTTTTTCCCTAGTACTTCTGACAAGGGAAAGAAATCTGTTCCACACAGATCAGCAGTGTTGGCACCTTCTCCTATAGCCTGATTCAGTTTCGAAGCAGCCCCCCAAGGGAGATGTTAGTGTGGCATGGTATCAGGTTGCCAGGGCTGCTGTAACAAAGGACCACAAACTAGGTGGCTTAAAACCCTAGAAGTTTCTTGTCCCAACGGCTGATCACCTGGCCTCTCAAGATGTCGGCATGGCCAAGCTCTCTTGAGGCTCTAGTTGAGGAGTCTGATTCACGCCTTCCTCTAAGATTCTGATGTCACCATCAGTCCTTGGCTTTTCTTGTTTTATAGCTGCATCACTCCAGTCTTTGCTTCCATTGTCACATAATGTTTGTTCCTGGTATGTCTTTGCTTCATCCTATAAGGATACCAGTCATATTGAGTTAAGGGACCACCCTACTTCAGTATGACCTTAACTTAAGTAATTATACCTACAATTATCCTATTTCCCAGTAAAGTCACATTCGGAGGTACTGAGGATTAGGACTTCAACATATCTTTTTTGGAGGGCACAATTCAATCCATGACACTCATGTTGTATACAGGATGTAGCTTTAAAGTGGATCAGTAATCGGCCATGGTCACAATTAGAATGTGTTGGGGCCAAGATTGTAATCCAGGTCAGTCTGACCCCAAAGCCAATTAATTCTCTTTCCAGTATACTTCAGTGCATCAGAATCAGTTGGAGAGCTAATAAAAAACACAGAGGTCTAGGCTCCATACCATTGCTCCTCCATCTATGATCTGTGGACCGGAAGCATCAAATCACCTGGGAGCTGATTGGAAATGCAGATTCTCAGGCCCTGCTGTAGACCTACTAAATCAGTCTGCAGTTAACACAGTTCCCGGAGATTTGAGTACCCACTTACACTCAGACTACATATTAGAATTACTTGATAAGCTTTAAAGCAAACACAAAAACAACAACAGCCTCACCCAAGCCAGTTGAATCAGATCTTAACGAGGCAGCAGGCATTGTCCCTTTAAAAGATGCCCAGACCGTTCTGATTCACCATGGGAGTTGAGAACCACTGAGGGGCTGGAGGTTCTCATTTCTGGAAGAGTATCAAGAACCTTCAATACTAAGTTGAGAATTTTATTTGCACAGAAACTGTAGGGGGACATTTATTTCAGTGAAGGCAGAATATCTGAGCAAAGAAGATAACACTGCATTTCTAAGAAAACAAATGACTACCTCTTACAGATACTAAGTGAAGGGCAGCAACCTATTTATTGAGACTGGGAACTTGGGAGAGCATGAAAACTGAGATGGAGATGGAGATAGTACAAGGACGCACTCAGCATTTGTTGAATTAAATTAAAAAACAAAAAACAGCATGGTTTGTCTCACTGAGCTTTGTTATTTACAGAAAAGTCCTTGTATTACTTTGGGATATAAGAGAGAGTTGCAGAGGTGGAGGACTGCCCAAGTGCTGAAGATGTTTAGTAATTCTTACTGTATCAGTAAACATGAATATGAGTTATTAGAATTTTTGAGAATAAAGTGTGAGTTACCACCTGCAGGTTTATTTCCTGTAGTAGGTTTTGCTTTGATGAGGGAAGGGACTGATTTTCTGGATGGTGACATCTTGGGTTTTAATCTTTCACCAAAATAGGCTTGAAGAAGGAAAGTGACCGTGTTCAGAACACCTTTCCCCTGTTGTTCCCTCAGACTGTTTTATCAGTCTTTCTCCTCCCATCTGGTCTTTGTAAAGTTCTAGAGTATAGGAAAAGGGCCCATTTCAGTTTGGGCTCTTGTTTTAGCTTGTATTCAGTCCTCAGAGCAGAGCTCTCAGAGATGGTGGGCACCTCTTCATGGACAATTCTAGTATCCTTTTCTCAATCTTTGGACTTTTTGACTTTTGTGCAACATCTTACATTCCCGATGTCTGTCCCTCTCGAATCCCCCCTTCTCAATCTCAAAAGTCTTCCTTCCCTTGAACTTTATGAACAGTACTTACATCTTAAGTGCTTTATGAACAGTACTTACATCTTAAGTGCTTTCTCAGTCTTCTTTTGCTGGCCTTTCATCCTCCTCTTAACTCCACTGACTGGTTATCTTCAAGGTTTTATTCTTCTCTTTTAGGAGTTTCCTTCACTTGGCCAACTTTACTACTATGTCTATGCAAAGGGCTGCCATTTCCCTTCCAGACACATGTCCTTTTGTCTGCACAGCACTTCACATATTCCCAGTGGAACCCACTGACTTTTCCTACTGGTTTTCTGACTTCCTTTTTTGTGTCCTGTATACCGTTTTCCCAAGCCCCTTATCTTCGAAACCTAATTTTCCCTACTATTTGATTAAACACCCTGTGGGTTATTCGTTCAATCCCTGACTCCTGTATTCTCTTTTGGGACACCATTCACGTGTCTGTTTTTCTTTACCACTCCTACCACTCAAATCCTAATTGCCACACACACACACACACACACACACACACACGTATACACACACATGCAGATTCATATGTCATTTTTGTCAAGAACAGACCGCATATGCCACAGTGGTCCCATAAAATTATAATGGAGCTGATTTTCCTGTAAGAATTAGAAGGATATGTGGTTCAGGAGGAATTTATTTTTCTCTGACAAGAGCAATTTCTGTGGGGCTTGGCAATAGATTCCTTCTCACTTACAGCACCTCCGTTTTGAGTGCACAGATTACATTTCAGTCAGTCAGCCACAGACCTGCTCAGCACAGAGGAACCTGTCCCCCAGCGCTGCATTTTCAGAGGGCACTGCAGCCCTCCCAGACCTAGCCTGATGGTCTTCAGAGTGCATTGCTGTGAATTCTCTGCTGAGGATCCTGTACAAGGACATAGGTCCTCAGGAGCTACCTTAACAAATATTAGATGTCTCTGCCACTTCAGTAAAAGCTTTCTGTGGTAGTGTGGAGCCTGTTCCTGTACTTGGGAAATATTTTCAGGTTATAATGGTGTAAAGCATAGACAACTTTTATTTGTTTTATTTCTTTCATCAATTCAGTACTAGAGAGAGCTCTTTGTGCCAAATAAGGCCAATGGAACCAAAACATATTTCCAAAGTCAAAATACCGAGTCCTTAGTTCTCTACCTTCTCCATGTTAAACATCCTTTTTTTTTAATGAATACAAAAGTTTCTTAATCTGACCACAGCTCCAATATGCAATAGCCAAAACCACATTGCTATGACAATTCCTTGTTTCTTGACCTCTTCTTCCTTCTGATCTCAGGCCACCTTTCACTCCCTTCTGACAGTCACAATTACGGTGGTCTGTGCCCTACCCAGCCAGTTTCTCCTCAGTATTTCCAATCAGTCCAGCCCACATCTCTGTTCAAGGAACAGCATTGACAGCTTCACTGTTCTATTTCAAACCCTGTCAGGAGGAATGAGTGGAAGGTCTTGTGGGACAGTATTTATAAAGTCTACAGTAGTGTACAGTAATGCTTTAGGCCTTCACATTTACTCACCCTCACTCACTGACTCACCAGAGTAACTTTCAGTCCTGGGAGTTGCATTTATGGTAAATGCCCTATGCAGCCTTACCATTTTTAAAATCTTTTTTTTATCATATTTTTATTGTACCTTTTCTATGTTTAGATATGCTTAGATACACAAACATCATTGTGTCACAGTTGTCTACAGTATTCAGTACAATAACATGCTGCACAGGTTTGTAGCCTGAGTATTAGGTTATGCCATACAGCCTAGCTATGTGGTATAAATAAACCTAGGTTTGTGTAAGTGCACTCTATGATGTTCACACAATGGTGAAATGGCTTAATGATGCATTTCTCAGAACGTATCCCCACTGTTAAGCGTTGCATGACTGAGGGTGGGGGGGGGGTAGGGGATGGTTAATGAGATCTTACAGTTTTTTTGCATAAAATATAAACTCTACTTATATTAAAATTTTTATCTTTCACTACTGCCTTGGAGGCTTTAGCTCCAGCCATGCTATTTTTTGCTTTTCCCACACTTCTGCACTTACACTCTGTAATTGGCAGGCCCTGTGAAAGTTTGCTGGCTGCTGATTGGAGATAATGCATGCCTGTCCTCTAGATGGCCCTCCCCTTGCCTTTACATGCTTTCTCCTGTCTTTAAAAAGTCCTGGTTCCATTTCCACACCAGCTCTTTCCTGACCACTTTATCCTGCCTTGATATCTCTTCTCTTCTAACTCAAAGAGTTCCCATCTTCTTTACCACTTTTTCATTAACTGCTTTGATTTCACTTACATTGATTTTGAACTTGTAATATGCCAGCGTTTTGTTTCCTCAGATTGAAAGCTCTCTAAGGGTAGGGCTTGATTGGTGTTATACTGTCTAATTCAAGGTCTAGTCTCTCCCCCACTCGCCCACTGCAAGACACTGTTCTGCACATAGTAGGAACTTGATGCTTTACGGCAAAGTAAATGCATGGAGAGAATTGGAACATGTGGTAGGTCTATTTATTTAAATATTTATTTAAATATGTAAACCAAGAATGCCTACAGTGTGTATGTTAAAAGTGTAAAGTTTTTATCTGTAACTACTAATTAAAAAAACATCTTATATTTACAGTTGAGTTTGGTACCGAATCAGCACTGATTTCTTCTTCTTTGCTACAAATATTATAACACTTTGAATGCTCTGTTTCCATAAAAGGAATATGAACTTCTATGGATGTGGTGATTGGATGTCTTGAGGCAATGCAGTCCCATTTATGAGAGAAGCATGGTGGTGTTTATCTAAGCTCAGTCTGTGAATTGGTTTGCTTTTACTCTCCTCCTCTCCCTACCTGAAAAAAAAAAAAAAATCTGGCATTCTGCTTGCTGGTTGTCATATTAAAATAGGAAGATTTGAATGCTTAATATCTGTTCGTTCATTCAGGTGAAGTTTAAGGTGTCATATTGAGCCCCCCTCATTTGTGAGGGAGTGAAAATCTGATTGAATAGGTGTCGTGGAGAAGTGGGAAATACATATTTATCCACTGCTTATTTGTTTTGTACCTATCTACTTACTAGCTATTAAAATAGAAAGGTGCCAGGCATTAATCTGAGTATTTTACAGATATTAACTCATTTAAATTTCATAACAACCTCATGATATGGATACTCTGCACTCATTATTCTTATTTCACAGATATTATCTGGGCACAGAGATGTTTGAGGGGCTTGTTAACAATCACACACCTAGTTTAGGGCAACTATTTTTTTAAAAAAGACTCTTAATTACTATTTTCCGTATTTTTTGACCTCTAATAAACATTTAAGTGACTGAATGTCTTTTATTTCAGTCAGATTTCTAGTTCTTTGGCTTTTCCTATAAGTCATTCTGGTTTGTTTTTATGGTCGTGGCTGTACTTGTGTTTCTAAGATTGGCAACAGCTGTGTGTGTGTGTGTTCATTTTAAACCTATTGTAAAAAATCTCCTATAGTGCTTTACAGTTTATAAGTGCTTTTTCAGATGTTATCTCCTCAGTCCAACAACGTGGTAGGGAGAGTTACTATCAGTTTCCATTTAACAAATGAAATACGTGGTTGAGACTGGTTAAGAGACTGGACTGTGACTTTAACATGATGAGCACTTTAGGATTTGAACCCAAGTCTTAATCCTTCATTATTCCCACACCAAGTACTCTGCTTGTACTTAGGAAGCCCTGTAGTCTGTATTTGTTTTTCTTGACTTGCTTTGCCTTTTTAACCTGTATCAAAAATGTTTTTTTGTTTTGTTTTGTTTTTAAAATGTACATCTAAAGCCTGTATGTTAGAAGATGTGAAAGTAGGGGTATTGAGAATGCAGTCTTTTTCAAAAAGGAGAGATTATCAAATGCCATGAAGAAGTTTTTTTCTATTTTTTTTGATAACTAAAGATTGAAAGTTTTGCAGGATTTTCTTGATATCTTTAGAGTTGGGCACTACAGGGGATCCATGTATAATGCTAATAGTCAATACAGTTTCTAATAAAGGAATGGTCTCAGTTTTATCTGCATGGCCTACAGATTGGGTGAGAGGTTTTTATGGAGAAATTTGAGGCTGGAGAGCCCATTCATAATATAAATACCCAAGTCCAAATACGATTACCTCCTGTAGTTCCAGAGCTAAATAGTCTCCTCTAGGAAAATCTTGTAATCACCCTGGTGCAGAAGGAATGAGTCAGAGTTTTGGGTTCCAGTCTAGTTCTACCGCTTAGCTTTGTGAACTTGCATAAATCACCCACATGCTCTAAACCTCAGTTCAGTGTAGCAGGCTTTTATGGAGCAGCTATGTGCCAGGAAACGTGGTAGGTCCCCCAGATAGTAATTTAAATTAGATAAAGTCTCTGCTGTTGGAGAGCTCTCAGACCAGTGGGGGAAACTTCCAGGAAACATAGTTATGGTTCCTATTGTGCTAGAGATAGGCCCAGGGGGCTGATAGTTGGTGGGAGGCAATCAGCCATGCAGTAAAGCTAGGTGTTGATCAGGGAAATTTCCATACTGTGCTGAGTTAACGTCAGCTTTCCTCCTCTTCCCATTCGCCCAACCTTACCTTCCTTTCCCTATCAGTAGCTCCCCTTGACCCCTTTCTCAGCTTGTAGATGGGGGAACATTAGGGAATGTGATGAAATGAATGATGGCACAAGAAGAAGAGCTTCGGCCATACTCTGCTCCTCTGAGACCTGTGGTCAGGCATCTTGATCCCCCAAGGACCATGTGCTTCTCTTAGCACAGGGCTAATCTCATAGCTTTATAAATCTCACAGTTTATAAGTATCTTGTGTATCTCTGACTGACCTAAGAACTTCTTGCAAGTGGAATTGGTTATATCTTTGTGTTCTAAGCATTAGCATAGTGCCTGGCACAAAGTTGGTTGCTGATAAATTCTGTTGAATGTTGGATAGATGGATGGATGGATGGATGGATGGAAGGTGCTGGAAGCACAGCTGGAAGGAACAGAGAAAAGAGACTGAAAAGGGAAGAGGTGAGATGCCCTTGGACAATGGCTGATGACATTTAACTTAGGTAGGGAGGGCCTTGTCCTGGAAGCCTTATTAAAAAAAACTGCCATCTGCAAAGCAGGAATTTAACTGCTTGGTTTCACAAGAAAGGACTGAATTTATCCCAGAAATGGCTTGATTTGACAATTAGGCCTAATACCTGCAGCTTGCACTGTAGTGAAAGCTTCTCAAGTTCTAGCTGGTGATTGGTATGAATGGACCATTGTGGGGAGAAATAGGTTCTTGGTGGGATGGAAAGGGCCCAACTTGGCCTAAAGGTCTTCTCCTTTTCTCTTTTTATGAATTTGGCTATAGAGGTAGAAACTTGGGCCTCTAGCAATTTTACCCATTTTTAAGAAAAATAGTAAATTAATAGCCACAATATCTGTGTTGAACAGATAGTAGAGTTGGAGCTATGATTCAAACCTAGGTCTGTTTGCTTCCAAAACTCCTGCTCGTAAATGGATTTCAGTGATGCCACATGACTGGGTTTTCCTGAAGATATTTATGTGCATTATTGCCACAAAATGAAACTGAGAATCATCTTGTATTTCATTCAGAATCATCATGTGCTTTAATCCAGATTCTGCCTCAGATAATGAAGGTGGGTGGCTCACAGGCTATATTGATCGATACTTTTTTGCGAGCAAAAATAAAAAAAACCTCTTTGATTTTGTTCTGGAGAGGCAGAATGGATCATACTATCGTGTGCTTGAGTTCGACATTTACTTAACGTGGATATATTTAGTGTAAACTGAAATTAGGCAGAGGGCTGAAATAGGCCCTCTGGGGTTGCTGTGGAGTAAGTAGAGGTAGTTATGCTCAGCTATCTTCTTTGCATTTTGAGCTTGTATTTCAATATTCCTGAACAAAACATGGATCTTTGGTTTTAACTGGATGTACCTCAAAGGTCAGCCCATCAGAACAGAGTACTTCAGTCTCAGGGAACCAATTTTGACCTCCAAAGATGAGATTAAATTCAAGATAGCCAGGTCAGCATGAGATGATGTCAGAGGAGAAAATCCATCTGTGATAAGTCAGATTACAATTAAGTTTTTTTGTTGTTATTTGTAGAGTGTCCACAATGCATGGGGCTTAGAGATGTGGAATGATTATGGGTTTTGTTGTTCATTTTTGAGAAATGTGCCGTCACCTTTGTCCACACGAAGATGATAATCCTGAAGAAGAGGTTTATCAATTCCCCTTTGAATTTATGAGTTTCATTTTGCTTTCTTTAATAAAGCATGTAAAGTAAAATATATCATTTAAAACAATTATATGTCCTCGTGTGTGTCCCATTCCTCCCCTCCCCACAAGTAGTTCAATATTGTCTCCGGACACAGAGGAACATAATATTTATGAAAGTGCCTGGTGGTGGGTTGGTGCCCATGAATCTTCATTTCTCTGTGCAGCTTGTCTCCCTGAGAAGTGCGAGTGGCCAGGTGCTATTCATCCAGGTCAAGATGAAGAAAACAAACTGCACTTTTGTCATTTCTTCAGGCATGTAGCAAACCCAGCCGTGTCTCAGGTATTCCAGATATGAGCGATGTGCCGATTGCGCAAGGCTTGAAGCATTGCTCACTCAGAGATACAGAGGCCTGCCTGCCCCGAGCCCTTTGTTCTCCTGGTTGAAAGCAGTTAATTAGCAACTGTCTCCATAGCAACTGCCTCATAGTCCAAAAACATTGTCTAGTTTTTCAGTTTAGCTTATCACACTGTTTACCTGAAGGGCTTTTCACTGCTCTGAGTCTCATTTGAGTTGGCGGCGTGCCTGTTGGGGAAGTGAATTGTCAAGACAGAAAAAACACCATGGTAGCCAGAAGCTGGGGAGCCCTCTCCCTAACAGGACCAACCTGGGCTCTCGATTCTGTGAAAACAAAAGTTATGAGGGCCTAACATTTTCACCTACATTTTTTTGTTTGCCAGAAAACTGCCATTTTCTTCACCAAGCCCTGAATTATGAGGATTTCTTTTTTCTATTTCCCTGAGAGGCTGTCTAAGCTTTTTAATATTCTCTGTTTATAGCACATTTCCATTATTAGTCATCTTGAAACCCCGGGTGATCTCAGCTGCTGCTGTACATTCGAGGAAATTTTACTTCCCTGAGGGTCTTGGCATTTCTGAAGGCCCTTGGATGAAGGATTACAAGTCTGCATGTGAATTAGTCAGAGCAGCTTTGTTTTTAGTCATAATGAGCTATTTTCCTTACCTGTGGCTTAGATGGTTTAAGGCGATGGTGTGTGAGAAAAAGATGACTTCAGGTGGCTTATTGGTAAACAGGAAGAGGAGCTGCTATGGCTTTTCCTAAGCTGTGCAACAAAGATGATAATTTTCATGGCTGTCATTGAGTGCCAACTGTGTGGGACACCATGCTGAGACTTTTAGGAGCTATAGCTCACATCTGAAAAGGGAAGATGAGAGGTGAGAAAGAAAGAAAGAAGACTGCATTTCTTGAGTGCCTGCTGTGTCCCAGTCCCTGAGCTGGGTCTTTCACCGAATGCAGTCTTATGTACACCTCACAGTAACCCTGCAAACTAGGCTCTATTATCTGTATTATAAGGATAGAAAATCAGCGTTCTAAGGAGTCACTGCTTATCCAGAATTTTGGAATGCCAGCTCAGGTCTGTTGGTTTACGTGGTACAGCTCTTTCCTAAAGTCACGTGGCATGACGGATACAGGGCATTCTGTCAGGATTTGGTGCAGGGCTTGGTTCGGATGTGTGTAGCATTGCTCCGGGGGACTTTTGCTTAAGGGGTCTGGTTAGAGTCTGGTTGTGTATGTGTGTAATCAGATCTCTCAGTTATGTCCAGGAAAATCATGAAGCCTAGCTGTTTCTGAGGTTTTCTTGGGTCCAGTGATAAAGTAGTTGAGTTTAATTTTTAGGCACATATACAAGAGCTTATATACCTGAGTCAATGTCGTTCTCTTCAAAGTATTAACTTAGAAAGACTGTGCCTTATGATGTTGCTATTCTTCAAATCTTTTTAAGGGGCCTCTGTGAGGGAAGGGGCTTTCCAAGCTTGCAACATGGCTTCGAATTCAATTCAGTAGACCACTATTGGGCACGTCACTCCTGTAACTGTGGGCTGAAAAGTATAGCTTTTCCCTAGTGGTGATCAATTGGGCCTAGCATGGATTCACTAAGAACAGCTCATACTAAGCTAGCTTCTTTTCTTTCTTTGGAAAATTTTTTAGATTCATAGACTAGAAAATGGCACTTGACATAGAAGATAAACAAGGCATTCGATGCAACTTTTAATCATATTTTCTTTGTCAAAAATGGAGACATATTCAGTGTGCTGAATGCAACTATGATTCTGAACTGCAGCTGGTTTAATGCCTAAGGGTGCTGAGCAGGTGGTAAAATGGGAGATCATTTCCTGGTGGTTGCCACACTGTCTTGTGCCCTGGCCAACATTTATATGGTGTCTTGGTCAAGATAACATGAAACCTGGTGAAAGTGAACATGCTCTGTGGGGGCCTGTTTCAGTGTTCAAAACTCTGCCCACGCTGGGAGGATGGGTCCATCTAAGAAAGAGGCTATCTTTGAGGGATAAAGGGACCCAAAAGTCCCAGTGTAGATGGTAAACATGTGACTTGGCAGTACCATATGAGTTTTGTTGACTGTGAGATTATGGTAGGTTCATAAACATGGCTTCTTCAGAAGTGAATGTCATCTCGGGCTCTGTTGGTAGAAGAGAGGAGGACCATCACAGTATTAGACTGTACTTGGAATTAGGTGTTCTGTTTTCTTCCTGTTTTCCACCCTCCTCTCCCTCTCTCCTATATAATCAGTGCCAGGCACCATTCTATGTGTTGGGGATACAAGAGTGGACAAAAGAAAGCCCTCTTTAAAGAGAATGTAGACATTGCACAGTTTGTTCAGTGGAAAATAACCCAGATAATAAAGAGAACAAGAAAAAACATGCTCACAAAACCATTGAAGGGATTGGGGACTATTTGGCTCAGCTTATTAAAGATTCGGCAAAGAGTTGTTCAAAATAAGTGAAAGATGCTAATGGGTCAAGAGGAAACAGATTTGTCCTGTAGGCTTTTAATATAAATGGAAGCAGTCAAATTTTGGCTCAATTATAAAGAGATTATTTTCTAATAGTCCTACAAAGGTGGACTAGGCTTCTGTTTTAGGATATAGTGAGAAGTGTTCAAGCAAGGATCAAATGACCGTTTGGTGGTTTGCCATTTGATACAAACAATATAATGAACCACCTTTAAAATTTCTAGTCATAAAAATTCTATCACAGAGCAGGCACATATGTCATCTGCCTGGGAGACAAATACTAGTAGTGAAGGAGGATATGTATCACAATTAACATATCTACTTTTTATTATTTATCTCTTTTTGGATGCAACTGAATATAATCAATGTAGAGACATTAGAGCATTTATAACTGTGGTTTATTAGATGAGAAATCTTTATTGCAAGAAATCCTTTTCTTTAGAATCACAGCACAGGTCTGATTCACTATAGTTACATCATAATTAGATATCATGGGTGTCTAATTTCTTTTTGAGCCTAGAAGTAAAGAGTGTATAACATATATGCTAGCCATTGTAAAAGTATTACAGTTATTATAAAAATGACCTTTGATGTAGAATCACTAAAGTTTAGATCTTAGATCTACACATATTGAGTTTTTCCTTTATATTTTTAAAATGGTTGATCCTAAAGATGGTACAAATTTTCATGAGTGATAGAATAATAATCTTTTGATAGTTTTGTATCATAGTTTTGTATCATAGTTTTAAGACAACCCATGGACTTTTAAAAATTGAGATGTCTGCAAAATCAGGCATTGAGTGATTAGATAAAGATTGGTAGTTTCAGAAACTTGTTGAAGCACTGATTGATAAATCTTGTACCTTCTGAAGAATCAATCTATTTAAATTAAGTTAGTATCACAGCTCCCCATTTGTTGTTTCTGTAGGTTGATTAGGTAGTTTTAGAGTTTCTTTTATTCTTTGATTAAGGATTTTGCTCAGTGTTTTTTTAATAACAGAATCGCCAAACCAGTTTATAAATTTTGAGGGTCTGTGTGAGCGTCTTAATTTGCCTATTACAATGGCAGCACTTTCATATTTGAATATAGCCAGACCTGCCCCTAATATTTTTGGAGCCTAAAATAAGAGTATAAGTGGAAGCTCATATACTATAAGTCTAAATATTTAAAAGTTATAAATCTAGTTATATATAATAAAGTTTTATATCTATATCTATATCTATATATCTATATATATATATCAAGTTATATATAATAAACTGTTAAATAACATTTTCTAACCTCTTACTTTGATAAATATGCCTTCATAATAATCTGGAACCACATTTAAATTTACAGGCCTGGCCCCTTCTCTTTCCATCCCTAGCTACATCTTGTAACATGTATATATGGTTACCCCAGGCAGCACAAGCAAGCCTTCCTCCATTCTGTGCACCCCCATACAGCTGTTCCTTGGCCATTCTTTGCACCTAAGGGTGCACACACTAGTGACACAAATGTCCTTTTGAGGACAGATAAGGTAAGTAGCTTCTGTAGGCCCTGGAAGTGGAAAGGGGTTTTTTGGCTGGGAATTCTGAAGCCCCAGGTCCTACCTAGGTCATGATTTAAAAGGTAAGGGGGACCCCTCAGTGGGCTGTCTCCTTGACCTTCAAAGATTCCTCACCTGAAGAAGAGGAGTATGGCTGAAAGAGGAGCAGAGTAGGCTCTTTGTCCAGGTCTAAGGACACTACTGAATATGGGTGAAAACATGACCAATTTCCAGCTGGCTTTCAAGCTTCTGAGCTTGAAACCAAGTAGTTTCAACCAAGTAGTTGAGTTGGCCTGAGGAACTTTTGCCATTTAACCTTATAAGTGATCTAAACACCAAGGTCTAAGAGTTGAGTAACAAATAGGTAATGATGATCAGGTCGGGTTTGAATATTCTCATATTTTTTCGTTTGCAGACATGCAGACATGCAGTATAAAATCCCTGCAACTGTGAAATTGCCTATAAGAATTGTAGGTTGTGCTGAACACTCAAATTGGTAGGGCTCCCATGGGCAAAATCCTGAGGCTCTTTAAGAAAAAATTACAAAATGTAACTAGTATTAAGTGAGGCGCAATAAGAATCAAATATAATACATTTTTCTGGAGAAGCAGATTGCATTGCAGGTTCTTTTAAAGAATGATGTAGAAATACTGAGCATAACAGCAGAGGTAGTAATGTTATGCCAGTTTTCACAGTAAAATCCCCAAATGTGAAAGCTCTCCTTTCCTCAAAGGTATGTGGAAGCAGTAATGTTTGCATGCACAATTGGGTCGGTGAGCGTAAGATAATTTTCAGTCTTATGAGTTTTTCAAAGAAAGTACAACTGGTCAACCTTTAGTGTTTTTCTTTGCCACAGAGTATAATTCTGTTTCTGTTAACTCAAAACATAGTCTTTATGAAAACTAGTTCCCAATAAGATACCTTACTATGTCTTTGTATATAATACATGATTCAAAACAGTGTAGTATAATGGTGCACTATGGTTGGGTGGGTTCTGAAATCACAGTCCTGAGTCTTGCTCTTGGCTCTCCCACTTCCTGTCTACCTGTGTGACCTTGAGCAAGTTTCAGTTTTCTCATCTGTAAAATGAGTTGAATAATAGCACCTCTGCTGTAAAGCAGCTGTAAGGATTAAAAATTAGGGGTATAGAGTTTAGCACATAGTAAACTATTAGTCATATTGAGTTGACAGATTAATAAATGGGAACTAATAATCATCATTAGCTCACTTGTGTGAGGAAGGTCTAAGGGTTTATATAAAGGTAACATTCTATGGTAAAAGAACCTTTCCATGAGAACTTATGGGGTTGTGAAGAAAATTGCATTGTGGATATTGGCCTTCTTCTGGAATTTTCCTCTTAAGGTGAAGTAAGTAATGTTTTGAAATGCTCCTAGTGACCATTCCTGGACAGGTGCTGAGAGCTCTGAGGTTTCACCCCTGTCTCCTGTCCTAGACAGCAGACCGTAGTCCTTACCCATCCACAAAGAGCTCTAAGTAGCCAGAGCCCTAAATGTAATTTATCACTTATCCACAAAGTGGATCTGATTTTTCCTCTTTGAATATAAAATGGAAGAGGACGAAGGAAAAACTAAGAAGTTTCTTTTTCTAAGTGAATACAATGCACGGCCTCAGAAAATATGGGGAAAGAATGAGAAGAAAAGTTGTTTTTGTTTCTAGATGCATTATTCATCTCACTTCCCATAACTTGTGGCTATCATTATTTTTAGTGATTTATGCTTAAATAGTCTCCTTCAGGAATAATCAAATACTGGCCTCAAATATAGACATGGAAGTTACAGGTCATAGCAGACTCATAAAATAGAGCCTGGAGTGAACTTGAGATTAAACATGGAATGGGGCAGCATACTTCTACAATTCCTGTGTCTTCAGCTCTGCCCTGGAGCCTTCTCCAATGGGAGTCAAATGGCCCATGTAGTACAGGAGTCCAACCTTTTTTCAGGAGTAGCTTCTAAACTTAATTGATTTTTAGCAGCCCCAGTGAATGCACCTGCTTTTTCTTTAAGCCTCAGTTTTCTCCTTTATAAGAAGGATAACAAGTGCCCAACTTGCCCAGGTGCTGAGAATGAAATAAGAGCCACCTAGCACAGGATTGCCCATAGTGTGCTAACTTACTACTTCTTCTCCCACTTGTTTGTGGAAAGGTGAATGGTTTCACTGGTCACCAAACCTCTCTTCTTTGAGGCACTAGAGAGAAAGCCACGAGTGTGAGTCACAGAATTTTCTGAATAGGAACAATTTCAAATTTTCTACCCTTATTCATCCTCATACACATACTTTAACGCCGTCAACTATGTTTTCTTTTTTATTCTTGGCATTCAAAAACTCAACCTCTAAATTTCAGTTTTCTCCTCTTTCAAATGAGGGAAAAGAATAGCTCCCACTTCATAAAGTGGCTGTGAGAATGGAATAATATAGATGAAAGGCTGTGTAACTCCAATAAATGCAGTCATCCTCATTAGAAGAGGGGGAAGGGAGCTGTAAAATCCTATTCGTAACTGAAGGTTTTAATTCTGAGCCTATGATAAGAAAAGGAATGAGACCCATCCCAAAGTAGAAACCTAAATTATCCTTTTTGAATATGGCATGAGCACTAGTTTTCTTTCCTAATGAGAGTGGTAAAGATGGGAGTTACACCCCTCCCAACCTTGTGCAAGTGAAGGAATCTGGGAATCTGAGGACTGTGAAGGGCAAGCAGGAGACCTTCAGTGATGGACCCTCACACAATCTACCTGTGGCCCTACTAGAGCGCATAGATCATGTAACCTTAGGATTTTTAGGTCTTCAGTTTCCCAGTTCTTTCTAGTGAACTCTTTACCATTCCCTTTACGCAGTGGCAGAGCCTTGAAGCCCACTCTGTGTGGTGGCATGTGGAATCTGGGAGCTTCAAACCCTCTGCTTCTTCCCACTGACAGCAAGAGTTTTAGGATGAGGCACCGTGTTTCGCTCATCGCTAGCCCCCATTTCTGAACCCCCCAGAGTATCTAATAGACATTCAAGAAGTGCCAGCTGGAGGAATGACACCAATGTGGTTGATGTCTTTGTGTGCACATCCCCAGATCTTCAAAGACCGTATTTCTTAATCCGCCAGCAGTCTTAGACACAGCCTTTCTTCTCCTCCAGGGATACTGCTCTTCTTTGAAGCAGGTATAAAATGTCAGTGCTGCCAGGTAAGCCTAAGGAGGGGCTGCCAAAATGTAACTTTTTGTGCCTTAACCACTGGAGGCCGTATGGGCAACCACTGAGATCTTTAGAAGTGGAGACTTTTGTATGTGGTAAAGGTTAGGGAAAATCTGCTTCAGTCTCAGCCCCAGCCATAGGAACTGGGCTTTACCTCGTAAGTTCCGAGCCCTGTGCCAGACAACTTGGCCATGTTGTTATGGAAATGCCCCTGAGGCATGAAGGAGTCTTTTTTAGACCAACAAAAGAAAGGAAGAAAGAAAGTGGGGGGAGGGGGGGAGAGGAGGAGGAAAAGGGAGGGAAAAGGAGAGTAAGAGGGGAGAGGGAGGGGGAAAAGAAAGGAAGAAAGAAAGTGGGGGGAGGAGAAGAGAGAGAGAGAAAGGAAGAAAGAAAAAACTCTTGTGCTAAACCCAAGTAACTGCTAACAAACAGGTGAAGGTTTTTTAGAAGTGAAGGAACTTGGGAATTTAGATGTAAATGTATGGAAGCTGGAGCATTTAAGCCTGGGAAAATGGCCCCCTCGAACTCAGAGACATTTTCCCATTTTCTCAAATTAGGAGTATACTGGGAGAACTCTGGGCTCCTGGCCCACGGGATCGCTGAGGAAGCTTTGTCTTGACCTCTCTGGCTGGGACACATTTTCCTCCCTCTCAACTATCTCAGTCTTCTGAGTATCTTTGTAGACTTGGGATTTCTGGTGACTGAAGGTTCTGTACTTCCTGGTGTGACCAACAGCTGTGCTGCATCTCCCTGGGCCTGATAGTGTCACCAGCAGTGGGTTAATTCCCAGAGCTACATCCTTCATGCTGATGAGATTGGTTGATAATGTCACTGCGATGTTGTGATTTATAAGAAAAATATATATTGGTCACTCAAGATGACCAAAATATATTTCTCATATATATTTGGTCATCTTCCACAGTTTCTGACTCACATCTCTCACGATTCTTGAAACTTCATAAGTGTTGAGAATGACAAAGGTGTCTTTTGTTAAAGAGGTGACTCTTGAACCCCACCTAAGTAAGGATGGGGACTAGTTGGCAAGGGAACCAATCATGTGATGAAAAAGTTGGAACTTTGAGTTTTACCTCCTGACTTCCGAGGAGGGGAGAGAGCCTGGGGGTTGAACCAATGGCCAATGATTTATTATTCATGCTTTTGTAATGAAGCCTCTATAACCCAAGAGGATGAGATTTGGAGAGCTTCTGGATTGGCGAACATGTGGTAATTTGGAGAGAAGGATGTTCTTGGAGAGGGCGTGGAAGCTCTATGCCCTTTCCTCGTACCTTGCCCTTTGCACCTTCTTCATCTGGCTATTCCTGAGTTATAGCCTTCGTAATAAGCCAAAAGCTAGTAAGATGTTTCTCTGAGTTCTGGGAGCCACTCTAGCAAATTAATCGAATTCAAGGAGGGGGTTTTGGGAACCTTCTGATTTATAGCCAGTCAATCAGAAGTACAGGTATAGTCTGGGCTTGTTATCTGAATTGGCATCCTGAGTAGGCGAGGTCTCTGGAACCTCCAATCTGTAGCTAGTAGGTCAGAAGCACAGGTGTAACAACCTGGGCTTGCAATTAGCGTTTGAAGAGGGTGAGAGACAGTTTCTGTGGGACTGAATCTGTGGAATCTGACACTGTTAGATGTTAAAATTGAGTTGAATTTTTGGACACCTTGCTGTTGTCCAAGAATTGCTTGTTGTCCCCTCCACACATTGGAATTTGGATTCAGGAACCCATTTAGTCACCATGGGGAATCCTCATGAAGTTCTTACTATAGCTTTTGGCCTTAGAGGTCACAGATGGTTCTGTGCCTCTGAAGAAGCTACTCCCTGGCCCTGAGATAAATTCTTTGGGCTACTGGTTCTTCCTTATCGGGTGCCTGCCTGAAGTTAGTACTTCTGTCCCTAGACTGGTGATATGGGTGCTTTAAAAACATAGCTTATGAGGCTGGGAGTCATTCGTACAGAGGTGGCCAGAGGCTACTTAAACAGTTCATGGTTGATAGAGAACTTTTTAAAAATAAGCCTCTTAGCATCCTCCTCTTCTTACCAAAAGCACACCAGGCTAGCCTCTCTCTTATATCCTTTATAGGGTTTGGGTGGGGTTGACCTCACTCACAACTACAGAGGTGAACCACGATTGACATAAGCCAAACAGCTTATGTCAGTAGCGGTTGGTTACCCAGTTAGAGCTAGTGAAGTAGATGTCTTTTTTTTTTTTTTCCTGAGCTTCTGGAAAAGAAAATCTTCCTTTCACTGAAGCTTTGGATGAGAATATCGCATTCTACGGATGGTGTGGTGAGAGAACGTGAGGTCCGTAACTATGGTAGCAGTTTTCTTTCACAAAGCACTTACATCTGTATAAGACTGGTCACTTGTTGTAACCAGTAGCTAACCTAGTGTAAGGTAGATTTGTGATGATGTGATCTGAGCTGCTAGAATAAGATTTCTTGGTTAAATGAGCTGCTAAGCCCCTTTCTTCTGTCCTTTGCTTAAAAGCTAATTTTAAAAATGTTTTTCCATAATTTTTATTGTATCTTTCCATGAGTACATTTGCGCATATTTAATATAAAATTGAGTCAGAATTCTGTTAAAACAACTTATTTTCACCTTTTAATATTATTTTATTAATTTTATATTTTAACTTTTTATTAAAACAATTTTAATACAGAAAGAATAATACAATGAACACCCAAATTCCCTGTACCTAGATTTAATAATTACTAAAATTTTGCCATATTTGCTTCTTCTATATACAAGGCATTTAATATACTCTGGTTTCTTTTAAGATTGCATAAAGCTTTTGCCTTTTGCTATATACAGAGCATTTAAAAGTGCTTAAAAGCCTACTTTAATTGTTTCTTAGAACATAGTAACCTTCCTGTTGAGAATTTGTTGAAGAACTTTTAACAAGCTCTTTCCAAGTCTGTATCATGGCTGGCTATCAGCATCCATGGGGCCACGTATCCTCCCTTCTTTTAGCTGTGTCAGGTGGATCCAGAGCATGGCTCCCACCTTCTGTCAAGGTAGGGGCTGGGGCCAGAGAAGAGTGTCTGTGATCCCTGCAGAAAGGCAGCCTGAAATGGGAACCAGAGAGAAACAGCAAGTTGGAAAAAATCATCAGGAGGTCTTAGACAGGTAGTAGGGAGCAGCCTTACTAACAGTTGTAATGCATTAGAGATTCCAGGGTGGATATATGTCATTATAAATTTGTCTAAACCTATAAGCCATGCAACACCAAGAATGAGCCCTAATGCAAACTGTGGACTTTGGATAATAATGATGTGCCGATGTAGGTTCATCATTTGTAGAAAATGTGCCACTCTGGTTGGGGTTGGGGCGGGGGTGTGGATAATGGGAGAAGCTGTGCATGCATGGGGCAGGGGCTACATGGGAGATCTCTGTGCCTTCTGCTCAATATTGCCGTTAACTTAAAATTTCTCTAAAAACTAAAGTATTTTTTTAAAGGTTCCAGGATGGAGATATAAGTCCTCAGTTGTCATAGACTGACAGGTATGTGGGAAAGGGTGGGGATGGGGAGGAGGTTCAAGTTCTATCATGTTGGGGAGTCTAGGGTGTTATAGATGTCATTTCCCCAAAGTGGTCTCTACTTATTTTGCTTTGTGAAGCTCTTGTTTCTATGCTGAGAAGAGCCCCTCAAAGCCACTGTGTTGTTTGGTTGTTGATACTGACACACAGCTATGATTGGATAGATCATCTCACACACAACAGTTATACACTAGCCAGAGCTGATCACAGGGCTGGGCCCATGCTCAGAAATACTGTCTTTATGATGCGCATGGGCTTTGGAGCTTGTGGCTTTGGGCTTGTGGTTGTGGACTGAGAAAATTGCTTCCTGGGTTTACAGGGAAGGTAGGGGAATGACCCTCTTGCCACCACTTATTTATTCACTGATGGTTTCCTGGCATGGGCACTTGGGGATGGATGTGAGTGACAGGCAAGACTTCAGGAGTTTACAGAGATGGTTAGATAGGCAAAGTAGAAGAGTACATCCTGGAACACAGGGCTAATCCCTACCGCATATTCTGTGATTAATAGAATCCCAAAAAGGTGGCAGTTAAAACTGCACTTAACTATTTGTCAGTCGCTGGGAAGGTGGGAATGATGAAGATTTTGTCTCTAGCCTATAGGTACTCTCAGCTTCATATGGACAACAGATCTGTAATAAATGTGATAAGCAATAATAGATGGACAGATTCACATTAGCACAAGTTTTTAAACAAGAAGTTTTAAACAGAATTCTGAATTATTGTTGGTGCCCAGTCTTTTTTTTTTTTTTTTTAAATATCGTGTCTAATATGAAACATAAATCTTTATCAAGAGAAAGATTAATTTTGGAGATGCCGGAAGCCCAGTTTTTCTTGAATTCCTCTTGGTAAGCATGAATCTTCAATTCAGAACTGGAGACAATCAGCCATGCATCTTCTCTGAATCCCTCCCTTTGGGTAGGTGGTAGCTGAGCACTTTTCTGGGTTCAAGAATACTTTCTGGGTTTAGGAACACAGAGCCAGAGAATCAGCCTCAGTGGGCTTCAGAGAAGGGCATCTCTGTAGCCCGTGAGATTATGAACAAAGCAATATTGAAATAAAATGATACCTTTTTGAAGGCACCTGGCCAGTCTGGGAAGAAAGGGCTAATGTGAGAGCAGGTATCTGGGATAAAAGAAAGAGTTCGTGACCATGATGCTCTAAACCAAGACTCAGAACACATGGTCTTTCTGAGCCAGCCAAGTATGTATAGGCAGAATCGTTGGTGTAGAATGTGAATGCTCCTCCTGAACCTGTATCAATGGGTATTGTTGTACAGACATGGCCTGGGGTTGGAGGGGGCAGCTAAGCCAGACAGCTAGGGTCAGCCTGGAGCTGGAAGGGAGGAATTCAGTCCTGGTGAGGGTGTTCACCAGGGAGACAAACTGGGGGCTCCCTGGGAGTCTTGGCAGCAGCTTCTACCAGTTTGGATGCTTAAGAGATGGAAGGATGCCAGGGGAGGAGGCTGTTGGGAGTTTCTTTTTCCCTATGAAATTATAGAAATGCTACCTTTCAATCAACTGTTGAGGGAACTGCCTTTAAGAGCTTCAAGTGAGTCAGATCAGGGGATAAGAGGAAAGGAAGAGTTGCTGAGGTGAAGCGAGCACCATGGGTCACCTTCTGCCTTTGCAGCAGCCCATCTGGACTGTGCATGCCAAGTTGCGGTCTGAGAAAATAATATTTCCTATATTCTGTGTGTGTGCATGTGTGTGTGTGTGTGTGCGTGCGTGCGTGCACATGTGTGCGCACTTTCCATTCTTAACAGCGGTGCTTTCGATAAGCAGTATAAAGGTAAAGCCAAGAATTATGCTTTTCATTTTTGGAAATGAAACATGAGGAACCTAGAGGACTCTCTGTGAGATAAGAGCTGTGTGACTTTGTATGAACTACTTAACTTCTCTGAGCTCAGTCTGCACCTCCTTTGCAAGCCTGTGTAAGGACTAGATAAGGTGATGTGCAGTCCTTTCTTCAGGGAGGGTGGTGGACCTGTCAGACAGAGCACTGAGCAGCAAGTTTGCCTGTATCTCCACATTTTGTTTGGCTTTAGCTGGGGTGCTACTGTCCCCTCCAGCTGCAGGAGGTGTCTTGAGTCACTGCCCATGGTAGAGGAGAGAAGGTGGGGTCCACCTTGAGTCTGGCTCTCTTGGATGAGGTTAGGAGGTGCTGACCACAGGTCTGAGGCCCTGAAGAAGTGCCACAAGGACGGTGTTTCTTTCCTGTTGGCACTGCATTCAGTTCCCAACAGTTTGACACAAATAAACTGTTCTGGTAGCTGTTTCTTATTCCACTTTGCCTCCTGTGTGCTGCCCACCACCCTCGCTGGTCACTGGGGCTGACATGTGGGGAGGAGTGGAAAGCAGCCTCGCCGACAGTGTGTGTCATTGTTTGCTCTCTGTGGAGGGCGGGTGTCCGTCAGAGGCTGGAGTCTGTACTCCGGTTGTCGAGGCCTGTGTTGAGGCTGCAGGGGGACCTGGGCGCCCTGGGAACACGCACGAGCTTCTGTCTTCAGAGGCTGGTATCCCAGGCCACTGGTCCTGTGTTTGAGTGCTGCTTCTGCTCTTGAAGAGAGAGTTCGTTCCCCTCTGAAACAGATATGTAGCCGTGGGTGCCTCAGAGAGTTGTAAGAACCAAAATAAGAGTTTGTGAGAGCAACTCTGCCCAGCACTGGCCAACAAGAGATTCCGTTGAGATCCTTCACACACACACACTCCAATCCCTTGAGCCCCTGCTGGCCTGGCTAGAGAGCTGCATGAAAGGGAGACCTCTGGCTGGGACTCCTGAGGGGCTCGTCCTAGTCAAGAATGCCAGGGCCCTGCCAGTGGAGGGGAAGCTTGGATCAGAAGTGATTCGGCAGTCAAATAAAGGAAGAATGCGTGTGAGACTCTTTGAACATGTCCTTTCATTTCATCCCCCACCAGCAGGAAGGGTGTGGAGGTTTAGGCAGGTTAGGAAATTTGTCACCCAGTAAGAGAGCCAGGAACTGTGGTCTCAAGTTCAGCCACCTTTCGATTGTCCCAAAGCACTGTCTGAGTGTGTCTGCCCACCCACCCATTTGTGAATGCTCCCTCCACATGGGCAAGGCACATGCTTTTTCTTTTCATTTCTCTCAGGAACAGGCACCCAGTGCAGAAGTGGGCCCCGTAATGGCTGCTGACAAAGTGCTTAATGGAGATGTTACTGCTGA
>NW_006431079.1:3920164-3937782 GCF_000325575.1 Pteropus alecto
CTGGCTAACATCAAAGCTAGTTTTGTTTTTAGATAGGAATAGGTTTTACTCTGTGGGCTCCAGATCCCCTATTCCCAAATCTCAGACAGGGTTAGTTTTAAAATAGAAGCTCTCTCTTTTCCTCTCTCCCCCTCTCCCAGTGAGTTAGCGGACAGGCCTGCTGGGGTCAGGAAGTCTTCTTTCTTCCTTCCTTCCCAGATAGCCAGGCCACTGCCCTCATTTGCAGTGGAGAACCTCAGGGAAGAGGGAGGGCTCCCAGTTGCCTCAGGAGTAAACATGCTGTCCCCACCTCAACAGTTTCCATTGGTTTTCTTCAAAATTTTTCATTCCTACTTGAACACACCATTTGAAATCATTCAGAAAATATGGGTATTAATTAGAAAAATCTGGAGAAAGAAAAGAGATCCCAGAAATGTAATGGACTCAAGCTACAAAAATGTAAAACATACTTGTGATGCTGTGTGTGCATTGACCTTCCTCCTTAATTAAAACTTAGCATGGATGTGATGTCATGCCCCTGGTAACAGGTGTGTTCCAGGTGAAAATTTCAGCTAAATGTAACTAAGTAATAATTCATCTTAATGATTGGGTGATGACTGAACTAAATTGTAATCTAGGCAGAAGCATAGATTTTTGACAGTTTTAGAGAGTGCTTGTGGTGTGCAAGTGTGTGAGCGCTTTATGTGTTCTTTAGGACGTGGGTGGAGCCAAAGGAGAAGTGTATGCTTTCGGCATCGGGCCACATAAGAGCAGGTGCTGGCCACACCGACACATAGAAGTGGTTGCTTGCCCGAAAGGTTGGTGAACTCTTTTCTGTTATTTCACTGGCTCAGGGGAAAGAAGGAAGGCAGCAAATTAGGATTATAAACATGAAATAAACCTAATGCTTTTAAATTACCTTATGCAGCACTTCAGTTTTGATTTGGCCCTCACCGAAGTCCTTATAGCTTTTCAGAAGATGGAAGCTTCTTAGGAGCCCAGACAGGGTAGGGTTTCTGTTGAGGCTGAGCAAGCTGGTAACCACCCTGTGCTCTCTTTGTTGGGAGCCACCGATGGGCTGGAACCAAACGTTTCATGAGGCCTCTATCCACTTTTGCACGAGGCCTTGGGTGGTTTTCTTATCAACCCAATACCATTGTACCCATGTCCCACCTGGGGCTGGACAGAAGTCAGACAGCCCACCTTGCCATCACCCTCTCTCATTCTAGTGCCTTTGTGACCACATTCCCATGTGGCCCTCTGGAAAGCCCCCATAGGATTTTGGAAAGCATTCTGGCAGTGATTGTCTTACATGTGGTTCAGTTTTTAGGACACTTAAGCCAAGATTGTCAGTCATTTGTCTCTGGGAGCTTCTTTTCTTCTGTATGTCTATTTTCCAGGGAGTTTCAGGGTTGGTTCAACAGTATAACTCACCTCGCCCTTTTTTGGGTATTCCTATTGGCTTACAAGCCCCAAAGTCATGAAAAGCATTTGTGGGTTTTTAGGGGCATTTCCGCATTGAGCTTCTAATCTCAGAGATCAGAAAGGTGGCCGGCCCTTTGGGTGACCTTTTTTGTCCTGGTGAAGCTGTTGATCAGTGCAAGAAAGGATAAATTTAATTTGTACACACGAGCCAGTTGCAGGACTCCCTGAGTAGGAGGGAGAATTTACACGCGGTGGCTATTCATTTCCACATCATTTGTGCAAATCTCTGTTGCCAGGGAAAGGGATATCAAGGTGAATAAGACCTGGTTCTTGCTCTTGAGATGTTCATGGGTTAGTGGAGGAGACAAAGTTGGGCACAGGTCACTACAGTGTTATAACATCAAGATAGAGAACTGAGAACTAACTGCTGGGCCCCTCCTTAATTCAAGATGCCCCCTCTGGGCAGCACGGCTGGAGGCCTGCTGACTTGCAATATGTTTTTTCCCATATCTGACTGAGGGTTCCCATCTTTGGTGGAGCAGCCTATGTGAAGTTTATGCACACCACACAGCTAAAGAGAAAAGTCTCTTGTCTTCACTAGACGCCAGCGATCAGCAGAACCTTACACTAGCTACTCCGTGGGCTCATACAAGCCAGGAGATTCTTGTTCTTTCAGCCCAACTACTAATATTCTTTAAATAAAAGGTATTTCAGAGCAGGGATAGTTTTAAATAATTTTTCTATCATCTAGAAATTAGCAAATTTTACTTTAGAAGGAACTGGGGATAAACATATGGCGGTCAGGCAGAAGGGGTATAAATTATCAGCGTTTGGGGTTATTCTATTTTCATATACAGACAGAGACTGCCATGGACATAATTTCCAACTTGTTGATATGTTGTACCCTATTTTAAGAAATTTGTCAGATTTAAACATTTTTCTTCTTTTGTGAATAGTTTATTTACTCCATCTATTACATTTAATGTATTCTGTGTGTGTGTCGGCCTCTTCAAAACTGTCGACTTCATCATCTATGTGCTGTCTAGAAATGAGATCTTGATGCCCCCCAAATGAATTATGAAAAGCTTTTCATAGTAATATAATTGATCCACTGTTGGCCACACTTATAAAAAAAAATCAATGTAACGTGTTAATATTTCATGAGTGCCCACGTTGCCAGCTCTTTGCAATGGGACCAAACCATAAAGAATGAGAATTGTTTCACAATAGCCCAGCACATGGACAGAGTGCCAGGAAAGAGTTCGGGTCGACTTGAAAGTTTGCAGTGCAACAGGGCCATTGAAAAACAATCCTCTGACTCATGTCAGATTGTTATAATTATTTAATGTCCACAATACAGCCTTGTCCCCATGGATTTATACTGGAGAGGTTTCTTACCCACACATTGTGGTTATTAGCTGGAAAGAAAGCGGCGTTTGTTTATAGTGACATGGGGTGTATCTGTATGGCAAAGAAAACACTGAAGATTCTGTCTTCTTATGAAGGAGGCAGGAATTTGGCAGACAACCTGTAGGAAATTGAGAGACATGTTCTCATTACTTTTCATATATGTGGGTGGTTGCACCTAATAACCATTAAACACCTTTGCTTTTTAACCTTTGTCCTAAACTCTTTGAGAGAATGAAATTACATGCTTACTTTTTATCCATATGGTATCATACAGCTGATGTGCTCCAAAATGTATCTACACTTACAATCATTCTGCCTCCATTAACTCTGGGGTCACGAACACTGTCTCTGGAACCACTGTTAACATTTGTATAAAGAGTAGATGCATTTGGAACAGCTCTCACATGGCCAGATCTCATTAAGCTCTTTCTAAGGACATGGAACTTTTTTTTTTTTTTTTCCCCCAGTATCAAAAAATAAAAAGTTGAGGAAGTAGCACTTTGGGCCCTCTCTGGGGACATGTCTGGTTTGGAGATCAGTGGTGGTGCTAATGACCCAGAGTCAAGGCATCCAGCTCTTTGAGAGATGAAAGCCCTTTGAGTCTGGGAGGGTCAGTCAAGTCCAGCTCCTCAGAACTGCCTTTCTGTCTGTGCCTTTTTGGGCCCTCCCCTCTTTCCTCACATGGAACTCTCGTATTGCCTTTGCTGTCAGAGTTTCAATATCAATGGGTTTCTCAAGCTTAGAAGGGAACAGGGAGACATTGAACCAGAGCAGTGTGAAATTGTCCCGAGGCACTCACAAGCTGGGGTGTGCAGATGCAATTTATAATTGCACCGGAAATACTTGTAACCTTTATCACACTTAGTGGTGGAAATGAAAAAATCTATGTGAGTCAGCTTAGGACTGACTTGGGACCCATATGAAGCGACTGAATCTTTGGTTTTGTAAGAGAACTACAGATAGGAAGCAGATGTAGAAAATAGACTGGAAGTTAAGTGTAAATATATTTTGACCCCCAAATTAGCAGTTATGGTATGTTCAAGGTTTTTTATGCTGTTCCTGGTTCAACAGGATGTCTTGGAGAGTTATAGGAATTTGGGGCATTTTTGATGGTTTATAGAGACCAGAGAACCTTAAATTTTAGAATTAGGATTGTCCTGGAAAATTTGAATGTACGTTGACTGAAATACAAACAGTGGGGTATTGAGAGTGATGCAGATGATGAGCCAGTTAAGAGAAAGGTTTACATTTCAGCATCTTCCCAACCTTGTACTAGTGATGGAGGCTGCATGGTTGCATTGTTATCACTGGTGGGAAACCCTGAGGTGCTTGTGCAGAAGGGATTACTTTCTTAATTTAAAGCAAAGAAGAGCCACCTATATGAGTATTCACTTTATAATCCTTTATTTAAACAGTATGTTTATGTCTTATGTACTCTTATATGTGTATGTTGTATTTCACAAGAAAAAAAAATGTTTAAGAAACAATTTTATTTTGTTATATATTGGCCCAGTTTTAAACCATTTGAAATGGTGGATTGAAAACATGTTGTTATTGTTTCACAGACAACTAAATGGCTTTTTGATTTTCATATGATAAACACGCAACGAAAACTTTGTTTTCTTAACCTGGTGGCGAGCTCTTCGAGGGCAGGGACAGTTTCTCATACTTCCTGGGGCTGGAGGTGGAGGAATTAAGTGAGCAAAGTAGTGGCCAGGCGGGCAAGGGATTTAGTGTTTGGAGCCCAGGGCCTGTGCAGGGAGGGGAGAAGGTAGAAAGTGAAGGGGGTGAAGTGTGAGGTTTTGGAGGGCACCGTGTGCCATGCCATGAAGTATAAACCCCTCCATCATTGCAGAGCCAGATGGCAGACGTTTTAAGTGGGGAAACATGTTGGTGTGACATGATCTGGTTTGAATGAAATATGCTCAGGGCTCTTGCCCTACAGTAATTTTCTGCAACCTATAAGACACTGCTGTTCTGGGGATGGAGAGTGGCTTGATCGTTATGGCAGCATCATGGCCGTGTAGCGTAAGAGCACCCCTGCCCCCATCCACCCACAGGCCATCGAAAGTCGTCATCTCTAACAGCACTTTGTCTCCTGAGAAGAAAGGCACAGTTGTTTTCCTTTCTTCCTCTCTTTCCTCTTGCCCCCAAAGTGTTCTCCTTCTCACCCAAACCATGATCTCAGACCTTGGTAGTTACAAGTCAGACATGTCATGGAGCCTCTTTGAGATCAGTTGTCTACAGTGGCAATGCAATCAAAACACCCTAAAAGAAGGCTTTGGAGCAGAAACTTGCCAGGGTCATGAGACATGCTTGGGTTGAGAGAGGAAATGTGATTACATAAAAAAGTGGAATACAAAGTAATGCCTATTCCATGATTATGGCTACTGTTCCAGGGGGCAAGGACCAGAAGGGAACCCAGACAAATGAAAATCTTTGACTTGTAAGGGCTGTGAAGGGTGAGTGCTAGGTTTCTCAAAGTAAAATAAGTCCATTATGATAATGATTTTATTGCGCCAGTGATGTACATTAATTTTAAGAAATCAAATGCGAATAATTATAAGAGAGCAAGAGTGAGTCTGAAAACCAAACTTGGGAACCTAGTAAGGTATATCGCACATCAGTCTCTCCCAGGCTAGTAGCAGAAATGGCTTGGAGGCAAGGGAAGTGTTCACAGTCGTTTGGGGGCTCTATACCTCTCTGAGCGCTTTGTTTAGTCTTTGCCTTGGCCTCTCCACTACCCCGTCTGCCCTTAAAGTGGGGAAAGTCAACTCCTATTACTGTCCAGGGCTTCTGGAAGCAGAGAGTGTTTCTCTAATTTGTCCACTTCTTTGTTGCTTTCCAAAGCCAGATTCTGTGTGGGATGACTTTCTTCAAGGCCCTGGTGTGATGAGCCATTGAGTAGAAGTGTGTGAAATAACTCTTTGTGCTTTAGTGACATGTTGGTGCTTTCAGGGCAGTGATTTGCCATTCTTTATGTGAAAACGAGAAGTCCAGACTTTTGAGTTCTAGCCCCAGTTTCATTATTTTCTTGCCCTGTGATCCTGATCTAGTCCTGAAACGTTTCCGAGCCTTAATGTTAACAAAGGAAGAAAGTAAAGAAAGAAGGAAAGGAGGGAGGAAGGGAAAGATGAACTGGATCCCATGAAAGGATACATGTTGCAAGCTTTTAGAAATTGTTAAAGCTGTACCTACCTGTGAGAGGATATTTCTGTTCATAATTGCATCATATAATGAGACAGAGGAAAGTGAACCTCTGTCAGAGTTTAGTTTAATTTCTTCAGTAAAATGGGGACATTCATTGGGCATTTCCTGAGCGTGCAAATGGAAATTTAGAGCCTCATCTACGTGGATCTGGGGTAGTTAAATTGTCTTTGAGATAGAAGGCTGCCTTCTCTCTTGCTAGAAATCTAAAGAATACGGGTAGTACTGGATTTAGAACAGTCACGGGAGTCCTACAATAGGGTGACCTCTAAATGGATGTGCAGGTCACATCTCATTTCATTTGTTAGCTTCTCTCTTTGGATTCCATTTGGCTATGTATGTTGGAACTGTAATTATGAGTGCATTATTTGTCTGTAGTGTGTTAGACCTGAAGTTAGTAAATAGTGTGGGAATCCTAGCAGGTGAGCTAGGGAGCATGGATACTGTAAATCTCTAATCAAGACTGAGTTAGACTCACATAACAGGACATCCTTGTTTCACGTGGGAATGGAGATAGCACTGTGCCAGAGAGACCAAAGAGGATGCAGAGCCCTGCCTTTAGATCTGCCACGCGCGGGCTGTGTGATGCCCACTTTGTTAGCTTACCTCATTGCAGCTCAGGTTTTTCATCCAATAAGTGTAATTAGAAAATAGGATCAAAAGAAACAAGGTAAATTGTTCACAGTGACTCCTATGGTAGGGAAAATACGTTTAGGCATACAATTTTTAATGTTTTCATATGTGTGCTGTCTTAGTCTGTTTGGGCTGCTATAACAAAATACCATAGACTAGGTGGCTTATGTACAGCAGAAATTTATTTCTCACAGTTATGGATGTTAGAAGTCCAAGATCAAGACTTTGGCAGATTTGGTATGTGGTGAGGAGGTCCAACTTCCTGCTTCATAGATGGCTGTCTTCTCTCTCTTTGTCCTCACATGCCATAAAGGGAGCACTCTGTTCTCCTCAGCTCCATATAAGGGCACTATTCTCATACATGAGGGCTCCACCCTCATGACTGAATCACCTCTCATTGGCCCCTCCTCCAAATACCTTTATGCTGGGGATAAGGGTTCAACATACGAATTGGAGGAGGAACACAGACATTTAGTTATAGTAGGTACATTGAGGAAACAATATACATAAATTCTGTCATCATAATAGCACTTTTATAACTTTTACTTTACATAGATGAATTTGTTTTGATCTTCACAATTACCTTGTGGGATAGGTACTATCATGTTCCTGTTTAATAGTTGGGGAAACAGAGGGACATGAAGGTCAAGTCCCAAAGCCAGTCAGTGGAAAAGCTGGGATTTGATCTCAAGCGATCTGGCTCCAGAGACCTTCCTTTTAACCCTATGACAGTCTGTTCCAAGGTAATAAGCCCCAGATATGCTGGGTGTGGTATTCCTTATGTGATGGATTCTCATTCATTTGACAGCACACAAAATTTATATGCCATATCAAGAGGAAATAGGTTTGGGAGGCTGAGCCCAAGGTAAAGAGTTCCATGTTCATTAAGATCTCTGAGTGCTTTGGGGAACATGTGGTGATAGCTCTCCTTCTGAGCAGTGGCCATGTTACATGTTGAGCCTCATGGAGATTTGCTGTTTAAGTACATTCTTGGGGACCTCATGCTCTCTGGGGCTTGAGGAACTGTGCCTTTGTATACCAGGGATTTCACAGACAACAGTTCATATTGCTTTGTCTTGAGCTAGATGCAGAAATCCTTCTTTTCTATGCAACAAATAGGTTCTGGCCCCTGGCACCTGTTTCTTGCTGATTACAGCAAATGATCTGGAACCATGAACTACCAGCTCTTCTGGAGGATGATGACTTTTATCCTTTGAATCCGTAGTGTGAAGGATATCATAGATGCTCCATTGAAGCTTATTGAAAAAGTGAAACATGGCTTTATAGAAAATGCCCAGGTCTGTTTTCATGTGTTTTTAAACTATTGGTCAACTCCTGTGGAACTTATAGCCATATACCAATGGGCTAAGCACTGGTAAAGCATTTCAGTGAGCACATTCTCTCAATTGACCTCCCTCGTCCTCTGTCTGCCCCCCTCCCTTTTACGTCCTCTTCTGCTCCTGTTCTCTCCTTCCTCTTTTGCACTTCCTCTTTTTCTTCTTTTTTCTTTAACTGCTCTGCCTCACCTATAGGGAAACTAGAGGTCTAGTTTCTTACACACTGGTCCTCTATCAATGAAAGTCTAGAACACCTTTCTCACAAGTATAGAACAATTATTGAAATAATTATTTTTTAGGAGCCACTGCATACATGGTTCACATACCCATTGCCAGATGTAGGCTTTGGGGAAGACAGGTCGTGGTGCACCGTGTCCACTCTGTCACATGAGAGCTCAGATAATTTATTCTAAGCTTCCCATCCTCAGCTTCTCCCTATGGATCCAGTGGAAGACGGTGGAATGAAGGTGTTGCCTGTGCAGTATGTCTGCTGGGAGGAAGACAAAGAAGGCCTGGAGTTGGAGAAAGCCAATGCTTTTTTCAGGGACGGGAGTTGGGTGGTGTCCGTGTGCACATGCAGTCTGCTCCTCCCGGCTAAGCAGAGGCCTGAGCTCTCCTCCCCTGCCACGCTGCCTTGAAGAATGGCATGCAGTGGCGCCCCGCTGAAGGAACACTTGTGTCTTAGGAGTGCCCTCCTTCTGACATCAGTGTGGTCGCATAGACAAAATTAGCATCTATATTAGTAACGCCCAACCCCAAGAACCATGCAATTATCTCATGATTTTATTTAATGACTCTGCTCTTTTCAAAGCTCATTGGGGTAATCTTCAGAGCATGTCCTGATTACATGTTATACAGACTATAAAACAAGTGAACTAAAAAAGCAATTCAGACCTAGCTCCGGTTTAATTTGTAGTTTTTACATTTCGGGACAATGTTCTTAGTAGGTAATTGTCCAGCTTTTTTTTTTTTTTTTTTTTTTTTTTTTTTTTGCATATTTCGATTTTTACTTGTTTTATAGTTTCCATTCCTCTAACACATCTCATCTGTGATAGTAGCAGTGAAGACAAGAGAGGAGCTCTCCTGGATCTCCTTCACCTTGCTAATCAGCCCATCTCCCAAACTCTTAAGGAAATGTTTAATGACTAATAATACCTTGCAGGACTTGTGTGTGGAGCCTTGGGGTCTCTTCTAAATGGAAAGCCAAATTGCAGGCACTTGCCTGCTATGTGATCTTGGGATCTTGGGTAGTTTACTTCTGAGCTCTGATATACTTGCCTATAAAATGTTCCCACTTTATAGCAAGGCCTGCTTCACAAGGTTGTGCTCGAGCTTAAATGAGGTAATTCTCTGAGAAGTGCCTGGTCCATAGAAGGCATTCAAAAGTCATTTGCTGGGGTAGCATATGTACTGAGACTGCCCAAATTGCTGCACAGGTGGGGATGCTGGGGATTTCCTAGGGAACTCTGCTCTTTTCACCTTTTCATCCAGAGATACTTTCTCTAGGTGGAAAAATGCAAGAGGGAAGGGAGAGTAAGTACTTCTGTGACATAGATAATTTATTCTTCCTTTAGGCCATTTTGAGAGTAGACCAAGCTATGTATGGGAAAAGGTGCAAGGCTGGGACATGACACATTAATTGTGTAATGTACTGGTTTTATGTGACAAAAGCTCGAGTTATGATGGGATATGTCCAGTGTCAAATTTTCTTATCCCCGCCCCCCTCCCCCCCCCCAAAAAAAATCATTAGTAGAAGAAAGGAGAAAAACACATTTACTTGATATCTATTATGTGACAGGCGCAGGGGGTACAGAGGTGAAAGTGACAGTTATTGGGGGGTGCAGAGGGTGTGAGTGCCAGGGATAGGAACTAAAGAGTTATTGTCCACAAATGAGGTAATATGTAAATGGAGGTAAGCAAAAGGCTCAGGAGGAGCACCTGAGTGTCGCCAGTTTTCCTTTCAGCAGATGGAGGCCCGCCTGCCCCACACCAAACAAATATTCCAAATCATGGGAAGCTAAGTGATTTTGGCTTTTCACCTCTCTGAAATACTGGAAAATGAGAACTTTTTTAAAATTAGGCAAATGAGATCTGGTTCTGCCCATACACTTCATTTTTTTCTTTCTTTCTTTCTTTGGCTAAATTTTAAATACTTTGAGGCTTTTATTTTTTAATTTATTTTTTCATGAAATCTGCACCTATAATGCCTAGTTTGTTTATTCATCCATTCATCTTTTTCTGTCAGATTTATTGTACTGTGTGATAGAATATGTAAATTACACAGAACTAAATGTACACGGGCACTGGGTTCTACATACAGTAGGTATTCAGCCATTGTCTGCAGACTTGTCTAACAGTATAAACAGTAGTCATTCTAGGCAGGTGCTGTGATAGAGGCTGGAAGTTGTGTACAGGATAGAGTGTGAGGGTGTGTCAGAGCCAGCAGTTTCGTCAAACAGTCAGATTCTGAACAACCATCTGTGCCACTTGCCGGGGCAGCTAAACTTTCACCTTTTAGAGAAAACAAGGTCTTTGGAACCAGCGTGTTCTTTCAAACAAAACTGGATGCTGCCTGATTGTTTCCATCGTGGAACCAAGTTGTTTTAAAAAGAAATCTGGCTGCTTTGTTAAGATAAGAGACTGTTGTGTGAAAATTGCTGAATGAGAGCTCCCACTGGAGGCTCCTCCTCTTCCAGACCCCTGCACAGTTCACTCCCAGCTGGTTCATGTGGTGATGAGGGAGAGGGTTTGGGACAGATTGCTGGAGCCTCATTCTCCCAGTTCCTCCCAGCCCTGGACGCTGGGATGAGTGGAAGGTGGAGAGGTTGGTGGGGGCCAGGATCCTGGCCTCATAGAGCCAAGCTGACCTGGAAGCTGTTCCGTAGTTAGTAGTGATGTCACCTTCTGCCAGACTGTGCTGCCCTGTTTGCCCTCCCTTATGTCACCTTCTCTCCAGTTTACACAATCATTGCATGAGACAGTGCTGCTTTTTTACATTAGTTTTTAATAATTTTATGTGTTTTATCTATTAGATGTTCTTAATTTAAAATACTTTTTTTTTTTAAGTTTGTGAGTATGTTTTTTATTTGTGTGATCATGAGTCGTCAGTATAAAAAAATATCCAACTCTGGTTTGTAAAATCTTCAGAAAAGATAGTAGCATGAGTAGACTACTTTGTGCAATTTATGAATACGGCTTTCTCCTGAGATCTGGAACAAGACAGTGATGTCCATTCTTGCCTCGTCTATATAAAATTTTGGTGCAGGTTAGGACATTAAAGACATCCAGATTGTAAAGGAAGAAGTAAAACTGTCTATTTGCAGATGAATTGAGCCTGCATGTAGAAAATCTTAGGGAACACACACACGCGCACACACACACACACACACACACACACACACACACACACCATGAATCTATTAGAGAACTAATAGTTTAGCAAGCTTATGGAATACAAGATCAATACAAAAATCAATATGATATACTAGCAAAAAACAATCTGAAAATGAGATTACAAAAACAATTCCATTCAAAATGGAATCAAAAAATAAAATTCTTAGGAATAAACTTTACAAAAGGAATATAAAATCTCCACACTGGAAACTATAAAATATTGCTGAGAAAATTAAAGAAGATCTAAATGAATAGAGCAGTATTTGATGTTCATAGATTGGGAGACTCAATATTGTTAATTCTTCTCAAACTGATTTATAAATTCAGTGAAATCCCTATAAAAATGCCAGGATGTTTTTTTTGAGGGGGAGAGGGGGGAGTAGAAATTGACTAGCTCATCCTAACATTTATACAGAAATGCAAAAGACTCAAAACAAAGAAAACAATTTTGAAAAAGAAAAAAATAGAGGATTATATGTTTGGGCTTCAGAACTTACTATAAAGCTACAGTAATCAAGACGGTGTGCTCCTCGTGTAAGGATAGATCAGTGGCACTGAATTGAGAGTCTAGAAATAAGCTATTAATTACATTTATTGTGGATTGCTTTTTCTATAAAGGCGCCAAAGCAATTTAATAGAGAAAAAATAATCTTTTCAACAAATAATGCTAGGACAATTGGATAGCCACATGCCAAATAAAATAAAATAAAAGCCACTTTAAACCTTTACCTCACACCATACACAGAAAATAACTCAGAATGAATTGTAGACCTAAATGTAAAAGCTGATGCTAAATCTTCTAGGAAAAAAAAGTAGTAAAAGATCTTCATGACTTTGGGTTAAGCAAAGAGTTCTTAGATATGAAACCAGAAGCACAGCATGTTAAACTACTTTCTGGAAGGTTTGATAGCCGTGCACATGAGACCATCTGACAATACCTTTGCTAGTATTGAAGATAGTCTTTCTAAAAACCTTCACTCATTCAGTCGGTGAAAGTGAACACTTTTTGGGGGGGCATGTAGCTATCCAATTGTCTTGTTCGTAGTAAGGTCAAATTTTTTAAATTTATAAACTACTCAAAATTATTAAAACTTTCTGGGCTATTCTAGATCTCTGTTCTTTATTTTCCTAACCTACCAAAGCTTTCAGGAGAAAATATTTTCTTGAGGAAGAACATAAGTTTGTGGGGCTTTGTATATTGAATTACATGTTTCCTTGTCAGCTGTGGATCCAACAGGCCCCCATAATAGATCCTTAGTGTCTTTTGTCCTTCAGCAAAGACAGTAGTGTGAGCAGTTAGTTTTTAAGAAATGAACAGCAGAATAGGAAATGGACATAGGCCAGACTACTGTGGTAATCAGGTGTGATAAGAAATAGTGTGGGATTTGAAATCAACTTGCTTGGGTTCGAATCATGGTTTACTTATTGCCGGCTTTGCAAACCATAGGCCTGTTACTTAACTACATCAGGTCCTTAACTTCATCTGCAAAATGGAGATGTGAAAATGATTTCTCTCGGGATTGCTTTGAACATCAAATGAAAAAAAAAATTTTTTTTCTTCAAATGAAATAAAGTTTAGTGTTATACCTGGCATATAAGAACCCATTATTAATTAATATTGTCATGGGTTGGATTTCAGATCCCTGGCCTTGGAGCTCGGACCCTGCCTGACACTTCCTGAAAGAGGTTCTTCCAGGCATTCCATGCAGTCTTCTCTCTCTCTTTTTTTTTAAAGTACAGTTCAATTGAAAGATAGGGAGCAGGGTTTTTTGTCACTCCAGATATGATTTCCTTTGGGGCTGCTGTGCTCCCTATGGTTTGAATTCATAGAGTAAAGGGCAACAGGGAATTCCTCCCAACTCTCTGTCTCCGAGAATACCTCTGGGTGCTAGCAAGATGCCACTCATCAATTCTGTTGTTATTGTTTTTAGGGCTGTAAGCCCTCTGGATAGAACCCAGTGGATTTTCTTGAGTGCAGAAGAATTAAATGAGGTGAGGGAAAATCATTTAGACTTTATCATCTTCAGCAAACTATGCCTAATCTTGCTTTAGCCCTAAACTTACATATCTTGGCTCTAACTAGCCTGAGAGTACTTCATAGTCAGGAACTGTACATTTTAATTCTCTGCATCTCCTAGGCACCTGGCTCAATGCTAAGCAAACAATAAGCATTCAGGAGATGCAGGAATTGTGCAAGCATTTTCTGAGTTTCCATATAGATGAAGTTAAGAAATCATATTTGTGTTAAATGATAGACATATGCATGATCTCATTTAATTCTCTTAACACCCCTTGGAGGGAGGTTAGGAGAATTGGAACACATTATCCTTATTTTACACACAGAAAAATTAAGGCCCAAATAGGTTAGTGGCTTGCAAAAAGTGATATAGCTCTTAAGAGGAAAAGCAGAGGTTTGAATTCAGATCTACCAACTCTAGCTTATAAGGTCATTCTCTTGCTTTCTGTTGCTCATGTTGAAGACCGTCGTGTGCATCAGATACCACCAAATCAATGGGTTTGTCCTAGTGATAGAACACGCATCCTGTGTGCTTATTTTTATATTTTCAAGAGGAAGAAAAATTTTTTCACATTCAGAATGTTGAGAATGAGAAAAATCCTAGGTCCAAAGGATTTTACTCCCCCTGCCCCCAACTCTCTGGACAAACGCTTATGGTTTATGGACTTCATATTGTGTATTGCCCTCTTTGAGCCCGGACAGCTCAAATGGATGCTTTTGTCACCATCTCTCCTTTTTTGGCAGTTGTCTCCCTAGCCAGTGAAGAAATGAGAGAAAATGACATTTCTTGGCAGTGGAAAGTAGCAGTTGGTGAAACTTTAGAAGAGAAGCGTTTGGCGGGGAGGGGGAGGCGGCGGGTGTGTGCGTGTGTGTGTGTGTGTGTGTGTGTGTGTGTGTGTGTGTGTGTGTGTGTGTGTGTGTGTTTTAGTGAACAAGAAAGGGCCACAGCGGAGCCAGTTGTTGGTTTATTTGACTGAAGCATGTGTTTGCTGGCATCATGATTGTCAATAAAAATCTTTAAAAATCCTAGCTTGACTCTTGAGGGCCGAGGGGGCTGCCCTGAGCTGTCCAAGACGGAGATCTCTTCCTGGTGGACACTTGATTCACAAGTATGCTAATTATTCATTCTTCCTCTGTGCAGCCTGCTGAAACAATCACCCAGCTTGTTTGGTGCACAGTGTGGCGTCGGACAGCAGGCCTTTTTATGTAACTGATGGCTTTGTATGTTCATATTGTTCTTTATGTACTTATTTTATAGCTTATGCAGCAGACATTCGAGTCAATTAGCTTCTTGTCTTACAAACTGGGCGCTGCTGTTCGAGAACTGAGTTAGAAGGGTGTATTCGAAGGCGACCAGGAGACCTCTCTCCTTTCTTTTTGTGCTGTGTGGGTTGGTTTCAAGTTACAGCATTTTTATTGGCTCATCTTGGCTGAACCTTGGTTTCAAAAGCTGGCATTTGGGAGTTGAATTTCTTAAAGCCATAGCTTTTCTTTTCACAGAATTGAAGTCTAGCAATACACATAGCTCACCCCAGGGCAGTGTGACTTTTTTTTTTAAAACCAATTGATATGTATGTATATTTTTTATAGTGCTTACTAACCAAAAATCCAGTGAATGGTTTCTGTACTCACTGTTTCTTCACTAGTACCAGCACAGACATTCCCTTGGTAGAATCCTTGTTTCTTTTTCCTTTGCATTTTTCTGTATAATCTTACTCCTGTTTTATTTTTACTCCTCTGTCTTAATTGTTTTCTTCACCAAGTTTTTTTGTAGGGGTGGGAGTTAGGGGTGGGGAGGAACCTGCCTCAAACCATTTCGGGAACAAGTTGGAATATGAATAAATTAGTTAAATTCTGTTATGTATATCCCACAAACTATTTCTGCATGTGATAATGTTTATGGGGCATAGATTCACTGTTTTAAGCTCATGAGGATTTTTAAATATTAGAAAGAAATTTACCAAAAAAAAAGAAGAAATGAAAATTTCTCGCTTCCTCTTTGCATATCCTTTATTATGGTTTTAGCTCTTCAGCCTGATTATTGTGGTGATGGTGGACCTGGAGGTACCCATGTCAGAGGAGTTCCCCCTAGACCTGAGTGCAACAGGCAGGATTTTTATCCAGCACCCTTTGACCCAGTAGAGCTTATGATTCTGCATGGCAGAGACTCGTGTTTACCCTTGAATCCTCAGTCTTCCCTTGTGCCTGGCCCAAGGCAGTTCTTCAGAAAATATACTAGAGAATGAATGAGCAAGTGAGCCCATCCGCCCAACCTCTCCTCCCCTCTGTGTAAGCATCCATAGCCTCTCCTGAACCAGAAAATCTTCACTCAGCGCATTTGGCTGTGTTGTATAGCTGTGGTCATCAAGGGACCCTGGGTGTGCTTTCGGCAGCAACTCAATTCTTTGGAACAGTCCGTGCCAGCCGTGATTAAAGCATAAAACATTGCTTACCCTCATATTTGTCTTTAGGAGGAAAATCTAAGCCCAAGAGAAGGATCTTGAATTTATTTCTTATTCTTGCTGACTTTGAACATTGACATTGCTAATACTGATCCTCAAGCCAAATAGTTTTCTTTACCCATATATTTATTGAGCATATTCTTCATTTGGGGCTCCACTGTTAGCACAGGAGATGGAGAAGCATGAAGAGGTGGTGTGCTTCCCCTGGCCCTTTACTACCTAGTTGTAGAGATTAGGAATGAACTTGAGTATAATTATGAAAGGCATAAGAGTGAGAGTATATTTAGTATGTGCTATATCCTGAAGGTGGTACATGGTGCCTTACTTGTAATCAGTTATTTAATTCGTGACAGGATACATGTGTGTTAGCATCATGAGACTGTTGAGGCCATCTTTATTTCTTTATAACACCAAAGACATTTAAGGGCTTTTTAACAGAAGGCTGGGATAGGAGGAGGGTTAGCAGCTGTCTGTCAGATAGGACAAGGACATTTCTTACTGGCAAAATCAGAGAAGTTTGCCGAGCTGGGCCTTGGGGGTGGAGAGACTGAGGGAGGACAGGTGTAAGGACATAGAGGCCAAGGGGGCACCAGAGAAAGGACCTTGCGGGAGTGTGTGTGTGAGAGGCCCCTGTGTCATTAGGAAATAGTGGAGCTTACTTAGCCTTGCTGAATTGGAGGAGAGAATTGAGAGAAAGGTGGGGTGACAATGACCCAACAAAGAAAAAGAACATACTGGGGACTAAGCTGTACCTCACTTCACTGGGCAGATGGGGTCGTAGGACAGCCTGCTCTGCAGAGATCCACAAAGGCTAACAATGGGGGTACCCTAATGGACACAGTAGGGATGAGCAAGTGGCCCAGATGGAAAGACCCTGGTCTGTCTTAGGGGAGTCAGCTTACTCTTACATTTCTCTGCAAATTCCAAGATGCTTGGTTCCTCCAATGAATTCTTGAGCTTTTTTTTTTTTTTTTTTTAGTAAAAAGAAATATCTGCTGTGAATTCTACGATATTACTTTTTTCTATTATTTTAATTTCTGAATTCCTTGGTGAAATCAGAACTGCTCACCTATAAGTATTTCTCTACTTATGTTGTATTTACTTATATCGTATCTGCAGATATTGTCTTGGCAGGAAGTGGGCAGCCTCCCCTTGGTTGACATACTTCATTCATTGGTCTGCATGGACAATTTCCTGCAGTCCTCCAGGGTTGACGTCAAAGCCCCTTAATTTTGGCCCCTAAGGAAGACTCAGCCCAAACCTGGGCAGCCTAAGAATTGGCCTTTCTTTATCGTAAGCTGATGAAGAGAAGGCTTCACCCAGTTATTTCTGGGCATGAAGATCTTTATATTAAGAGGTGAACAGGAAGTAGTGCGCCCAAGCTGTCAGGGCCTCGTTTCATCTGGGAGTGCTGCCTCGCTGCACGGCACAGTCCACCCCGCTTTGTTCTTAGGTGTCTGCTGCTTGTGTTCACTTAATAGACAGGATCTAGGATGTGTTCATTCTTAAAAAAAATCTGTTAGCGTGTGTATAATACACATAATATTTTTACACAATTATAAATAAATTATGTGTATATTATACACTAATTATATTTATAATTATATTTTACACATGCACACACCCTAATTTTAGTTCCTATTTGTGGCCAGTGTAAAAGCAAAAATCTAGCCAAAAATGTAAGGAGAGTGTCACACACACACTGTGCCCTTCCCTCCTCTGTCTTTTCTTTGGCTGAGCCTTCTGCTTCCTCTC
>NW_006431079.1:3937830-3955693 GCF_000325575.1 Pteropus alecto
GGCCAGGTCCCACCATTCAGTTCCACAAATGAAATAGCTTTGGTGGATGTAGCTCTCTCTGCATGAAATGCTCCCCTTCACTCCCTTTTAGTCTCTAAATTTCAGGATCCCTCCTCCATGAAGCCTGCCTTGTCTGATTTTCTGCCTCCTACCCTTTTCCAGCTTGTCCTGTCTAAATATTGTTCTTCAGAGCCTGTATGAAATACCACTTCTTACGTGGATCTTTTCCTGCAGAACCTACCCTTCCCCTGGCCTGTCTGCCATCTAAAGACTTCCCTGAATTCCCCCAGTGCCCTGAGCTGATCTTAGATCTGCCTTGTTTACCATTAATTGGGTGCACGTTCCCCTCAAACTTGGCCTCATTATTTTTGTGTCTCAAAAATATTGCTCTTAGGTAGTCAAGAAATGCTTGTTTGAATTAGGTTTTTTTAAGTAGATTCCAGAGAAGTCTTTTTCTTTTTTTTAAGCAAAAGGAAAATATTGTAAAGTCTTGATTTGTCTTTGACTGCTTATATTGGCTTTAAATATTTAAGCTTCATACTGTACTTATTATTTATTTATTATAGAGGTGTGCCTCTTTGTTTTAAATAGGAAGGAAACATTTGCCCTTCCAATTGATACACCAGACAGGGGATTTACGACTTTCAACAGGTTTAGGAGGTAGGGAACCTGCCCCAGGATAACTGAAACCAGAGCAGTGATCTGACTTACCCAGAGGCAGTGAGGGAGCCACAGATTTCAGATTCACACTCACATCTCTGTCTCCTTCCTTTGAACCACACTACCTCCCAGCAATTATTTAGCTGGTTACTATGTAGCACAATACATTAAATTGAAAGATGTATTTGTTTACAATTCTAATTCCGTGTGTATGTATCGGATCTTCATAGTTTGGGGGCATATGAAAGATTGTCTGTCCCTAAATTAAAAGCCAGCAAATGAACAAAAACCAAAATGGAACATTGTGAGAGACAGTCATTTAGTTAATGTAGACACTACATTAACTAAATAATGGGTAATAAATACAATGGAGATGACTGTGAAAAATAAGCTAATCAAAGTTTTTGGTAAATCATCCTCAAAGCCAGACTGATTCTTAGTAAAACAAGAGAAAAGTGGTAATGTTCCCAAGGCTGTGTTTAATCTATACATTCTTGGTAAGACCTTATTTTTCCTTTTTTCCATTGAGTTTAAGGTTTCCTTCTGGTTCTTACACCAATCATTAATAACCACACTGTTATCACAGCTCAAAACTTTCCTATTGACACTTCAATCATTTTTAAAGATCTTGAATGTTCAACCTGTATAAAGCTAACCTTTTGCACTCTATTAAAATTTAAGAACCCCTTGATTCTCAGTGAATGCCCCAGCTACTGGATCATGAAAGCATTACCTTGTGCCAAGGGCATGATGCAGTACACTCATTCCTTTTTAACAAATAATAAGAAGTTTGACTTTTCATTTACACATCTTGCCAATTGCTAACAAGTTTCTATCTCGTTCAAACACCAGATTGATCCTAAGAAATTGAAAATATTGATTTAACCCTCTGTCTGATTTGTACTGCAGGCACCTGCTAGTGCAGTCTTAGCACATTACAATTGCTTGGCTGTAATTCCTCAGGGGACCACTAATAACTACCACATCTGTCTTTTCATCTTCCGAAATTATGCTAGCAGTTGTCCAAGTCAATTGTGATTCATTTGATACTGCTCTCCTTCAAGACATATTGCAACCAAATAGACTTGCTCACCAGTAATATATCTGATGACATAGTTAGTTCTCGTTAATTGACAGAATGATTCAGGCTTTTATGGATGGCATTAATTGGTCCCTTGTGTCCATGCAATAATTGACCAGACAGAAGAAGCAGCATTAGCTTTCACCCAGTCAGGAGAGTTTTGAGATGAGGTAAATGTAGTAAGGATGACAAAATGTCTGTATGTTTAATCAAGACTTTATCAATGAATTGAAAAAAAAGATTTCGGAGGAATCATAATTATGATCATAATTATGAACGTTGCATTCTAGCCCACAGAGATGTACTAAAATGCAGGTCTATCCCTGCCCCGCTCCCAGCCATCTTGTGCTGAAATGTTTAAATACAGGGTACAACTTAAATCTAATATATGCAAAGCAGAAGAGTGCTATACCTGAATTAAGGTAATTTGAAAAGGTAAATATAAAGAGATCTTTTTGACATGCACCATTAGTAATCCAACAAACTGAGCACATAAAATCTGAAAACATGGAAATTTCTCGCCTCTTAGAGAATAAGTCACACCCCCTGAATGTTTGGATAAGTTGTCTCATCTTCCTGAAACTTAAATTTCCTCCTGTTACATGCTGTTGAAAAAAGCTTTGCCTTCCTTTTTCCTGCAGGATAAAGTTTTTCATGTACAAAAATGTTTACAACCTATTACTGCTGTTTATTCCCCCCTACTCTTTTAGTCACAGAGAATTAATATTTCCAGGGTTTAATACTATATAGCCATTTTAGAAACTCCCACTCATCCTTCAAGAACCCTTCCAGATACCTCCTTGATTTCTCAAACCAGATGAGCTGCCTCTTCCTAGGTACTTAGACATTTGCTTCCTGGTTCCCTCAACTAGACTTTGAGCTAGCCTTGGGCAAGGGCTGCATCTAGGTGTTTGACACCTGTAATTATGTAAGGACTTAATAAATATTTGTTGAATTGCATTGAAATAGTTAGATCTTGGGGAATGAGAATTTAAAGTTTGAATTCAAGAAAGATGACTTGGTTAAAATTAGTTGTCAAACAGTATGTCTCATAGCCAGTGTCAACAAGTGGCTGGCAACCAGTGTTGGGAGATAATTACAGTTTGGTGTAAAACAAGCCATTTGAGGTGTGAAAGATAATTACCGAGTTCACATTTGGAGGGTGGAGGGTGAGGTATGAATTATGCAGAATAGGTTTTCTAGTGTTTCATTTACAGACTATTCATATTTTTTAGGTCATTTATTACGTGGGCTGGACAGTAGCTGGAACAGATATGCATTAGGTTTTGACTTGTGAACATCTGACATGGCCTCTTTTTAAGGGCAGTGCAATCTGACAAGCCAGGGCTCAAATCGTAGCTCTGCTGTCTATTAGCTGTGTGCTTTAAGTGAGCTCTCTGATGTAAGGCTCAGCTTCCTCATCTGTAAACTGAGAGTAATAATAGTACCTGTCTTGTAGGATTTGTGATAACGAAGAGGGATGTTTGGGAAGTGTATTGCACAGTAGTAGGTATACAGTAGGCACTCAATAAATGGCGCTTGTTACTGATTTAAGATATGTTTTGACACTTCCTTCTGAGAGTTCAGAAAGGGAGAGAGTAAATACAGCTGTTATGTAAAGAAAATCTTTAGAGTTTTGTGATTTTTACCCTGCCTCTAGTTGTGTGAAGTTGCCTTTGTCTCTGTGAGATTATGTGCAGCTTCCAGAGGACTCGGAGCATCATGTTATAGCTCAGAATGTAGTAGAGCGAGGGTAGCAGCAATGTGCCAACACACCTACAGTGATCGCATGTAAACTCAAATCTTGTTTTTGTTTTTTTTGATTTTTTTTTTGTTTTTTGTTTTTGTTTTTGGTTTTTTCTTCTAAGCAGCAGATCGACCATTGTGATGGGCAGTATTTGATTTTCACTGGTTTGGGATAGATTCCTGGTGACACCAATAATTTATTATTCAATCTAGATCTAGCATTTTCTGCTTACAGAACATTTTCATATTTGTCAGAGAATAAATTTCTTTGGCAGCGAGATTTTAAATGGTGAAATTTATACAAACAAACGTTGGCTTCTGACTGGCCTAGGAGTATGTATTGCTTTTTTTGTAACCTGCAGGTTTAGAAATGGAGGAAGAGAACATCTCTGCAAACTCGGAGACCCCAGTACTGGGAAACCAAGGCTGGTACTTATATGTGGACCTGACTGAAACAATCTCTCCAAATGAAAAGGGTTGGCACAGAGTAGGTTTTTAAGTTGTTGGATGAATGGATGGATGGATGAATGAATGAATGAATGAATGCCTTAATGTTGCTATTTGGAGTTTTATTTGAAAGTAATTATTCTTTTAAAATGTTACTCTTGCAACGACAGAGGGCACTGAGTATAGTGTAAATGAGGTCAATCAGGTTGATTCCACGTAACCCCTAACTGGGATCATTACACTGAGGGAATGGTAATTTAACTTGGAGCAGAGCAGGTGCTTAGTAATTTTGGAACCTGTTAGACTTTAGGGGGCAAGCACATGGGACTTGGAAAAAGAGGTAATAAAATTTGGGAAAAGAAGTAGAACTACGAAGATAATGATAGAAGAAAGTCATTTCCGACTGGGTAGGAGGCGGGGGAAGAGGATGAATTCTCCCTCTGCCTTTTCTCACTTAGAACATAAGCAGTCACTATTAATAGCCTTACTCTTATGGTTGGATAGATTTTTGTGGACTGGTCTTGCATTTATGAGCTCACCAAGATTTTGTGGACTAGCTGGAAATTAACTCTGCACGTTGTCTTTCAGGGGAAGTTTATACCCTCTTTCAATTTCTGACTTCAAGACATGGAAAACAACCCCATGGGGTTATTTTGATAAACCTTCACCATATCATAGACATCGTGGGGTAAAATTGGAGAGTAATGGTACATTTGTCGTAGGAAGAATAAGTGGATCTGCTGTTCCTTGGCAAAGATCACCTTTGGAAAGGGCTGTATTATGAAAAATGCAGTTTCCTTAAGTACAACTAACACAGCCTTAATGTGTGCTTTTTAAAATTTTTTTAATGTTCAGCAACTAAGCTCAAGTTAATTAATGGCTGTGCATCCCACAGTGACTCTTTCTCAAGCCAGGCACACTTGTATATACCCTAGTGCATAAAGGCAAACAACTTAATTAACTTACTTTCTATCCATAATTATCTTGAAATGAACTATTTATAAATAGTTCCAAGAGTTAACACTGCAAGCATATCTTAAAATCCATTTGAAGAAAAGAGGCCAGCATGGTTGGCTAGCTTCTCATTCCTCTCTTTGCCTACGTAGGTATTAATATGAACAGTATGTTCATATTGAAATAAAAAATAACATGTTGTGTTATTATTATTATTATTGTTATTTTGCTATTATGAAAGACCACGGATGGAATGGCTTAACAAATTTATTTCCTCACAGTTATGGAGGCTAGAAGTCCAAGATCTAGGTGTCAGCAGGTTTGGTTTCTGCCGAGGTCTCTCTTCTTGGTTTGCAGATCGCTGTCTTCTCGCTGTGTGGCCCTCCCTCTGTGCATCCCCATCCACCCCTGATGTCTCTTCCTCTTCTTATAAGGACACCCGTCAGACTAGATTAGGGCCCTACCTTTATGACTTCATTTAATAACTACCTCCTTTAAAGGTCCTATCTCCAAATACAGTCACATTGGGGGTCCAGGCTTCCACAGAGGAATTTCAGGGGGAGGACACAGCTTAGTTCATAACATACGTGAATAGTCATTGACATGGGTGAGAGTAACCCCTTGTGTATGCCCTACCCCTGGTCAGGGCAGATTTCCTGGAGAGAAGGGCTGTCTGAAGTGGAAATTGATACAGAAGTAGGAGTTGGCCAGGCAGAGAGGGAGGGGAGAACTATCTTAGACTAATGTCTAAAGGTCCAGAGGACATGAGAGAGAATGGAATGGGTAATTCATTTGTGACTGGATTTAGAAATACTTGCTTTTTTTGTGTCTTCAATTTGAATGCATATGCACATGAATTGTATTCTTTAACTGCATCAGCTCTGTAGAATTTAGTGCCCCTTGTCCTTGGATTTGTGCGTGGTGTTAGATGTGAAAAGGGCATAAAATGCAGTCACCTTTACCTGTGGAGGGTCAGGGTTATGAAATGAGATTGACTGTGTAGCCTTCTCCCCATATACCTGTGCTACTCTGGGTGGGTTTCTTGACTGCTCTCTCCTTCACCACCTACAGGTGCTGCCTCAGTACAGGCAGTTGTTTGGCAGGTCGGCATAGGGGTAGGATGGAGTACCCCAACAAAGTAGAAGACTAAAGAAGGGGGGAAATCCCACCTACATACCTGCAAACCAGAGCCAACCACTGTTAGCATTTTGATGTATTTTCTTCATAAAACTTTATTTTACAAAGTTGTGCTCATCCTATGTTTTATCTTGCTTTCTTATAAGCCGTTCTTATTAAATGTAATTTTGAATGCCTGTTTAATGTTATACTCGGAGTTTATTTAACAATTCCTTATCTTTTAGTTGCTTAGCGTCTCTTTTTCTCCACCACTAAGATAACTGTGACAAACATCTCTTAGCAACTCTCTCCCCACCCCGCTTTCTACCACTCACCCTTCTCCATCCCCCTGTGCCAATATTCTAGAATAGATCCCTAAATTACAATAGGGACAAAAGTTATTTTTAAGGCTTTTGATACATCTAATCAAATTGCTTTCCAAAAAGACTAAATCAATATATACCCTTCATAACAGTATATGCTCTTGGGAACATAGAGGATCAGTATAAGCAAAAATGGGTATTTTACTGGTGTTTTACATTGCTTTGACTTGACTACATGTGAACCTTTTCTCATTTGATCAAATCATTTATGTTTCTTCTTTCGTGAATTAGCCTTCACTGTCCTTTGACCAGTTTTTCTGTTGGCACAATGGTGCTTTGAGGGAAACAAAAAGTTGCAGAGGAATAAGTGTCCTCTCTTCCCTCAAGCTGGCAGTGATGCATGTTGGAGGAGTGTAAGCCTGTTTCTGTTTGACCATGGCAATAATTGCATTTAGATCATATTTAAAATAATGTGAATGAGCAATTATAATGGTGATGAGAAATGAATTTATTTATATCTAATTTGGGATTCAGCTAATATGGAGAGTGTGTTTATATATCAGATATCGTGCCAGCTGATTTCATAGAAACATTCTTTATCGATCCTTACAACACTTCTAATAAGGGAGCTTTAGGCCCTTTTTACATATAAGAGAACTGAAGTTCAGACAGATTCAAACTGGAATTTGAGCCCGGTCTTCTGACTCCTAGACCCAGGCTCTTTCTTCTAAACCGTGAAACCTGCCCTTTATATGAGATCTGGTATCTGTATTTTTATACAAGTATCTAATCTAGTTGTTTTGGCTCCCGAAATACCATGCCGTGCTATATTCCTACTGGAGCATATAAAGAGACAGGCACACTTCCTGGCAATGAAACTGATACTGGGGATTGCATTTGGGTGAAGATGGATGAAGACATTAGGCCCTTTCTGGAAAGAAGGAAGTTAAAGAGAGACATAAAGGAAACTTAAAATCAAAAAGGATAAATGTAGATTTATCTAGTGTTTTCCTAAGCCCTTCAATGTAAATGTGATTAGAAATGAAAAGGAAGTTTTTTTAGGACAGAGGGTTGCACAATACATTTCAAATCTTGTTCCTCTGTATATCTTAACAGCTGAAATTTAATTGGTTCAGACATTTTGTGAATGAAGGAATGATCCATCAAGAATGATTCAGAGAATGAATGATTCAGAGAAGCAAAGTTAGTTGGAGTGACAACTCTAACTTTTTAAGGTTGAAATTATGGATAGGCAGAACATTATAGATGCCTACCCAGGGCAGACTTGGCCCGAGGGGCGGACCATCACCACTCAGGTAGAGAGAACTCTTTTTGGGGTAAAGCAGGGACTCCAAATGACAGCATCTGTCATCTTTCATGTTTGAGGACACACTGTGGATTTCCCCCAAATTAGTCTTTTTATCTCCTCTTCTCTCTGCCACATTATCAATCTGATTAAGATCTATTCTCTTCAGAGGAATTTTGGAATCTGTGGGATTTTGAAAACAGTACGGTTACTTCATGGCATACAGAATATCCCTATGTATCCTAATAACAGAAGTTCTGAGTTCTGTGTTAATATGGGACCTCCTTTTGTGAAACTTTGAATACATTCAGAAGAAACATGTGACAGGATTGCACTGTCGAGGGGCATTTGAAACACTGCATTTTTCTTGGATAATATTGAATGTGGACAATGCTATGTGGCCTCCAAGAATATTTCAGGGCCTCTGATGCTTTAAGGGAAGAATCAACCTTTCCTTTTTGATTATGTAATCATGATCAAAATAGACTTTGGGATCTGATTCTACATATATCCAGATTAGCTTTTTCTGTCTAATTAAGAATAATTTTGGATTTAAATCCTGTTGGAAGCAAAGTTAAGGACCTATTTTATGCATTTACTAAATGTTAATGATCAAATGTACTTCAAAGATAAATTTTAACATTTAAGGCAAAAGTTCATAGAAAACTGCCCCAGGGTAAGGAGTCCTCAGTCCTTCCCTGCTTTAGGGTCACAAGTGATGTGGCCTTGGGCATGTCTTCTGGATTCTCTTTGCTTTAATTTTCTCATCTGCAAAACAAATTGAAATTGTTGGATGAGATTTAAGTGCCTTCCAGTGCCGACCTTTCTGACTCTTTACAGCCTCTGAGAGAGTTCCTCTAAGTCCAAGCATTATAATTACAAATATTTTCATTGTTTGCATGTTGGTCTTAGTAATAATATTTCGTAATTATGAGCCTTGAGTAGATGAGAAACCACACACATGGCATAAAAGGGTTTGTCAACAGAAAATCTGTGTGACTCAAAATAGAGAAATGGGCTTATAAATTTCTCTTGACAGAAAACATGTCATTACACAAGCAGTTTATGAAAGACCTCTGAGCATTGCTGTACATAGACTTGGGAATATTCTCAAATAATATTTTTTAAAATATATTTTTCTTCCAACTTATTCATTAAAAAAATTTTTTTTTTTTTAAGATCCTAAGCTTCAGAAAGAAGTACCGTGCAGACTCTGTGTATATTTCTGGTCCATTCATTCAGTCAGCATTTATTGATCATCTCCTATGTACAAGGATAAAGCTCTTGCCATCTAGTACCTTGAAAACTAGCAAAGAAGGTGGTCATTGAAGCAAATGATGTTAGATTGCGGTGGGGTTATGAGAGCAGGAGAATGTAAAGAGCATGATCAGGGAATCGTTAATGGCGCGTCATGGAAGGCTTTACTGAAAGATGAACAGAAGTTTGCAGGTAGCAATGAGAGTTGGCATTCTAGGCAATGGAGACTGCAAGTTAGAAAGCCCAGTGAAAGGAACATGGCAGCGAAGGTAATGTGATAAGACCTGTTATTTTAAGTAAGATCACTCTGGTTATAGCCTTAAGGAAGGGTGAGAGTGGGGAGAAGTGGATGATAAGGCAGTTATGAGGCTACTTGAAAAGATCAGATGGAAAATGGATTGGGGATAGATGGATCTGAGAGTTGATATTTATGCAGTTGAATTATGGTGTAAGGATTGTATAAGGATGAGGAACCAGAAGAGGAAGCCATGCATGATTGTAAGGTCTCCAACTTGTGGCAGTTGGTTTGATCACCCTTAAGAAATTCCTTGGCAAGGGATTAATCTTTAGATTCTCAAATATTACATCTTTTGCTGACCAGAAACCTGCTGCCTTTTTTGTTGTTTTTGGTTTTGTTTTGTTTTTTTCTGGTGAAACTTAGAAGCAATGACTGGAATTAAGAGGTGATATAGCCAGCAGTGGTCTGGTAAATATTTTAAACCACACACACACGTATGTACACATATATGTTGGTTAAAATTTTTACTAATATAAAGCACATGTAGCACACAATTTACAAATGCTAATAAAATAAGTAATGCTTTCTATTGTAAATTCCATATGGCAAATTGATTCTCATAGAATATTTCCACTGATATTTTTTTCAACTCTTGTATCCATGGCCAAACCAGACTTGCAGTTGACTAGAGAGCGTAATCACCCTGTCCTCCCTCCAGCCTTTGCACAAGTCTGGTAACATGGGCCCTGTTGCCTCACCTCCCATACTCTACCAAAGGGCTGCTGGACACAGGCACCAGTTTGTCAACACTATCTCCTAGACGCCACGCCATTCAGCAACTGCTCTTGGATTTTGTTTCCGTTTATTCCCCCACATCCGACACCAGTGACCACAGAATCCAGGCATATGAGACAATACAAGACATATAAATCCCAAAGGGGTTATACACTTGATCCTTGGAACCCCCCTTGAGAATCCTTGTCCCAGAATAAATTAATCCTAGATCAAACTGATGAGTGAGTGGGCAGCATACAACCACAACTACTTTTGCACATGAGGATGTTTATTATGGCATTTAAGAAATGTAATTTAATGTGTCCCACAACATAGCCTACTTTTCATCCTACTTTACCTTTCTCCAGCAATTTAAATTGTTGAGTGTTAGTTCTCTTTTTTCAACTTTATCTTTGCCTTCCATGATATTACTAGACTAAATACATCTCTCTTTTCTATTTCTCAGCCTCCTCTGCTGATTCCTTTTCCTCTGATCAACCCTCAGTTCTCTCCAGCTTCCTTTTCCTTTTACACTTTGCCTGGGCGTCATTGGTTGCTCTCATGGTTCAGTTACCAGCAATAGTCTCTTGATTGCTAGATCTGTGTCTCCTGCTCAGCCCGAATCTCTTAATCTCCGACTCTGCACATCCAGCTGCTTGCTAGATGGCTCCATGTGGACATCCTTTGGTGCGCTCAAATTTAAATACCCCAAATGAAACTTACTGGCTCTATTGCTCCATTCTCCTGATTTTCCCCTATTCTTTGTTTCCATGATGTTACTACTGTCTTGGAGCTAAAAATATCAGCTGACGTTGAAATTCTTTCTTTACATCCGCACCAAGTATGTCAAGAAAATGTGGCAGTTTGACCTTTTGATTCAGTCCCCTCTCTTGCTTTCTTCAGGTTTACTTCCTAAATTCAGGCCTTTATCACCTGTCACCTGAATTGTTGCTATGTTCTCCTTGCCTATCTCCCTGCCTACAGTTACCCCCTTCGGTCCAGCCTTCACTCTGTCATTAGGTTTATCCTTCCAAAGTTCAGGTAGGGTGTGTAAGCATTCTCTTTCTTAAGCGCATCTGATGGTACTTTCCGTTGTCTGTAGGATGCAACCAAAACTCTTGGCATGGCTGTCTCACTATAGTAAATTTGCTCATCTTCTGCTAGTCCTCTAGCTACTTACTTCATAAACCAAGTTAAGTAAATATTCCCAATTGGTCACTCAGACTGAAAGGTTTGTAATTAAATTGTAGAGGTAGGCCAATCAAAATTCATATAATGGGGATGGTTCATGTTTCTGAGTAGCAGTCTTTCTCTCTCAACTTTTATTTATTTTTATTTTCATGACATAAATGATCATCTGTTGGCCCCTGATGCCTAGATAAGGGTTCAGGTGTGTGTCATTGTAACACTGCAAATTTGGGAGTGCTGTGTATGTTAAAATAGGTATATCCAGCTGTCTGCATATCTCTTCAAGGATAGAGGGGGCCCATTTGCATCAGAAGCCTCTCATTTTTTTCTCTGAAGTAGATACATGAGATATAGACTTCATATTATGGGAGTTTATACATATGTGGTGGGTCCCTATTTGTGACCTCATAAGTGGAATGTAATTATGCAATGGCTTTCAGAGTTCTGGGAGATATTCGATTGCTCCCCCAGGAAAGTAACTTTATGGCTTTTACAGAGAGAGAGTTTTACAGAGAGTTATACTGGAAATTTATCTTCCCATTCCTTCAGCTGGTTTGTCCCTTGGACAGACCTGTCTGAAAATTGAAATAGAATACTATTTCTCTTCTCAGGTTATCAGTTGTAGCTGTCAGGAGTTTGTTACTGTTTGCCAAAGCCTTTTTTTTTTTCTTTTTTTTTCTTTCTTTTTTTTTTATCATGAAAACATGGTAAAGGCAGAGCATGTGAGAAGTTACATTATTATATGGATGCAGAGAGGGACTTAAAACTAGACTATTTATATGTGAAAGGGAAAAAAAGGAAACAATTAAAAAGAGAAATCTTTAAAAATATATAGCACCTGTGAATATTTTTTTCCTATCTGCATCTCTTATACACCAAGAGGTGGATAGATTGTAAAATCCACGAGGACAGAAGTGCTGCCTCTGTCTTTCTTTGATGTCCACCCCAAGTCATGCCCATCACAATGGATGCTCAGAAGCCACTGGCTGTAGATAGAGAGTGTCTGTCTCCTCTCTACATAGCTCTTGAGATGGCGGGGATAAATGCTGGTTAAGAAGTGTGTTCCTACCTTAGCACATAGACTGTACTTATTCTCCTCAGTCATCTTTCCCCAAGTGAGACTGTGGTGAATGTTGGGTTTGTGTTTTTCTTGGAAAGGATGGCCCTTCTTGTAGCGACTTGCGTTTACTGGGACGTGTGCCATCGTCCTTTGGTTTGGACCTTGGAGACTCGGCTCTTTCAGTGTTCAGAGGAGCATGGAAGGTGGAGGATCGCAGGACACCGGTCCTCTGCTGTTTGTGTTTGGAAGGAATATAGAAGTAGCTAGATCTCGTCATCTCAGTATTGTAGCATTAGACCTTTGGGGGAAACTGAGTCTAAAACAATAACTTTCTCTAAAGTCGGTGACTAGTTAATGGTGGAGTGTGTACTTTTCCGCACTTCCCTGTTCATATGCAGGAGTCTGGAAAGGTCTCTTTTGAAAATGTATCATGACCTCACGAAGTATAAACCTCAAGGTTACATGTGTTAAAGAAATGTAGTCAGTGTTCCTCAGGTGCTGCATTCTGGTGAACAGGCTGATCCTATCCCCTCAAATCACTTTTGCAGAGCAAAAGGAAAAAAAGTCCCATTAATGTTAATCATGGGAGCCTATTATAATGATATATAACTTGTCATAACACATTATAATATTACAGCAAATATATTTAACCCACAGAACATTCTCAGGGGGCTCTTAACTCCCTTTACAATCATGCTTCAAGCTCTATTACAGCAAGATGGAGCTGCAGACTTCTGTGACGCTGCCTCGGCACTTTTGCCCAAAACAGCACTGTGAGAATCTCTTTTGAAAGTACCCCCGCACTGTTTCCCCAGGCTCAAAAGTACATTTGGTTTTGTCAGCACCTGGAAATGGAAAGTTGAGATTTGAAGAGAAAACTTTGGCAGTTATGCACTGAGCTTGTTGGAGACTTGGAGTCTCTGTTGCCATGGAAACCACACTGCCGCCTCATTTATTAATGGCGGCTTGGTGAACTTCCCAAGCTACTCTTGCCCTGTCCTGTAATTCATTCTAGAAAAATGCAGGTTGACTTTTAAGATATTTCCTTGTCATTTCTCAAGCATTCCCTCCTGAGTCCTCATGAGCTGCAGAAAATTGCCCATATGCAGTTTAAAACCACCAATTTTTATCTGGCAGGCGTGCAAAGGCCATTTCCTTTCTTTCATGCTTAAATCGTGTTTATGCCTGCCTGACTTGTTCAATGAGTGATTTTTTAATTATGCCTCCTTTAAGAGTTATATGGATTTAAAATAAAGGAAGAGAGAATGAAAAAATTAAATAATCAAATACTTTGAAAACCTTGATACTAGCATTAAGGAAGTTACACGTTTCTAAGCCTTTACTAACCTTTTATATTCCAAGCTTTTTGTTTTTGTTTTTATCTAAAATGAAAAGTTTGTTTCTTCCCACTCCATTAAGACACTTTCAGAAAATGTCTTAGACAAATGTTTTTAAAGTAAGTGTAATTTCACTAAACTAACTCTCCCCCTGGCAGGCATATTAACAGTATTGGAAATTGCCTCTAGGAAAAAAAAATTTTTTTTTCCCCAGCTAATTGTTTATCTGGAAGGATGCAAATGGTGGTTTTAAGCCTTTAAGTCATCCATCATGTCTGGCAGCCTCTATTGTCTCATTGTTGAGTTTGAGCCAACTAAGACTCTTTCTTGGTCTTGGGAGGGAGGTACATTGATCTGGTTCTGCCAAATCTGTGTTCTCAGGGAGTCCAAGTCCTGCTCTAAAGGAAGGTAGTGTAGGCAGACCCCTAAGTCCCCTCGGATTGAGAAAGATCATGGGTCCTCACTTGATGATGTCACATTAAAGTAGGACGTAACTATTCAAAGTAGAAGTACAGAACTTGTTCCCTCAGTTCTTCCAGTGTCTGCAAATTGCTGTTAGTTTTTAAATGCATTTTTGTGGATGTAATAAAATACTGTTTATAGTCAGCTACAAAGTAAATAATTACAATGCGGCAAATGAAATTCAATATAACTTTGTCGTGGTTTTTGAATTTTAATTAAACCAGTCTTAGAGTAAATTATAAATGCTGCTGCTTTTGTTGTGACAAGTGACATCGACAAAATATTAATCTAATGGATTGTTATTCACAGAAGCTAAATGTGTTTTCTAGTCTGCAAGCTTTGGGTGTTTGTTTTGTTTTAATTTTCAATATATATTTTCAAAAATCCAGAGAGAAGAATAAATTTTTAAAACCACATGAAATAAGAACTTCATGTATGGAATATTCCATTGTCGATATCTTGCCAACCACAATTGTGGGTGTCTCATTTATGGCACTGAAAACTTTTTTGTTTTTTTAAACCAGATGTCTCTGTGGTTACTTTTTTAGTATCATTAAAACTGAACCTGGGATAAATAACCAACTGTTATTTGTCTAATATTAAAGGAATAATCAGCCCATGTTTCTATTAGATCATTTCCCTTTTATTTTATTTTGTACATTACCTTGTGGTATTGCTTAAAGATGGTGTTTCATTGGTTGTGTATCCCTTTTATGGTGAAATTATTCAAGTTTTTTCTATGGAGATTCTTTCAACTTGAATTTATATAATTATCTGTAAAGACTTTGTATCTTCTTAGTATGTTAAATATTCAAAAATCTTTTTCTTTTGTCAGTTTATTTGCTTCCCTCTAACATTTTGATATTTAAAATAGATGTAAAGAATTTAAGGTCTTTACATTAGTCTTGCAATAGTTTTAATAAGACGAATTTCGTTCCAACGGTAAAATCTTTATATTTCGTTTATCTCCATTACTCTTCAAAGCTGACCTAGAATCCAGAGGTCAGAGTGAAATCAGTTTTACCACATTACTTTTTCCTTCAATGTATTAGAAATTCCCATGGAAAAATACAGCAATTACTACTATGTGTGTGTGTGGGGAGGGCGCGCGCACACGCACGCGCACTTGTGTTTTGTTTGGGGATGGTGGTGGTGGTAAAATCACATTACTTAGTCAGTTTCCAAGTTTGATTGTTGCCTGTATTTTTTATTCAGGGATTAAATTGTTGTTGTCACTGCCACCACTACTATCATCATCAGATCGTGGGGGGCGAGAGTAGAAAAGGTGCGAGACGGTTGTAGACATCCAAATATGACAGCAGAATAATGTTTGCAACAATATGGCAGTGGAGCATTTGCTGACTTCAGAATGCCAGATCAACCCCAATATTTTTTCAGGGATGCTAAACCTCTTGTAACTGCTAAATTGGATTTGTCACTGAATGAAGTATCAGCTGCTGTTGGACAAGGCCATAAAAGCCAGCCGGCTGGCCCTTTGTAGGCAGGGCTTACCCAACGATTGATATGTTTTAGCACTTTTGGGATTATTGTGATTAAGAGGAAACTATTCTGAATGAGAGAGAAAAGGGGGTAAGGACACACAGCCCCACAGCTGGTGAGCAGCATGTGTTTGCTGCCAAGGAAGTCACCATAATGGCTTTTCTCTGGGTTTCTGCCCTGATTGACGGGTATGAAATCTTTATATGAGGAAGCAGTGTCCTCCAGTTGCAGTTCTTCTTGCAAGGCAATAGACATTTGGAATGTTATAGGCCTGAGATTTCTGAATGCTTTTAAAGCACTCGTGCATGTGTGTGCGCACACACACACACACACAGGCTAAATGCGTTAGTCTTTACACACAAGTTAATTGAGTTAATGTGTAAAGATTTCAGTAATAGTAACAGTGTCTTCTTTCATTTCCCAGACCCAAAGTTCTGTGACATGCATTAAAAATATACCTCCATGTAGTTTGTGTCTGAGTCACTAGTATGTGTGTGACAGCTAAATGGGATCAACACAGCCAGTGGATTTGTAAACTCAAGCACCTAACCGAGGGTTCATTAAGTACAGGAACCTCGCTGTCTTTTTAGAATAGGTACCCCTCGCCCCCCGCCACCAAGAACCACCTGCTCCCAGGAGTGGTAGAGCTTTTGCACAGGTCTTGCACTGGCCCTGGCAAAGCCCCTTTCTAAATGGCAGCTTATTGAGTGAATTGGAGTTTAAAGTTGCCCATTACTTGGAAATGCATGTGGAATTGGTTGTCTCTCTGGCCATCCCAGGAGGCTGTGCCCAGTTCATGCTCAGAGTTTGCTCAGCATACCACACAGGAAAGAGGCCGGCTTGCCAGATCCTGCAGAGAGTCTTTCCAAGCCTGTGAAAAGCACGAATCATCCAGCAGCAGAGCATGCTTACAGCTGGCCCTTTGCTAGCTTTGATCTGTGAATCAGGCCGCACCATGAATGCCCTTATTGTCATGTTATGTGTACACAGTGTGTGAATTATTGAAAATAGGGAGGCCTGAGCCTCATCTGGTTGAGATTACAGTGCAGGCATGCTGGGCGAAGGTCTGTAATTGAAAATCCCCAGATGCTGTTTATTTGGCCTTTGTCACATGACCTGCTGCAGGAAGATTGTCTGAACAAAATGTTGACTGCATGGAGAGTGGAGCCCGCCCTTTCCCACCCCCAGAGCCTACATAGGCTCAGTCTGTACACAGCTTAAACACCTGCCCAAAGGAGGTTTAAAGGCTTAAAATAGATTCATTCACTCATAGCATTTAAATAGAGGGCATCTTGCTTGTTGGTTTAAACTGCTTAAGCGGTTGTTGACTTGTGGAACCTTCTATCCACAGAAGGGTTTGCTGGATAATTTCACTGTGAGATATCTTTGCAAAACAACCTTCAGGGCTGGAGCCATGTAAGGATAAGTAGTTTGAGCTCTGCCTTTAAAAATCAAACTTACATGTGGTGAATGAGCTTGCACATGAAGCCACGCCAACTAATTTGCATTTTATCCAGTTCATTCTTATCTATTCTACCTATGAAAAAGTCGAGATGTTTCTTAGAAAATTTGTTCTTCTCTATTAAATACCGAATGCTATCCTATATGTGGGTGGTGGATTGAAGCAGAATGCTAAATCTGAAATTAATGAAGATCACAAGAATAAAAACAGAGTAGATTGAGCTAACTTTAAAGAAGGAAAGACTTTAAGGTTTCTAGGTTCTTTCCACTAAGGAACAAAATAATCACTCACCATCCTTTATTGCCACCCTATATTTCAGTAATAATTGTAGGCGCCTCTTCCATTTCTTGGAACTTAGGAATTGTAGACGCCTCGTCCATTTCTTGGAACTTAGGAATTGTAGGCGCCTCGTCCATTTCTTGGAACTTAGGAAGAGAAAAGATTCCACGGGTATTCCGGCAGTCCGTGAGCATTATACTGGGCGATGAGTTCCTCGAAGGCAGGAACCCTGTTGTAGTTTTCTTTAGATCCCGATGCCTGCTGGAACAGTGCTTTTTCTGTTCTTCCTGCTCCTTCTCCCTCCCTCTCTTCCTGCCTCTTCAAAGAAAACATTCACTCACCACCTCCTGTGCGCCATGATGTCACTTCTTTAAATATTTTTTCTTTGATGGGACTAAAATCTTCAGTAGCACTATCGTTAAGTAGCATGTTCTCAGTACAGTGCCAGGAGTTGGAGGATGGGGGACTATGGGAGCAGGATGTTAGCCCTGCCTTCAAGAAGCTCATAATTTGTCAAGGATGAGCGAAAATCCTCCCAGGGAGAGTGCAGCGTGGCAAGCACAGTGTTAGATGTGTGCGTGAAATGTGGTGAACTGAAGAGCCAGAGAACCAACTGCCAAGGAATTAGGAAGTGCCATTTGAACTGGGTTGTCGCAGCTCAGAATTCAGTGTT
>NW_006431079.1:3955731-3976680 GCF_000325575.1 Pteropus alecto
GAGGCCGGTCATTCATGCAAAGGGTATAGTACCCATCATGACATGGCAATGTGTGTAGAGAGTGGCAGGAGAAAAGGCAAATAAGTGGGTTTGTATGAGTAACATTTTGATTTTTTTTTTCAAAGAGAATATATTGCCTATTATCCAGGTAAGTAGAAATTTAAAAGGAGAATAAAAATGTGATGAATTTTGAATGCTAAAACCGAAGGAGGTAATCTGTTTGGTTTGCTTGTTCACCATCTAAAATAGAAAGCTTATTTCATAGGCCACTGCTTTCTCCTTAATGATTGGCCTGTAATTGTTGCCTTTGGCTACTCCTTGTTTTGAAACCAGTTGGACTTGGCCTGAGCATGGTAACCATAGGAGGAAATATCTCTGGACACAATTTATCAACTTAAAAATAACTCAGACTGTTCTTAAGTATGTTTCCTCTCATCCTCCTAATAATCTGTCCTTTACTCCCATTGTGTGGTTTCTTGCCTCATTTCTCCTCCTTGAGGGCAGAGGATATGTATTATTCCAGCATGTGTCTCCTACAGTGCCTAGCAAAAGGCCTTTTATACAGAAAATAATCAATAGATGTTATTAAACAGGGGAGGAGAGATTATGAAGGCCTCAGGTGCGTACAAAGGAGTTGAAGCTTTTATCCTGTTTTGTAGGTGTCAAATGCAGAACGTTTAAAATGGTATATATGCAATCCAATCCATTTCATGGTTGGCTTGTGCCCCCTTCTAAGATTTTATTTTCACTAAACACTTAGTAATGATTTTGTGAGAAGTTAACATTGTAGAAGCAATTTTCAGAGCAGTTGCTCTAAAGTTAAGGAATAATGAGCTTGGAAGATAAAACTGCATTCAGGTCCCAACTCTACCACTTACTAGTTTGGAAACTTGAGTTAGTTTCTTAAGTTCTTTAAACCTCAGCTTCAGCATATGTAAAGTGGGAATAAAGTGAGCGTGAAGGTTAAACATAAGAGTATATAAGCACAGTACACTGTGTAGTGCTGGCACATAGTAGGTATTCAGCACATGTTATTTTCTACCTCTCTATCTCTCACTTTGCCTCTGCCTGTTACACAGTATTTCATTTAGCTTAACCCCCAAATTATTTCACTTTCTCCAGTTTGAGTACATTTTTTAAAAATGTCCTTTATCATTATGGTTTCCATATTACTTTAAAAAGAATTACAAAGGACCTAGATATTTAGATTTCTCTTTAGCATGTTTTTTAAGCAGCAAATAATCCCATGTGTGTCATTTTGATTTAATGCTTGCATAATGCACCTTTTGTAGCTACTGCTATAGTAGCTACAGAGTTGATGTTTAATTCTTCTAGTGATAGTTGTATTTTTGCACTAAGAACTATATTCCGGAAACCCAATGGGGGACATGCTATTTAATGCAATGCCTCCAGCCTATTCGTTGAGATAATTTTATGATCTGCCACAAATTATAAGAATTTTGGCCACACTTAGCCCTTGGCAAAAACCTAATTCCTGCTATTTTATTCAATGAAGAATCTATTCTAAATTAAAAGATTATTGTAGCAAATAAGTAGCTTGCATGATGCCCTCTCAATGTTAAGATATCACAATAAAGGGTTTCTTTTACTTGGAAACAACGTTTATGGCTATATCATTTTGAAAATTTAAGGTGATGCAAAACTTGAGAACATTTTCAGTGTAGCATGGAAAATACGTTCAGTTTCAATAACACTGAATGTAGAGGCAGTGTAGGTTTTTACTGGATGCAATGTGGTACAGCGTCCTGGACAGAAACCTTGTAGATCAGTTCAAGCAATGAAAATATATGAACCAAGTATAGGGACATTGCATAATAGTTATAGGACCACTATAAATCACCTGGGTGTGCCAGAATAGCCATTTGTGGTTGCTAATGCATACAACAACGCTTTAGGTTGTTTTTTTATCCCCTACTTTACAGGTAAGGGCAATAGAGGTCCAGAGAATTTAAGCAAGGTACCTATATTCACATAAGTACTAGTCCTGCTTCCCCAGAAATATCTAGGCAATCATACATCTGAGTCAAAAAACAAAAACAAAAAACAAAACCAAGTCTGCAGCATTGCCACTATTAAAGATTTTCCATTAAAGACCAGCAGTTTTTAGCACTTTGAATGTGTGGATTTCACACTTCTCTAAGGCCAAGTAATTAATAAACAAACAGAGTGTTCTTAGCAAAGTTTTTCATTAACAAGACTCTTCTGGGTTAATGCTGAGATTAGCTTTTTTTTGGACCAGGTCCATATTACTGTGGCATGTGAAGGTCGGTGGGCAGAGAGAGGAGTGAGGAGCAAAAGAGCATGTGTTGGTCTCACTTGTACCAAGTTAAGAGAGCAGAACGAAGGTCTAGAAAATTGTGCCGCCTGGCACTGAAATAGTCATAACTGATGTTGCTAGTGATGTTTAATTTGTATAATTTCTTTCTAGATCATTTTTTCTGTTTTTCTTCATATGGAAAAGGAGGGCTCATTCATTCACTCATTCATTCATTTAGTTCCTACTTAATTGGTGCCAAATCTGCGGTTGCAGAGAACTAGATAGACTCCTTTCATGGACCAGTCACTACTCTAAACAGGGAATGGATAGTCCCACAGGTAGGTAATGGCAGTGCAGCAACAGCAGGGCGGCTTTGCACATGTGAGTACGAGGGAGGAAATGACTGACCCAGTTTGGATGGCTCCCAGAAGATGTCAGGAAGGAATCCTTCATTTGGGGCTTACAGGGATGAATAGGAGTTTCAGGCAAAGGAGAATAAAAGGACATTTAAGGACAGATGGTTTTACAAAGGCATAGAGATGTGCAAAAGCATGACCGTGACTTGGGGAACACTGTGAAGCTCCTTATAGTAGAATAGACGAGCTCTCTACCAGAATGGGCTGTTAGGCCTAGACACCAGGCTCAGGAATGTTTTTCTTGTAGTAAACAAGGGTCTATTAATGTAGTAAAGCAACATAATCAGATGTGGGCATGAAAGAAAAGGTGAATGCCCACAAGATATGTGAAAACTCCCCTGAGAACCTGTGGGTAGGGGTCTATTTAGGTTGCCGTTGGAGGCAACAAACTTAGGTTCCATTAAAACCCAGGCACACCTTGAGTGTGTGGAATACAGTGATGCTGAGGACATAGACCCTCCCTGTAAGGAGCTTATGGTCTGTTACACAGGAATCTCTTACTAGATCCAGAATGTAGGCAGTGCCCTGACACATGCAGAAGTAACAAGCTGTGGGCCCAGGACAGAATGGTTAATCTCTGTTACTTTCCCAGTCAGACAGAGCTCATATACTAAGCAATTTGTTTTTAACTCACAGTGTCTTTTGTTTCAATTCGCTGTGTAATATTTTGGAGTTTTTTTCCCAACCACTGGTCTGTAAAGTGAGCTCCAGGCTCCTGGCCTCCTAGCTCCCTGTCTCACTCCTCTCCACAGGTTCCATACCTAGTGCATGTTTCAGCCATGCTTCGGATGGGGTTTCAGGGAGGAGCCACCACCTGAGCTGAACCTGGAAGGATTTTGGTTGCTAGCCTTAAGGCATGTTGCAGTTGTGAGCAAAACCTTAGAAAGGCAGGATGGTTCATGGAACTGGAACTGGGTGTCATTTTGATGGTGATAAAATGGATTAAGGTGATGGTGGTGGTGGTGAAAATAAAAAGTTAGGGCCAGATGGTGGAACAACATTGAATACTATACGAAAGCAGTTTGACCTTCAGACTATAGGCAGTAGGGCAGCACTGAAGGTCTTGAAGCAGTAGAGTGGATAAACCAGAGCTTGTGTTGGGGGGTAGCTGTGTGTAGGATGGATTAGAAAGAAAAATAACTAGAGGCATAAAGTATTAAGGCTAGTTAAATTATTCATTAGAGTATTAAAAAGGTGATTGTGTGGCATCTCTTTATTGCTTCATAGAGAATGTGCCATTAGAAAAACTTCATTCATATTTATTTTCCTTCTGGAAATAATTACAATAAAAAGAACTTCTATCCAAAATAGAGGGATTGTATTCAACGCATAGCATTAGACATTTTTACTTGCTCATCTCTTTTTATCCTTGTAGTCTCATGCAGATGTATAGTTTGTGAGCTGTCCACTAAGATGAAAGAGTACACAGTGTTTTATGGGGCCATCGCTTGATAATGTTGTCAGCTGCCACTGATTGATAGGAACTCTGAAAAGGTGGACTTGGGTTATTGCCAGGCATTTTGAAGGGATAGGAGTAAGTTCTGACTAACCAGGAGTTCACGCAGTCTTCCTCGTGTATTTTTTTCTTCTAAAGCTGTTCCATTATAAGCCCCTAGGTGAATGCAGACACAGGTTATTTCAGGGACTTGCCACTGTTTACCTCCTGAAGGCTATCAGTTCGTTTTATAAACCTTTAGATCAAGAACATGCAGTGCCAGCCCTGACAACCCAGGACAGGCTGCCTTGCCCTTTCTGGTGATTTTCCACATTGGTGCTGATTTTTGGTCAATGATTTATATTGGGGATTAACCGAGACACTGTTCCTAAACTTCCGCATTGGCAACTCTTGGACTGGTTCAAATGCTCTTTATCGTGAACCTTGATTTACCCCCAATCTCAGTCTCGTCCCGTCTCCCACTCTGGTTCTCCATCCCTCTCACTTAGTCAGTCGTTCTATTGGTGTATACTTTCTGAGGACCTGCTGTATTCTTGGCGTCAAGAGTATAGTGACGAACAAAACGCAGTCTATGGTCTGTGTTCTTTTGGAACTTCTATCTCACAGTAGGGGAAGCAGGCGTTCATTATGCAATCCTCCAGATAAATGGGATGTGACATCTGCGATGCGTGCTGTGCATGAGAGGCTTGGGGAAGGATAGGATAACTTGCCATTGTTCTCATGGATGAGAGGCCTTCATAGGTATAAGCTCCTTGAAGGCAGAGATAGCATTTTTTTACCCCCACAATGCTAGCATGTTGATTGTGCTTTACATTTGGTGTCTGACTAGTGGGTGACTTGCCAGCTTTGGTAGACCTTTCTTTCCCAGTGTAGCTGGGACAATGGCAGCAGTGTGGGTGAAAAGGTTAATTATTAACTCCTCACTGGTTAATAAAGACTCTCTACTGCCTCATCTGGCCATATCCATAGATATAAAGCTCTCAGATCTTCAGGAGGACAGGGTCCTTAAACATCCTTCTGTAGACTGCTCCTTAACTGGTGACGCTTGGTTCCCACATTGCCCCCTACATCTGTGCTTTTTGGTTGTTGACTTTGATATCCTAAGATATTTTTTTCTTTTAGATGAATCTCAGCTGTGGCTAGAAAGTATTTTAACATTATTTTATAGATTCTTGCCTGGGAAAGTCCTTCGTAAACCGCTCTGTGTTGGGTGCCGCTGTTCTGTCTTCTGTTGGAGGATAGAGCCATGCCCCATGGTGTTGTCACTTGTGGAAAGCATCTTTCTTTGCTTCTTTTCACTGGATCACCCTTTTTTTCACTTATATTGATGATTCAGGGTCAAACTGGATTGTAAGGATGTAGGACCCTCTTTTCTGCCTCTAACAATGAATGACTCACTCTAAAAACATTGGGCTGCCTGAGAAGGGGAAACAGAGAAAAGATGGATGCCATTGGTTCTTACTCTCAATGATTTTATGATCTGATTGGAGCCATGACATGTACCAAATGATAGAATATAAGGCAGAATAGATACAGGCCAACAGCAAAGAGGACAAGGTCAAGAGCTATGGATATTTCCGAAGAGAGGAGGCATCTTCCAGCTGGAAGGCTCAAGAAGGTTGAGGTATTTGAAAGATGGGTGGGATCCAGACATGCAGAAATGGGCAGGGGCAATATGGGCCATGAAAGCAATCATGGGTGCAGGTACAGAGCTCAGGAAGCTCAAAGTGTTAACAAGGAATGTTCTAGTAGTTCTGTTGGGCTAAGTTTGGATTTGTGAGAGGGTATAGAAGACCCTATGGCTGTATCTATAGCACTGGTGCCCATTTGATACAGCTTTGGTCCAGCAATGAAGGGAAGCTGAGTTTTCTTTCTGATTCTCATTTTTTTTAACATGGGAAAAAAATATGTGGGGAATCCTCACATATTTCTCCCAAAGGGAGGGCCAGTAGAGGTTTTCTCAGAGTACACTAGCTGGGGTCAGTTCAGCCTGCTGAGGGTATGAGTTTGCCTTAGAAATGTCTGCAGCCAAGGAAGAGAAGCAGTCCATTTGTTACTTTTTTCTTTGTGGCTCCTTGACTCCATTCAATTACAAAGTGGCTCTTAGGCTGTTAAAGCGGACTGTCTCTGGGCTACAATTTCTAGCCGCAGACCCTGCATTTGCTGTGCCTCAAACATGACCTTGAGGCCACATCCCATTACACACACAGCCCACAACAACGTTAACCATTCTTCTGTCTGGGTAAGGCAGACACAGTGCAAACTCTAAGCCTTTCTGCAGGAATCTCTCTGAATTGCCCCTGTAGCAGGAAATTTCATGGCAGTCTGGGATGCAGGGGAAGCCGATGATGGGATCACTTTCAACTGTGTTATGTTATTTAGGAGAAAGGAAAAATAAAATAAAAACTGGATTGCAGTGCCTGGTGAGGATCATAGTATAAAAGTGGCAGGTCAGGCCGTGTTTATCTTTGCTGCTGCCTGTGGGAAACGCAAGGGCAGCTGCAGCTGCAGAATCTCAGACCTAAAGAAGTGATAGGGTATATGCATTCCTAAAGGAAATTTTATGCTGCAGAGGAACAGTAGTATCAGGACACTTAGTGGTGAAGTGTGACATTGCCACTCAGCTCTATAAGCTATTACAAGGATTTATCAAGAAGAATGAAGGAAATAAGTCATGAATGCTGTGGGTGCTATAAATATAGAATCTAGAGATTCCTGGTATCAGAAAGAAAGAATGTGCAGTAGTCTGGAGAGCTTGGGGGTCAGCAGACGGGTTTTTAAAAAGAGTACCAGTTTCTTGCCTATGCTTTAGAGAAATGCTGCTTTCTCTGTCTAAAATGGTCTTCGACCCCCCTCCCTCATTCTGCCTATCAAAAATCAGCCTTATCACTCTAGTTAGGATATACACACTGAAGGCAGGCGTGTTACTCTTGCCTACCACTTATTTTGAAATGCAACAACAGTATAAAATTCATCTGCAAAAAAACTCTGTATGTCTGAAATTTTTCATAATAAAATGTTGGAGAATATATATTCTATCCTTAAAAGCCTAGCTTATGTTCCAGTACTTTGGGGAAGGCTTTCTAGATTTCCTGAATTATTTGTGGCCAATTACTCATACATGTTACTAGAACCTCTTTCATGGCAATAGTTGTCTGATGTGTAGAGCCGATTTGCTCTTGTATCTTAGCCCTTGTGTTGGACAGTGGGCAGGCAGGCTGGCTGTCTTCTTTTTATATCCCTGATGCACCAGACAGGCATCATGAGGCACAAAGTATGTGGTCCCCTCATGACTGTATGATTAGTTTAGGAACATCATGATTAACTTTAAAGTTAATTTTGTTGAAATCATTTTTTGTAATGGAAAGTTTACTGAAGGAAGCACCACTGTATGCGGGGATGTGTGGCTGCGTGCTGGTGTGCGTGTGTGTGTACGCGTGCGCGCGTGCGTGTGTGTTGGAAGAGAAAAAACAATGAGGGTTAACATTTCTAATACCCAGTATCCTAACACTGACCACAGAACAAGACTGTGTTGCATGGACCAGAGGCCCACTGCCAGTTACATCACTGATGGCTGGTGCCACTGAGTTTCCAGTCCTTGAGAAGAGAATTCTGTACCTTAGTACAGCAGTCTCCAACCTTGTTGGCCTTTTTGGCGACTGGTGCTAACAGAATCTAATGCCTGATGATCTGAGGTGGAGCTGAGATGGTGCTGCCAGCACAGGGGAACGGCTGCAAATAGATGAAGCTTCACTTCACTGCAGCACAGTTCCTAACAGGCCACAGACTGGTACAGGTCCACAACCCAGGAGCTGGGGACCCTGTCTTAGTACCATGATTCGGATCCAGAGCTCTGGACTGTTTGGATCCACCCCATTTAGAGGTCCCTGCTATAGAAATATAAATAGGTCTCAGGACATCCTATCAAGGTCACTGATAAGAATCCCTTGAGAACCTACTTGATTTCCCCAAAATATGTACAACTCCAAGCAAAAAGATATTCCAAAATCATTTGGAATGGCATACATGTTTCCCTAATGGGTAAGCATATTTTAATTCTGGGAAGATTTATAATTGAAAATAGGAGATTTTAAGAGAACCAAAGCTATAGTATTAATGTTTTTGATTTAAAGGATTTATACATATTTGACATTTTTTAAATTTTATTTTCCAATTATAGTTCACATTCAGTATTATTTTATATTAGGTGTACAGCGTAGTGGTTAGACATGGAATTTTTGAAGTGATCCCCCCAATAAGTCTAGTAGTACCTACCTGGCACTATACATAGTTATTACAATATTATTATTATTATTTTTCCCCCTTAAATAGTTGTTTATTGGCAGTGGGCTGGGAAGGGCGATGGAGTTAGCCTTATGCTGTATTTTATATCCCCATGACTATTTTGTAACTACCAATTCGTACTTCCTAACCCCTTCACTCAAGTAATTTTTAAAAATAATTTTGCCCATGCAACAGGTTAGCCTGTATTTCCAAATTGAAATGTGACATGGGGTAATTGATTTAGATTTGCTTTTTGGAAGTATTGAAGTCTTACTAGATTTGTAAGCAATATTAGAGCATTTATGATAGTTTATTAGGTTTCTAAGAGTTGTTTAAGGGAAAGTTTTTTTTATAAGTTGAATCAAACAGTTCTAATATTTAAAAGAAATACGTTCTAAATTACATAGTTTTAAATATTTAAAAGATTGTAGGTTCGAGAAATGGGCCAAATTTTATTCGAATGGACCTTTGAAAGTGATTGTAAAAATTATAAGATGCATGAGTTGAACTTAAAACTTAAGGATGAACTAGGTATTTAAGTGGTTTTTGTAAAATAACCAAACAAATGAAATATACATTTTTATAAATCAGGTAAACCCAAATAATGTTTTCTGTACACAAAGCTACCTTCATGGTCATTAAAAAATTCACATGAATTAAAGTGATTAACAATGCCTAGATCACAGTAGATGTTTAGTGTTAATTGAATTTGAATTTAAAAATTGAATCAGTGATATTCCTTACAGAGATAAGAAACACATAGGCTTGAAATATGATATGTAGAAAGGATACAGGGTTTTGAAAGGTGATCTTACCCATGTAAAGCACAGGGTCATAAGAGTTAAGACAAGTTTTGAATGGAATGATGACTGTAGCATAATGCTCTCTGCACATAGTAGATTCTCACTGAGGGCCTGTTGCAGAAGTGGCGATTTTTAGAAGTACTGTAATCTAAATTATGAGTTGACATTGTTTAACTGCAAGGGGTGCCCTTTGTATAGACTCCAGGGTATACAGTCAAATGTGGCCGTCCTGGATATTGATCTCATCCATTCAGCCAAATGCCATGAGAAATTAAAAATTAGTTATATGGGTGATTGTCACACATAACAATCTATTCTGTCTGCTTTCACAGAAAATTAAGCAAGTATGGAGACAGGAGACATTTTTGCTATCTGGACAAGGTTCAGATGAAATTGTATGTAATACAGAGCCCTGGATTTATTTCATCCTGGCCACTCAGACAGCCCTGAACAGGGTGCAAAGTGAGGCCCCAAGCTGGAGGATGCTTCGCTCATCTGCAGACATTGTCATTTAGGTCTGGCTTCTGGTAATTAGGTACTCCTAGCTGGGCCCAGCTATCAGCAAGCCTTTGAGACAAATTGCAAAATCTGTACAACCATCTGAGAGATGGAGAAGTAGACCCGATGACACTACAGGAGATATTGGTAGTTCTCAAAAGTTTGAAAGAGAATCCTTAGAGAAGCAGTCCTCAAAACTGAATTTCAAGGTCCTTTTCCTGTGGTTAAAGGGTAAGTGTAGTTACACAATCAAGATCCTTTCAGACTGGAATGATGGACTTTATTTAACGGGTTGAAATGCAATAGAAATAAATGTAAGGTTCTGTGTTTGGATATGAAAATCCTAAGTATGCATGAAAAGACTGGGTATAGGGGTAGGGATATATCTGCGGAGTAGTCTGTATGAAAAAGTCCTAGGAGTTCAAATTGACGTAAGTTGACTGTTTATTGTGGCCCGGCTAAACCAAATGCAGTGTTAGGCTGTATCAACAGAGGTGGAGTATTTAGGATGAGAGAGGCGATAGACCCACTCTGCTGTGGATCTGTCACAGCAGGAACATCCCTACAGTTCTGGGCTCAAGGCTACGAAAGGAAAGTTAGACAAAGGATGGTCACAGGATATATGGAGGGCGGTGCGTGTTCCAGAGCTTGTCACAGATAACAAAGGAACAGGGGAGCTTTGGCCTGGACACAACTCCAGGAGAACCTGAAAGCTGTCATTAATATCTGAGAGTCAGTCATGTGCATAAGGGACTAGTCTTGTTTCTTGTTAAGAGGAATAAGAAGACTCTGAGGATGAAAGTTACAGGAAGCAACAGATAAGGAGGGTTGTTTTATCTTTAACTGTTTTAAGGTAAAATGGACTGCTTCCTGAATTCTAGAAGTGCTAGTTTAGGCTAATAAGGCCTTTGACTTTTAGGGGTGGGAATGCATGACCCAACAGCCCCAAGATTCCACAATTCCTTTGCTTTCCCGTGGCTGTGTGTTCTATAGTCCAAACAGGCAGGTGGTGGACAGAGCCATAATTATAGGAATGTTGCAGGCAGTGATGGGACAGTTCTTAAAATTCTCATGTAAGATTTCCATAAGGACACTCTTGATTGGTCCCCATTAGTGCTGCCAGTTCTTTAGTCGGCCAAGGGAGATCTGGTGGATGTGGTCATTCTTTCACCAGAGGCTGTGTTACTTCCGCATTTATTCTGTGTACCAGCAGTGTGCGGGGTGCTGGAGAGGCTTTGGGGAATAAGACAGATCTCTTGTTCTAGTCAGGTATGCAGTATGCCTGGAAAGTAAGACTACAAATACAAATTATACAACTAGCCAGACAGTTACGATTATAGTTACAGTTTGGACCCATGTTTTACAGGAATGGGTTAACTTCACATAGCATTACATTTCCCCCACTTAGCTTCGGGGCTATACTTTCCTGTTGTATTATAGTCTTATAGTTCTTCAGAGTCAGGTTACCTGAAACTTCTCATTCTCCTGGTATGGTACAGATGGGAGGTATTTGCTTATACTTTCAGGCATTTTCTTTCCCCCCAAAGTAATAAAGCTTTGAGGAGGTTGAGTCATTTTTTTCGCAGACATGATCTTGTGTATGGTTAGTTACTAATGTGGTGACTACTACTACTGTTAGGAGATGTCTGCTTTCATACTGTTAGCTTCTTATCGTAGGGTTTCTGTGGCCACAGCCGTTCATTCTATAGTGGCTGTAAAAACTCTATAACTAAAAGTAGAAACCTGGGTGAGGAGGAATGAAAATGAAAAATAAGGCTAGAACAGAACCAAGTTTATGGACTCCCACACTAATCCTTGTATTTGTTGCTTATGCAAATGACTACCTATTTAGATACAAATGGGAAAAAAAAAGGGGCACATTTTTTAAAAGCACATATCTGTCCTCAATTGCTGATCATAGTTCATAATTAAATGCCCCTCATCCTAACTTTGTCTAAATGTTTTTGCAAACAATTACTGTTTTGTTTTTATAATATTAATAAACTTAGAGCTACAACGGATTCTGAATTCTATTCTTAGGTTTCAGATGCTTTTTTTTTTTTTTTTTTCCTTCTTATTGTAAATTATTCTTTCTTTCAGGTAGGAACGAATTGATAGCCAGATACATCAAACTCAGGACAGGGAAGACGAGGACCAGAAAACAGGTAAAATAACCTACCTGGAAATTTTGCATGTCAGCGAATGGCCCAAGGAGGCATTTTGGCTGCAGTGGCTGTCTGTGCTTTGGATCCTAGGAGCCCCCAATATCCCTTCTTATTGTAAATTATTCTTTCTTTCAGGTAGGAACGAATTGATAGCCAGATACATCAAACTCAGGACAGGGAAGACGAGGACCAGAAAACAGGTAAAATAACCTACCTGGAAATTTTGCATGTCAGCGAATGGCCCAAGGAGGCATTTTGGCTGCAGTGGCTGTCTGTGCTTTGGATCCTAGGAGCCCCCAATTTGAGTTCCCTGTAAGGACGTCAGTGCTGTCTAAATTTGGTGTTTTAAATTGGCTCAGTTTTCACTGTTCATCATTTCAGTGACCCTTTACTATGTGGTCTCCAGATGGGAAAGTTTTACTGCTAAGGACAGTGTATGAACTGCTCCTGTACTGTATATTAACAGTTTTATTTCTTTCCCAAACTTTGTATCTGCAAACACTGTAAGAGCTGCAGGTGCAAATATACTTGCAAGTCATGAAATTTTGAGATTTTGTGCATTGTAAAATCCTGGAACAATTATATATTAGTCATCATTTCAATGAAAAAGTAATATTAGCAGCCATGAGTATTGGCCTGAATATGATTCTGAATGATGTGCGTCCAGGGAACTGTTGCTCCTTAAGCTATGGCTTTTTGTCAGTAGCTGCTGTGACTGAAATGAAGTTACAACTGAAATATCTTTGTGCAGAACAGTGTCAGGAATTTTCTTCTGCCCTTTGTGAGGGCTCTGGCTCTCCTCCTTTTTGATGTAAAACAGCCCAAATCTCAGACCCAGTTCAGAACTGGAATGGATGAGAAATTTGTGTTTAACTAAAAACAGAAAAAGGGGAAGGGGGAGAAAAATCAGACAAACCTTATGGGTGAGTTGTTAACTGAAAAAATTCATTTTTTGATGTTGACCTATGCTGATGGATCTGACATGGATTTTAAAAACTATAATCAAACCAAAAGGCAAACTCAACTGTGGTCTCATTAAGCCTGAGCAGCAGATTCCAGTCCTCTGCTCAGTGATGAGTTGTTTTCATGAGTGTTTATGAGGGGGAGAGCTTTCCCCCAGGAATGCTACATGTGCCCCAGCCGGGAGCCTGGCTGCTGAGTCAGCATAGAGGGAAGTGGCGTCCTGCCAGTGTTCAGAGGCAGGACTTTGTTTGGTGGATGTTCCCCCGACAGGGGACAGTGGTTCTCATTAAGTCAGAGAATCACATCAGAACAAAATTCGAGTGAAAACAAGTGAAAGCAGGAGCCAGATGGAGGGGTAAAGAGAATGGAGGAGTTCTCGCGTCTCCTTTAAAAAAAAAAATGAACGAACGATTTAAACTCAAAGACAAAGTTAAAGCTGAAAGGGTCTTTTATTATCATAAATCCTGTGTTTTAGAGTGTTTGAAATGAAGTAATTGTCTCACAGTCTGAGTTGCTGAACTTTTACATGGAAGGTTCTAAATTTCTGAAACACAAAAACAGACAAGATCTCATTCTTAACATAGTGAAAGTGCTGGGCTTGGGCTGTCTGCTGGTCTGTGAGCTCTGGTCATGTGCCCAACCCCTTCACTGGGGGACTCTTCTAAATTTAACCAAGCCCTGCTGAAAGAGATGCAAATTTGTTTACCCAGTGGAATCATTGTTTCAGAAGCCAGGCTTGGCTTGGTTTCCACACCCGGCATCCTGGGGGTGTTTTTAGGCAGCAGTTGGTGATACCTCTCCAATGTGAATTTGTTGTTCAGCAAATCCGTGTGGTTTTCAACCCAGATTTTTGACAGGATGGCTGGCTGGCTGTATTCACACTTTGCGCTTTGTAATAATATGCAAATCCACTTGGCGCCCAGTCAATACCCAAAAGAGTGGAAGGATTAAAGATATTTATAAGGGCAAAAAAAAAAAAAATGCTCTGCTAACTGGGTCTTTCCATTTCACTTTGAGATCTAATTTACATGTCAGTATTATTTTAACATTTGCTACAGAATCCAGAGCTCTTAATGAGATCAGAATACAACCGACAGCTTCAGCTTTTTGATTCTGAAGAATGTGCTAATTTATGGATCGTCTCTTCTAAATTGAGAAAAAGGGATTTTCCCTCCTGATACTGAGAAGCTATAAATATTTTCATTTACCTCTACTCCCACCTTTCTAATTTCATAAAGAAAACAACCCCAATCTCCCCCTCTCAACCCGTGCCCGTGATTGCTCCCGGGTGAGAAAAAACTGGATTAGCCTAAACTTCCCTCCTGAATCAAGTCACTGCAGTGATGACCCAGTCTGAAAAGCTTAGAGCAGCGCTGGGGGCTTGGTGTCTGGCTGGGACTGTGTCCTCCTAACTGCAGAGCTTTGTTGAGATGCAAATAACCTACCCCCCCACCCCACCCCAAACCTTTCTAAGGAGCAGCAATTTTATATTTGATTTCCTTTTTTTGTTTTGTTTTGTTTTGTTTTGTTTCCCCTCATAAACCCGAACAATGTAGGTGTCTAGTCATATACAGGTCTTAGCAAGAAAGAAAGTTCGAGAAATTCAAGCCGCCATTAAGGTACGTCTGGCTTGCCCAGTTGTAGGGGGCTTTTCATCTCCATGGTTACAGGCTTTTCCTTTGTTTTCCTCCCTTCCCCTACCCTGCAGGTGTCTAGTCACATTCAGGTTCTTGCCAGAAGGAAATCTCGTGATTTTCATTCCAAGCTAAAGGTATGCGCTTTCCTGCTTTTTGGCTTGTGGTTGCTATGCATCTCACTTCCTGTTTTCCATGGTGACTGGTGAATGCCTGGTGCTGGGATTCTCGTAACCTAGTTTCCTCGCATGTGAGAGCTGTTTACATTTCTTTGTGTCTAATCTCTCTGTTTCTGTACTAGCTTCACATTAAGCTCAGTGTGTGGGTGTGCGTGTGCGTGCGTGTGTGTGTGTGTGTGTGTGTGTGTGTGTGACCCTAATAACAATGCAAATGCAGCAGAGAGCTGGTCTTAATAACTTTCAGCACAAAACCTTGATTTCTTTTTTTTTTACCCTTCGAATGTCCACCAAGCAGCCTTTGGCTAGGAGAGGAAAAAAGTTCAGAGACACAAAGTTTGTGTAGAAATTATAAACAGGAATCATTTCCACAGTGGTCATCATGAAATTACTTTAAAAAAATATTTAGAAATTGTTTTGTGCTTTTGATGTATTTTCAAGAATACTTACGAAAAATACGCCTCTTTCATGTAATTCTTCACGTGTTCTTCCAACACAGTATTTCCTGCCAGATTTCTTCTACATTGCTTAATATTGTTTTCTAAGTTATTAAAAAAATTGGAGGTGAGGCCTTTAAAAAAAGATAGATCTTAAAGATGGGAAAGCTTCTGACCAAATTTATGTTTGCAGTTCCATTCGTACTTGAGTTTAAAATTTTTTTACATGTGCCTCATTTTCCCATCTTGTAACATTTTTTCATAGAGAAAATAGAGGCATGGACAATTTTTTAAATGCAAGTTCTCCCTATTTTTTCCCCTTCCAAAATTTGCAGTAAAGCATACATGACTTTTTTTTCATAATGCCCTGTTTTAGAAATACAAAGGGATTATAGTTTGCATGGAGTTTTACTTTATAATCAAAACAAATTTGTAGCTCATATTGTTGTTGCCTTTCCCATATGCCATTTTTTGTTCCGTTCTTTATTTTTCCATACGTTAAGTAAATTCATGTGTTTGTTCTAAGCCTAAAGAACAAAGTGCAATTTCATATGTGGTGAACACTGGGACCCTGTCCCAAAATCCTCCAACTTTTTTTATGCAAATAAGGTTGGCTGTGGAGTAGGACTAGTGACTAGGAAGGAGCATTTGGTGTGCCCTCTGCAGTGGGCAGCATGCTGGCTCGCTCGCACGTGTGGCTGATGGTGGCTGGCTTTTAGCTGCACTGGCTGAGCAGTTGGAAGACTAAGATAACTTCTTAGATCCTGCTTTTTAACCAAAGGTGCAGTCCTCTCTATGTGGATGTAACTACCACAATGTTTGCTCAAGTTCTGACTCTGTTTCTAGTTTCTCCGAGCTAACGAATTAATGATGTACAAAGAAATTTATAGACATCAATTTTGTGTTTCCACCCATGATGTTACGTATTACTCTATTTCTACACTGTGTGGTTCCTATAGACTCTCCAGGGCACATAGCCCTAGACCAAAGGCCCAGTAAGTGGTGGTGAAGCTCTCCTGTTCAGAGGGATCCCCATGGGGTACAGGAAGCACTCATTTTCTCACTTGGTGATTTTAAGAATATTCCTCAATGGAAACAGTTTTGCCATTATACGTGTCATACACACAGACACACAGACACACAGTTGTATTTGTGTTTGTTCTTAAAAACTAAAAAAAAAAAAAGAACCCCAAGAAAACCCCCCCCACCCCCGCCCCACCACACATACACACACTTGCAGCCCTGGCCCACTCTCCTTTGGGACAGACATAGGAGGAGGCAGAAACAGAGGTAGTTGGGTAGCAACTGGCTCAGCTTTTCAGCTCCGAGAACCACCTCCGTCGACTGTATTTTATTTCCTTCTTCCCTACCACATCATTCTTGGAAAAATGGAGGCCTCTGTTCTTCCCATCAGCTAACACCAACTGAGTGTTCCAGGCATGGCGCTTATCATGGGGAGCAGTTAACAGCTAACCCCCTCTTCACAGAGCAGGCCATGTAAATGGGAATGTGAAATATAGGGCACTGTTGGATAAGCAGAAAGAGCCAAAATAAAACGTGGAAGGAATCCCAGGACGAGCTGCATGGACAACAGGCTGCTGTTTGGGAACTGAAAGGCAGGAGTTAGTGTGGTGTACAGCTTCTCGCGTGCTTTCTCATGTACCCGCACTACAAAGTAAGTTCCATTACCCAGATTTTAAGAAATAATACTTAGATAACCAGGGTTCTCAGAGTTTAATTGACTTACCAAAAGCCACCAAGCCTAGTAAGTGTCAAAGTCAGGATGTGAACACAGATCTTTCTGAATCCTAAACCACTGCTCTTTTAGACAGGGTTTTATCTAGTGGAGATAGGAGAATGTTCTCAAGTGGAAAGCTTCACACCAGCACACACTATAGATAAACTGTCACTCCTCACGTCTCTTGGAGCTAGGCATACAGCCTTTGCTACCAGCCTTCCCCCAGCACCCACATTTTATAAGTAAGGTATTTTTAACTTTGAGCTCTTGGTCAAAATATGGACTTAATTTGTGATTGACACTGTGGAGATTGTCAGTAACTCAGGGTGATGTGATCCTAGCTGCTCTGTCACCAGTCTGAGGGCACTAGGACAGTTGAGAATAAGGCTGTCTGTCACCTGCCTGAGGAGATGTTGCTGCCTTCACCTCCCGTGGGCATTTTTTGTTAAAGATGCCCTCATTAACCTTCCTAGTCAGCGATCACCAGGTTATGGGCTCGAGTTTGTTGGCCTTGTAGGAGAGGTAGATCTCACCACTCCATCTGCACTTTCTTGCTCAGCACTGGAGTGTAACAGCCCATTTGTAGGAGGCAAGGATGAGCTTCCTTGTTGAGTTTATTGTGGGGTCAGGCTGACAGCTATGTCTTCATGGCATCCCACACCAACTAATGAGATAAACTCGATACAAAAAGTTGAAGTCAATAACAAGGATAGCTTCTGGGTGGGCGGTGAGAAGTATCCAGACTTACAAGAGATGTTGTGCTTTGCCTAAGATGATGAAGCAGGGCTTCCTGGAAAAGGTGACTGGTGACTGACCATCTCAGGACTGGTCCTTGCAGTGCCTGCCTTAGCCAGGATGCTCACCATTTTTCCACATGCTCAGAAGTCAAAGGATTTCTGTTCTCTGGGGTGGACAAAGGCTTGTGGCCCTCCTGTGAAGACTGAAGCCAAGCTCCATTTTTCTGTCTTCCCTTGGAGTTTGAATAAGTGATTTACTCACACCTGGGACCACTGCCAGGTGTGGCTTCCATGTGATCCCTCTTGCTTTTTTTTTTCTTTTCTTTTTTTTTTTAACATCTACAGTACCCAGTATTCCTAGGTGGTCTCCCATCCAAGTACTAATCAGGCCCTACCCTGCTGAGCTTCCAAGATCAGATGAGATCGGGCACATTCAGAGTGGCATGGCTGTAGACCCTTTAAGCCTCTCTTCCCTTCCTGGGGAAGGGTGCTGTAGAATTTTTTAGGTCAGTGGTTTTCAAATCTTTCTTAAGCAGCAAAACTCATATTTCAAATTGAAATCTTACTCGAAACTTTCAATATAAAAGCGTAAAGGCTGTTTTAATTGAAGCTCATGCTCTCTCATCCTTAGCAATAGCTTCTTTGGCTGTTCCATTGAATAAGTTTTGAAAAACCACACTGCTTTAGGCAGAAGGAAAAGAAGATGGCTGCCCCTCAGCTGTCCCTTCCAGCCTTTAGGGGGAAGCTCACATTTCCCATATTAAAGCCCGTGTCGCCTATAGTTCTGTAACCTGTTCTGCCATAGTCCTCTGAAGAAAACAGACTCAAGAACAGGGTGGTCGTTCTTAGGTCACAGTTACAGATGAGTCATCGTAACTGCAAAAGTCATCTTGAAAATCAGTTGGAACAAGTTCCAAAGGTCAGCTTTGTGCTTCTGCTGACTGCAGTGGTTCTCAACATGCTTGTGTGTGAGCCACGAAATGTGTGGACTTCAATTTTAATTTTTATAGCAAAATTTGTTTTAGTAAAAGTTTAAGATTTCCATGTAGATTTGAACTCTGAAAGCTCAGAAATGATTACTTAATTAATTTCCGTACACTTTTATTGAGAATCCAGTGTGTTCTAGAGCCTTTAGTAGATGTCAGGCATAGAGAGTTAAATAAGCAACGTTTCTGTTCTTCAGGAACACTGAACTTCTCTGTTATTTTTGGCTACATTTGGAGAAAATACTGGAAGATTTCCAGTAGATTGTCCCCAGCTTGCAGGGGGTACGGTCTGCAGTAGAAATTTGAGTGGTGCAAAGACTGCATTGCGAAAAGATGATTAATTCTGAGTGTGGGAGAAATTCTGCCTTCCTGTATGCTCAATTTCAGTGGTACTTGAGGAAGGCAGAATTTCCACTGAGATACAGGGATGTTTGGGGAACCATGAAGAACACCATTTAGTTGGAAGCATGGGATGGGAAATGCCACTGGAAGAGCCTAACAGGAAGGTCCTGGATCATTCTATGAAGGAGTGAGGTTCATCTGTGGGCAATGGGGAGCACATGGGGTTCATTCATATTTACATTTTGGAAAAATCTCACCAACCATTTTTGGAGACCAGAAAAGAGAGAGGCAAAACTGGAGCAGGGTGACTAATTTAGGGGCTGCTATAAAGTCTGAGTGAGAGAGGTGCAGGCCTGGATCAGGGCCCACCACACACCCCTGGGGCCTGGCCCCAAGATACTCATCAGTCCTTATCATCATCTTCAGCTGGCTCCCCACTCTAGTCCACTTTGACTGCTGCATACTCTTTCTTCCTCGTTTTTAAAGTATCAGTTATGTTTAAAAGTTAAGTCTGAAAAGCGTACACCAAAACTTTTCAATAACAGCATTTAAAACTTTGGTTATTAAAGGTTGGATTTTCTTAAAGTAATGGCAATTAACTGAGAGTGTGCATCCAAATTAACTATGAAGATTTTGTTGCTAACTTTTCTAATATAACAAAAAGTTTAAAAATGCGGAGAACGACATATGAAACATTCATGTTTTTACTATCCAGAAATGATCGTTTTCATTATGACATTTTAAAAATGTTTCTTTTAAGTGAAAGAAATCAAACAGCAAAACATTATTCTTACTTTTTCTGATTTCCTCTACCCACTTGCCTTCCACAACCTACCTCAATCTCCCTCCTCCCCGCCAACCCCCCACCAACAGTCTTTCCCTGACATTTATTTCCCTGAGGAAAATCAATTCCAGTGAAAACTCTCTCTTCTGCTTTTGCCCTTGTCCTAAAACGAATCTAGATTTTTACTCATTTTCTACTATGAATTTGTGCTGAAGCCATTGGCACCAACATAACACTTTTTCTCTACAATTTATAGCAGCCTAAACCAAGATAGACTTGGCCAACAATTTGGGATGGCCTTGGACACAGACTACAACCATATGGGAGAGATGCAAAGGACAAGAAAAGCTAGGGGGTAATTGAAGTGGTCAGGGAGTGACATGAGATAAAGAACCAGGAGCAGAGAGACTGGGGACAATAGAGAAAAGAGGCAAAGGGGTCAGCAGAGTTCAGTTGAGATTCAAGAGCCTCTAAGATGGATAAGGAAAATACAAGGCATTTGTGACTAGAGTGCCAGGACTTTGGACATTAAACATATACTATCAGTTTTTATTTTTGAAATCTTTTTGTTTGAAGTGTCTCTGAGACGAGTCAGAATTGTAACTGGTGCTGAAGAAGAGAGCTTAGCTTTGTGGGAGTTATTTCTCAGTCATGGGAGTGCCATGTGTTTGGCCCCTGCCAGGCAAACTCCTTTTGACCCATCACTATTCAGGTGCTAGGTGGGTTTTAGGTGACTCACTGCTTTGTAGCAAGGCCTGGTTCTAGTTATAAAAAAGATAGATCCATGCAGTTGCAGTGTGCAAGTGGCTTATAGGTCTATGGAACATGCATTTAGGAATTCCAAGGATGTTAACTTAGAGATCTCCCTTGGACCTTGTGTCCCTAACTGCATCTACAGCAGTCTCTGTCTCTATCTCTGTCTCTGTCCCTGTCTGTCCCTGTCTGTCTCTGTCTCTCTCTGTCTCTCTCTCACACACACACACACACACACACGAGTTTCTTCATTAATTGTCTTCCATCTCCTCCTTCAGCTAGTTTAGCCCCTCACTGACATCTTCAGCAGCCTGTCTGAGAAGACTTTGGTATGGTCTGAGGACTGGCCTGAAAGTTTAGAAATTATTTTCTACCTTGAATTATTTCACGTACCATTAATTCATCAAAAGGACATTAACTATTTTTTAAGCTCCAGGGATTTATTATCCCAGACCTTAGAAAGAATCCTACTCAGAGTTCCTACTTAGAGTTTCCTGCT
>NW_006431079.1:3976717-4001958 GCF_000325575.1 Pteropus alecto
CCCTGCCCAGAGACTTCCTTTCCCCAAGTAGCAGCAGAAAGGCGGTTCCTTATTTGCCTGCTTCAGAGGCTTGTGGGAGCCACAGTCAAACTCTGTAGACCACCAGTGCATTGTGGACCATCATCATCTTCCTGGAAAGATGGGCCAGGCCGCTTCTCATCTGGAGTGTGTTTTGGTGAGTGCATGACTCAGGACAGTAGTAAGAGGAAAAGAAGTCTTTACTCTGCCCTAACCTCAGCAGCAGTACTACTGTCTTAGGCAGTAGATGTATTCACGTCATAATCTGGATGTGTGTTGAAGAAAAGCCTACCTTTGCTGACATTGCAGCATCCCAGTAGATCAGAAAAAGGCCTGAGCTCTGTGTCCATTCGTTGGTGACTAATTTACAAGCTACATGTGCTCCCCTAGACCATTATCTTTATTTTTGACCTGATGGCCTTTGTGATTTGATATCTGAACAGGCCTTTCTTCCCAATCTGCTATTCCTTCCAATAAACAGAGCTTAAAGTTCAAATTGTTGATTTAATTCTCTTGAGGAGTTAAAGAACTTTGCTGGGGCATTGCTGTAGTCCACACTGCCGAGTCCTGGCTGTAACGCCACTGATCCTATCCAGGAATGGGCCTGTCTATGGGGAAGACATGCATCACTTCATCCAGTGGTAGTCTGAGACACAGGTTATGTATTGAGGACCAGGGCTCCTAAGCATTTCAGGTCTGAGGCAGGATCAAACCTGGATGGTCAAGTCACGTGGGCCCCATAGACTGCAAGTTCACTGAATGGCAAGGCTGTGGGCACTGTGCACAGTGCTTGATGCAATTCTCAGAGCAGTTCTGTAGGTAGGTGTTGTTACTCTCACTTTATAAATGAGGAAGCAGAGTCTTGGAATGACTATGCAACTTGCTCAAGTTTACAAGTATGAATTTGATCCCAGGGATATCTGGCACCAAAGCCCAAGCTTTTTGCATGATGTCGTGCTGCCTCCCCAAAGAGTACTACTGGTCAAGGATGAGAGTCCATTTCCCTCCCTTGAGATCCTTTTGCATGGTCTCCCCTCAACTGAGCCCTCTATTCATTGTGTTTGTATGTTCGAATTAAAGAAGACGAGTGGTGGGAACTGGTACTTGTCCGGAGCTAAACTTGAGCCTGCTGCCTACTTGGGTTCCTCTGGCTTTTCACGGGAGATTTACCCCTCCTGCCTTCTGCTGTCACCTCCGAAGGGAAAGGGGGCTAAGGTCAGAAGGGCGCCTTCTCCCCAACACACAGACCTGGCATTAGCTGATCTAAATCACAGGCTTCCTGGGGGAGCATTATCAAGTACACCTACAAATCACTTGGATCCTCGTCTACAATCCTTAATGATGCTAAGCCCCACATCAGAATGAAAGGAAACACTATTGACAATTATAAAATACTAAATATAGCTCAGTACATTTAAAAATGAACAATGGTAAAAGCCTTGAAACATTTTTCTTTGATGTGAATGGAGTCTTTGGCATTTGGAAATACAATAAGATGAATTAATTGCTCCTCATTACATGGCAAGTCAGGAGAAGTATGAATGTGCCTTCTCTCCTCGGCATTAGCTATTGCCTGATCAAAATAGCCCCCTTTTGTATTTAATCCAGCTTTCTCTAATAATAAGCAAATTGGAGATCATGGCTAGAAAAATTCAAGTGCCCTTCATCCTTTCTCCAGAACCCTCATAGAGTTTTGTGATGTTTATCTGCTCAGGGGCTACTGCTAATAATTGCAGAGGTCATGTGAATCCACACAGTGCAAGATTAGAAACAACATCTGCAAAATTACTTCTTTGGGAAGTGTTCTTTATTTTATCTTTTTCTGTAAAAGTGATTTTGAAAGCAAATTGCTGTCTTTCCTCTCTTGCACTATATATTGCTGGAAAAAGTATATCTGGAGAAAAACATTTAATAGGTATCAAGAGTGTTTGAATCCATGATCTTTTTTTTTCTGACTTTATGTATTTTTCCTGATGAAATGGTGGACTTCTACATGAATTAAATAAGTTGGAGTCTTTAAATTCTGAAATGATGGCCCCTGAATAAACTGTTTGAAATATATTGGTTTAGTAGACTGTTCATTAAAATTCCATATGTGACAGCTATGATATTATACATGCAAGCATGTGATTTTTTTATATTCTCTTTACAATTTTTATATATAGTTAATGCCCTCAAATGATGAGATCGTTGATTCCCTCAAATAATCAAAAGCTGAGAGAGCAGAGGAGCAAGAGGAACAAGACTCCCATCTGTTCAGAAACTGATTCATAAAATGTCCTCGAGTTTGAAGAGCACACCACATTTGTGATGTGGCTGCCTTCCTGTCATGTATATTACATGTAGACTTTTTCCAAACATTGTGTACATTTCAACCATTAAAAGGAGGCATTCCATGGAACCCAGAGTTGTAGTGGCAGCATTGCTCTGCTTTATGACATATGAAAACTGTTTACTTAGTAACAATAACAATTTGAAGACTTGGGGCTGAGGAATTTACCCATGACACATCCTGCCAGACCCCATGTGGCCTAGGTAGCGAGGCCATTGATATCATGGTGTGCCAGAAAATGGACAGGGAAAAAAGTTGAATGGGTACTGAGACATGCACCCCAAGCTGGAGTGCTTGGTCTGCCATCATTCTAAGGTCAGGTGGGCCATTTGTTCTTAGCACCCCATCAACAGTCTGACACCCATGTTGCCTGCTCCATAAACATTTTCCACATTCTAGATCATGGGCTTGAGTTAGAGTTCAGCTGGAAAAGGAAGGTTTGCCTTTTAGAAACAACATCTGCTTTCGTGGCCTCATTCTTTGTAATCTTAGGGATAGAGGGACTTAAAAGCAGTAATAACTACTGACTAGTGTGAAGTTGTCCAAACTTTTTCCTAGGACACGTTTTTCTTGTTCATGCATGCTTATGTGTACACATGTACATACTCAGTGTTTCCTGTAATCTAAGACACCATAGGCAATAACTCAGTATTGACTTAAAACAGTTCTTCAAGACAAAACAGTGTGCTCGTCCTTTGTAAATCTTATCCACATCTCAGAAATGTTGGTATGAAAACATTTGAGAGTAAAATTAATATGGAGTACAAAGGTGTAGCACGTATTTTTGAATTTACTTAAGCTTCATATTCGGATAGATTAGTGATACCTCCCCTCACTTCCCCTTTTAGTCTGGGGGTGTGAATGGTGAGGATAGAGAGTGGAATGTTTAAAAGTCCAGGATATATGACTAGAGTGACACAGAGAAGCAATTTACTCAGTTCTGACACTTAGAGTTATAATTTCTTCAAAGCCAGGCATGTACCTCTAGGCTGAAAATGACAGTTTAGAGATCCCTCCATTGAAATCTCTCAGCTTGGCATCCTTCTGTACTCCCATTTTAGGATAAGTGGGTCTACAGCCAGGCTCTCGGTTCTGATTTTGAAATCTCCCTGGCATGGCTTATTATCTGCAGGGTTACTTTGGATTTTAAACAAAAAGTTTTAATCTTTTTGTTTTTCAAATGTGCATCATATATAAAGGGGAGATGTTATAAAATTAAGTGTGTAATCAGAGTGTCTCCAATACAAAAGGCAGGAAATCACTGGTATAGACATTTTAGTCCATTTCCAGAAAATTGCCTATTTTCAAGTAGGTAGGTCAAGTGCAGAAAGAACCTCTACTTGAGGTAAAATTTCCTCTCCACACTTGGCTTTCTGTCTATTAGGCTAGGCGGCTAAAAGCTGCCCAGATTTTAACATTCTGCTCTCTTTTCACTAGTGGTTTTTTGGCTATATGTATTAAGATATATTTGCTTATAATAGAACTTATACTCATAGCTACAAATACTCTTTGAGCCATAAGGGCTTTAGAGAATAAGGCGCAACTCTTTATTTTGGAGAAAATTAGAGAGTGTTAAATGACTTATCCAAGGTAGTACAACCCATTAATGTCAGGCGAAGGCAGGTATAGAAGCGCCAGGTCTCCAGACTCCTAGACAGGTACGCCTTTTCTTCGCAGAGAGCAGGTTGGTGTAGTAGAAGCAGTTGATTTGCTCTTCTGCTTTTGAACTTTTGTTTTTAGTCAGGTACCTCATGGAATGCTGGGTAATAAAAGAGTCAGACTTTATTTAACAAAAGAAAAAGACTATGTTCTGAAGCTGTATGACATAAACAGCACAGTAGCTGGTGACCTTTCTCTTCATTGACTGATTTCCCTCTTAAAAAAGAGAAGTATCAAACTTTCATGAATGTTTCGAAGAACTTTTCAGTCAGCCCAGCGAAGGGAAACATCTCAGGCAACTCTAATAGAATAAGAATGGGCTGTGGAGATGTAGGAAACTCACTTCTACTTGGACCTGGCCTGTCAATTCCTGAGTCACTCTACCCAAGTGTGCACAAATGCACTCCGTATTTGGGTGAGCAGAATTGCCCCTGTCATCAGCATTTCATAAACACAGAACTCTCAGGTCTGAGAAAGGCCCCATGATGTACTTTTGGAATATAGCCAAACCCACAGCTCTGGCAGTTTTTCCTGGATTTGCATCAGCCAGGCAGGCAGGAAGTCTGGGCTGCCATTTTCCCAGCCCCCATAGCGTGGGCCCTAGAGAAGTTGTAAGGCTTGTTCCTTGTTGGGGAAGGAATCTATGGTTATGCCTCTGCCATTACTTACTGTTCAGAATTTGCCTCGAAGGCATTTATAACCTCTCATTAGGGGTTAAGTAGCTTGGGGGCTGGAGTCCAAAGTGACTCATCGAAAGAGAAACCAACAAGTGTGTGTTTGTATCAAGGTATTCTCGACAGAGAGGGAAGCGTGACTGGAACCATGCATTTTGTTTATTATACATGGATTACCCCTGAGAGGGTAATAGGGCAGATGGCAGGGAAAACCATAGGACCAGCAAAGATGAGATTGACTGGTACTGAGATCTGTGAGTGTCGGGTTCAGTTCGGCTTTAGGGCATTTGCACACATCCAGTCAGTTTTTCATAAAATTCCACAGATGTCAAAATTTGTCTTTTTTTCAGGCATCTCGGTATCTGAAATGTTTTGGATCTTTTTTAGAAAAGTTACCAGAAGATGCTAGCTTTAGATTAGAGCATTCACCAGATTAGCAAATGGAGCTTCAATTCAAAGAATGCCATCTGACCAGAGGTGGCAAAAGCCTCATTCTAGTCACCTGTGACCATTCCTTTGGGGACCAGTAAACCTGCAAGGTTCCTCGAGCCTTCGTGGTAGCATTTAGCTATATAGCACATGGCCTTACAGATTCTCATAATGACCATGTGCATCCCCGTAGAGCTGTTCCATGAGGCTCATTATTTTTTCATTTGAGAGGTAGAGAAATGTATAAAAATATTATAAAAGTTTATGAAGTGTTAGGCTCTTTTTCAAGGGTTAATATAAACTTTTTGAAACTTCACATAGTAGTCCTGGCAGGTATGGGGCAAAGCGGTGTCTATACCACTTTAGGAGCACTAAATTGATCTTTCTTAGAAGCCCCTAGTCGTTGTGTTGTAGGCTTTGATTTTTTTTTAATTCTCTTTTCTGCCTTGCCTTTGATACCTCAGCACGTTTATTCATCACTTCTGGGTAAACCTGTAAACAGACACTGAGGCCACCTCAGTGCCTCATCTGAAGTTTCCCTTGACCTTTTATTCACTTTCTGAACTTTGAATAGAAGCTGTGGAGGGCATTCTTTTTATTTCGATGTCACCATTTTGTTCCTGCTTTGATGAAATCTCGGCCAGGTAGATTTATGGACTTTCTACTAGCAGGCAGGAACCTTGACATGTTTACCAAGCATGAAGCCCTGCCTGCATCATCAGGGCCCGTCCCCCACCAGAGGTCCAACCCTTTCTCCATCTGTACTGGAAAAGCCACATAACCAGCTCGAAGGAGTTGGGGGTTGTTTTTATTGTTGCAATTGCTGGTAATTGCCCTTCTAGATAGTTATCTGGGCTATTCTTTCCTCCTAAAATGTGGGGGGGGAAAAAAACCCACACTCCTATACATTTTATTATACCCCAGTATTATGTGTTTGTATACATATATTTTTTTAACTGAAGAAGATAAAAACCCCTGCTTTTGTACGCAATCCTTTTAACAAATTGTTTATTGTTGTATCCAGGTGACAAGCATGGTAAGTATTTCCACCAAAATGAGTATTCTGTATTATAGCTGTGCTTGGCAGACTCTTTGGCTAGCTTTGTGTTACCAGCCTTGGCTTTTCTAGAAAAGACCCATTTAGGAAAAGGAGAAACTACTTACCTGGTGGCATCCCCTGTGTCCTCAGCTACAGAAAGAACCCGTGTAGACTTAGACCTATGGCGGGGATACCTGAGAGAGCATGCACCCCGCCAGCATGCTGCTTGGTCCCATCAGCGCCCCACCTCACCCATCCCCGCTGCTTCTGAGCCTCCCCCACCAGGTGTCTGCCAGGGCTTCCAGGCCTCGCATGACTCCAGCAGCTCCTGGGACTGTGGCTCCTTGACAGCGCACACAGTGAGGACCTCTCTACACTCTAGATGGTCCTACCCCTGATCCACACCCATGCCTCTTCTCTCACCGCCCCGCTCCATCTATATGCTTAAAAGCAGGGCCTTTTTTCCCCCTCTTGAGTGTGTTAAGTAATTGGAGAAATCTCCCTTTAGAAGCTGGAAAAATAAATACATTGTCCACTCTCCTCAGCCGCTTCCCATTCTGTTGGGAAATGGATTAACAAAATTTTTTTTTATAAAACCTTGCCACTGGGTGTTCTCAGTAAATGTTCAGAGTTACAGTAGGTTGAGTGTGTTTTAGCCTTCTGGCTGTGTTTATTTATCTGTGCATGTTTGCTTTTCCAGCCTCTTTTGTGGCTCTGTATTTTAGTCCATGTGCTCGTGGCTGTGCCTGTGTGAGCTGCCTGGTAGCCATGCGTTATATATTAAATCTGTGTGTTACTGTCACCTTCAAGGATCAGACTGCAAAGGATAAGGCCCTTCAGCATATGGCTGCCATGTCATCAGCCCAGATCGTCTCAGCCACTGCCATTCACAACAAGCTGGGGCTGCCTGGGATTCCACGCCCCACCTTCCCGGGGGCTCCGGGGGTGAGTCACAGGCCAGATCCAGAAATGATGGCTCCGAGGGGCGTGGGGTCACCATGGGTCAGCATGAAGCTGTCTGCCTGGTGCTTGTATCTGGGACAGGTGTAAGAGAGGGGAAAGACCACCTTCTGGTGAACTGACGCTGGGTACAAAAAGGTGAAAGAAAGGAAGGAAGAGAGTGAGAGTGTGAGAGAGCGAACGAGAGAGCGAGAGCAAGGGGGTGGGAGGGGAAGAGGATGGGGTCCTTAGTCCCTAAAGACATGGAATTAAGTGTCACTTTTCCAGTGCCCTTCTGGGTTGTGATCTGCTCTTCTGCTGTACCTTTTATCCTGCCCTCGGTCTCTGTTCCTGTGTCTTCAGGGCCACTTTATGACAACTAGCTCCTAAAGGGATAGACATTCTGTTAATTTTCATTTTGTATTTACCAAAGGCTGAGAAGCTTAACATTGTGATCTCATTTAATCCTCATAATAATCTTAAATGCCTCTTATTGTTATTACCATTTTACAGATGAGAAAACTGAGGATACTTAGTAACAGAACAGGGGTTTGGATAACTTCCTAATCATATGGATAGTGATATTAGCACTCAAACTGAGGGTTCTGTGACTTCCTCTACATAGTGCTGCCGCTCCAGACAGGGTTTGGCAGGCACCAAAAGCCTCAGGAAAACTCACAGGAGAGGAGGCATCTGCACCACCTCTTGGAGCTCTCAGCCTCTGGTTCTAGGCTTTGTCCTCTCCCCAGCTGAGCCTTCAGTGCTGTGAGCTGTGGAGGCAGAACATTGCACAGAGAGTGTTTCAAAATGGAGGGAAAAAAAGAAGGATGGTGGGTGCATGGATGGAAGAGTCAGAGAAAATATTTGTGAACCCTCCGTAATGCGCCCAGATCTCTGCCAGGTGTAAGGAGAACACAGAAGCTGCTGCCTGGTCCCTGCCCTCAGGGATTATCTGTAATAGGAGCTAGAGGGAGCCCTGGGTTACCAGACTGAGGACATCGGTTGCGATTTTGCAGGCAGCAGTGACCACACCTACATTTAGGGAAGGTCAGTCTGCAGCTGGTAGGTGGTCTGAACTCCCTCTCTCTAGTAGGGGTTGCAAAGCATAGACATCCTGCACTGTGCTTTGGAATGAACTCATAATCCTGAAGCCTCTTACATTTTGCTTTCTAGTTCTGGCCGGGAATGATACAAACAGGGCAGCCAGGATCCTCACAAGAGTAAGTGTGAAGACAAAGGGCTGGTCACAACCTACCCCGGGTAGTGTTTTCCCAGGACCAGATTGCCTCAGGGCTTGGAGGGGAAAGATTTAACCCAAGATCACCAAAGTCATCCCCCATTGTTATTTGCTGAGGCCAACAGCAGGGAAGAGACTGCTCAGATGCAGGAGAAGTGTAAATACCTCACTCCCACCTTAAGTTTAGTGGTCATCCAGCTGGAACCAGGAAGAGGGTCCCTGTCCCTTAATGGCTCTGAAGGGCAAAGCCTGGGTCTGCCTGAGGGAGAGGGCAGTGGAGGTGATCCTGTAGTCCCTTCTGTTCCGGCTTTCCCTGTGGTAGGGCGGCTAGTAAAAAATCCTACTGTTGCTTCAAGGGCCAAGGAAGCAAGCGCAGTAAACCAGAAGATAAGGGTAGTCAGGGGATGAAAGCAGAAAGGAAATCCTGCCCCTATATTCTCAAAAGCACTTGAACTATTTGGCCTAGAGAAGGAGAACCTGAAGCATGTGCCAAATGTGGCCAGGCCTTAGTCTCTGTGGGACAAGAAGACAGGTTCAGAGGTGTCCAGCTTGTCCCACTAAACTGGCGTGAGGCTCGTTGGTTTGGTCCTTGGCACCCTGCTGGCCCCCCTCAGTTGGAGAGAATAACTGTCTCTGTCTTGGCATAGCTTTGCCCGGGCTGTGCTCCCACCTGTAGGCAGGGAACCTCACAGTGGGGAGGACCCCCACCAGGCCCCTAGCCATGAGAGGCCAAGGCTAGGCCTGGGGAGTAGATGCTGCTGCAGTCACTGTTTCTGATTCTCCATCCTTCTGTCCCCAGCGTCAAGCCCTTCGTGCAGCAGGCCTACCCCATCCAGCCAGCAGTTACAGCCCCCATTCCAGGTGAGTCTCTGTGGGTCTCCCTCTCACTTTGTCCCACAGCTGCATGTACCCCCTTACTTGCAGAGCCATGGATATCCGCTACTTGACCCAACCTTCTTTAAAGCAGAGGTTAGGCTGAAGCTCAGAAGGGTCACAGGAGTGTCCCCTCCCAGGTCCCTGATTCCTCTCAGCCACCTTCTGAGAGCTCTTGAGATGGGTTTTTCAGTGAACAGTAAGCCCGATCACTTTCACTCAGCACCCCGAGTCACCCTTGGAAGGGGAAGTTACTATGGTTCCTTCCTCCTCATTAATAGACTGAATTGGGCAATCTAGGTCCTGAGGGCGGATAAGGGTTTATTACCCTTTCTTAGATAAGTAGGTTTCAATTCCTAGTACCCTTTCTTTAAAGGAAAGCTTACATGGAAACCCAAACTAGAAAATATGTCTGGCCCTCCTTGCTACACACGTGCACGTAGAATTTACAGTGGAGCTGCTCTCCATTATAGGGTTCCCAAACTGAAAATGCTCTCCCCTCTAGTGGAGCATTCTGAGAGAATATTCCATAGTGCTTGTGGCTGCCGTCTTTAGAAGGGAGGTGGACAAACACAAGAAGTGTCTGGCACAAACAGGTCTCACAGGAGAGCTTTGCCAACATTCATTTCTTCTTAGTCACTCTTGCCTTGGTCCCAGCTAGGCCCCTTTGTCTAGGATTAGGTGTCCTCATGCCATAGCCCTTAACCTGAGCTGAAGTTGGCTTTTTGAGGAGCCACATACATTGTGCTTCTCTGGGCCACTGCCTCTGGGATCCTCAGCCAGAATTCCACCCTTACCTAACTTAGTCCCACCCCTAGACTCTGGTGGAGCAGGCTGTTGGCCTTTCCTCCTGGGTCACCCATGTTATAAGGCCCTATCCCAGTACTGGCCCGAGGCCCAAGGGAAGGCACATGGCCAGCATTAAAGGTGACGATTGGTCTTTCAGGGTTTGAGCCTGCGTCAGCCCCAGCTCCCTCGGTCCCTGCCTGGCAAGGCCGCTCCATTGGCACAACCAAACTTCGCCTGGTGGAATTCTCCGCTTTCCTCGAACAGCAGCGAGACCCAGACTCGGTGAGTGTGCTCGGAGGCGTGCCTCAAATCCAGAATTTGCTTCCATTTCCATTTGCCCTCATGCCTGACAAATAACCTTTGTGAACATGGACCGGGGGAAGAATAGCCAAGCATCCTTTCTATTAACTAAAAAGGTATTTCCATTGACAAGTGTAGAACTTGTCAAGTGTAGAACTTCAGAGCTGAATGTTTAGGGATGCTCTGGACCTGAAACTCCAGGGGGTACCAGAGCTGATGGGAAGGACCTTAGAAGCTTGTACATTTGATAAAATTTAACATTTATCGAACCTTGCCACTTGGCTGGTACTGAGCAAAGCTATTTTTATATACAATCACATTTTATCCTCACTCTATAAATATATACATATATACACATATGTATATTATTACATATTATAATATAACATATTGTAATATAATATGATATATTATAAAGGTAGGTGCTGTCTGATAGCAGTTAGAGGTTAAAGTAATTTCCCTAAAGTCACACGGTTAATATCTGATGAAGTAGGGATTTTTAAACTCATGTCTTTAAAACTCAAGCCTAAACATTAAGCCCTTATTCTATACTGCCTTTCCAAGTTGATGTTTTCTCAAGGTAGCAAGTCATTATCTTCTTAAGAAGTAACAAGATGGTACATAGAATGCGATACATTATACTATCATAAATACCAGTAAGGTTGGCATAGGGACTCTGTTGTCTCCCATACCTCATCAAGTGCTCGTCATCCCGTTGTTTCTCAGCCAGGCCCATTGTTTCCCACACATATGTGAGCTTCCCTTCTTTCCCACCCAGCAAGCCTAAGACCCTTTCCTTACTCCCACTCCTTGGCTGTAAGTATGAGGACTCCATCTGTGTGTGGGTGAATCCAATGCAGAAACTGAGGAAATCGCGTTTGTTTTGGGGATCTTCACCAACTCTCTCTCACCCACCCCACTGACCTCCAGGGCCACCAAAAGCACATAGGTGCTGTGCTCTCTGTGTGTCTGCTGCCTTTCTGTTATCAGGAAAACGTGTCATGAATGAGTTCACCATCTGTTGTAAATAACTCAGATACTGAACGATTGCAGGGGACCTCTCCTGTGAGTGTTTGTACTTGAGCTTGGTGGAAAGCCTCTGGTGATAGGATGGGGGCAGACACCGTGGGCAGAGGGGCTTCCACCAGCCATCACCAGAGTGGAGCCCTGAGAACCTTGTGTAGCTCACTGACCTTTCTGTCTATGAATTGTGAATTCTGGGAGCTGGTAGAAAAAATAGAGCCTGCTCCAAACTTAGTGGGGTGGAATGAAGAAAGATGTAAAATAGTTTATTCAGTCCATCGAGGCAGGTATAGGAAAATGAGGTTATTGAAAACATGAAGAGATGCCAGCTGGATCCTTCTTTTCTGGTCGCTGACTGGTTTTATAGGAAGGGTGATGGTGATGGTGAGGGCTTAAATCCTTATCTTTGGGGGCATTGAAATAAACAAGATTACAATATTCTTGATTTTAGGCTGCTGCTTTTTTCGGGAAGGTGTAGATGATTCTTTGGCTGAAGGCTTTTTTGCTTTGGCTTGGATGATGCTTCTGCTTTTTATAACTCATTTGTATAACACTTCATTGCCTATGGAGTACTTTATCATTGATCATTTCCTTCTGTTCTCAGAGGGCCGATGAGATAGATTCTGTTTTTCCCATTTTATAGGTGAAGAAACTGAGGCTCAGACACATTAAATGACTTACTCAAGGTATTTAGCCAATAAGCAGAGGGACCAGGAACCCACATCTTCTGTTTTAATATACACTTTTACACCACTGTAAACTGCCACCAATTATGAAGGTCTCATAAATTGTGCATTCAGTCTGTATATCTCCTGTGTGCACAGATCTTTCCCTTTGCTTGTGACTCTTCTTTTGTTTGTTTGTTTTGTTTTGTTTTTCCCCTGGGAATAGAATTTCAAAGCATTGAGAAGCAAAAGTCCCAAGATGGTCGTTGTTCCCCTGGTTAAATGACTAGAGTATTCATCACAAAAAAGCACATTTAAAAAGCACATTTCAGCCCTCTCATTGTGACTGTCCTCTCTAGTTATGGACCAGTAGGGCCCAGAATGCCCAATTCCTCTTGTTGTTTGTTCGTCGGGAATCACTGGTAGACTCATTCAGTCTGTTCTGTAGTCATTTATGAGCACCTGCAAGGTGCCGTGCTGAGGAGGGGCCCAGTGCTGCACACACAGCCACAGTCTCTGCCCTTGTGGAGTCTAATGTCTAATGAGGAGATACGCACCAAGCAGTAATCACACGAGGTCATTGCGAAGTGTGGTGACTGCTAGGGAGGAAGAATATTGATGCTGTCAGTGACTAATAGGCAACAGGCAGGCTTTCTCGAGGAGTAACCCTTACACTGAGAGGTAGAGAAATGATAAGGCCATCGAAGGAGGAAGAATATTCAGAGGTTGATGACTCTTGAGGTGTTAAAGCAGTAGGTGAAATTGGTAGATAGTTTTAAAGGCAGAGCTCACCAAGTCCTTGGAATACAGTCCAGAGATGTTTCATGTACATTTAGAATTACACATAATCCGAATGATTCAACTGGATTTGGCCATTTCCTGATGAATGAAAAGGCTTGGCTCTATAGATTAAACTCTAGTACATGACTTCAAAAGTGCTGAAATAAATGGAAGGCCTGGAGTGAGTCAACACCCTTGGGCCTCTTGAAAAATAATTATATTTTAGGGAATACAAGTTGGGGCTGAAAGAAATTGGAATTCATTTAACAAATACGTTTTAAACACTGCATGCCAGCCACCGTTTCAGGTGTTAGAGTCAACAATAAAGGAAACTAAGTCCTTTTTCTCATGGAGTCTGTATCCTAGTAGAGAACACAAACAATAACCATCCAAACAAGTAAACACACATACACACAAACACATAAACACGCACACACAGAATGTTAACTGCTTATATGGAATAGCGATCCTTCTTGACAGTCGAGAATTACTTGCTCTTAGATTTAAAAAAGTATAATTTCAGAAAATAATATTTTATATACGTTAATGTTTCTGGCTTGTATTATGGTTTTAAATTATGTCTATCACATAATGCCAATCAAAGCTATATCACTATTGTGAAGTTATTTTACTAAATCATAACATTGATCTCAGTTGTTAATATAGCTTCTAATATTCTTGTGTTACGAACCCTTATTTTTCAATGATAAACAAAGGAGTTTAATGTATACAAATGAATTCAAGGCAGATTGTGAATAGCACATGTATTCGATTTTACTGAAAACGTGAGAGCCTGAAGGATGGTTCTTGTGCTAGAGGAAGCATGGGCTTCTTGGTAAAAAGAAAAGTGATCGACTAATTGAAATGGAAGAGAATTAACAAAATTATTTAAAGCATGTTGACAATATCTGAAGCACCAGCTTCTCAAATTATATAATATGTGCTTTATTTTGCAAACACAAATTGCTATTACAATGACGGTGTAATGGCACTTCAGGACCAAGGTCACACTGAAAAATTGGTAGCATGTGAATGGTTTCTTTGGCTCTCAGACTTTTCACGGCTTCTCAGACTTTAATTTTACTATATTTTTATTACAACTACAGGAAAATTTAAAGTCACCTAAAGTTTATGTGATACATTTAAATTACAAATGTGGACATACTATGCTTAAATTGTAACATAAAACATTAAGCATGTTTTAATTTCATAAGGAAGCCAGCAAAGTGACAAATAATTAAAGGTCCCTAAACAGATACCTTTGTATTTGGATTCTCTAGATCTTTGTCTACATATAGTCATGCACACACATTACTCCCTACTTCTTTGTAATGGTTTATGTTGATTGGAATCATGGGGTTATATATAGCACTTTTAAAAAGCCAACAAATAAATTAATGAGTTGCGTGCAGTGCTGTTTTTTCATAAGTGATTTCTTTTATCCTCATCGCAACCCTGCGAGGTACATAATTCTATTTCGTTCCATGGAAGAGGTGTGTAGAGATTGCTGTCTTACAGCTAGTCAATAGCTGTGGCCAGGTTTGAACACTCTGGCTGTAGTACTTCCCAACAGGAGATAAGGCACAAACACACACTTGGGTAGCAACAAAGCCAAGAGGCGAACCTAGTTTGCCTAAGTCTCCATCCAGGGTGACCTCCCTTCGTTAACCACTGTTCTGGAAATTCACTCTTCAGTTTACCAAATAGGTCATCATTGCCACCACTAAAGACTTTGTGACTCTGCCACCTTTAGCACTACCCGTACTAGTAGTAGTACCAGTAGTGATGATAGCCAACACTGTGCATTATCTTATTTACTCCTCTGACATAGCCTTCCCAGTGTTAGACAGCCAGCTGATATTGGAAATGGGATTCAAATCCAGGTCTGCTGATTCTACATTCTGCGATTGTAACCAAATATTGTATGGTCTATTTGTACCCAATAATAGCCTGTTTTGTAGTGTAGAGCCTGCTGCAATCTATAAGGAGCGAAAAGCAGAATAATCTGGGAGATGCGCGCCCCCTGCTGGCTCTGCATCGTATACAAACCATATGGCAACGTTTCCCCAAGTCAGAGGTTGTTTATGTTGGTGGAGAACCAGCAAGTCAGTCCCTCTGTTACCTTTGGCTCCACTAGAAGCTAAGAGAAAAACAGCAGAGGGTGAAGAAAGGAAGATCTAAAAAACTAAGACTGTTTTAGAAGTGGTTAGTAGTCCTTAAAAATACACTTTCTACATGATTTCAGTGTTGCATATCAAAGGACTTCACATGTTACGTGTAAGATCCTCTCCCCATGGTGGGCTATATAAAAATATCTTGCCGGTAATCAGCACTCAGTTCCTGGAGACTGAATTAGGCAGCTGCTGTTTTAGACAGATGAAAACCTGATCTTGGTGAGCTGTCAACTGAATCCTGTGCGTGCATGGGGAGTGGTTTTCCTGATAAAGCCTAGCGGAATTCCTCTACCCCACCCTGGGATGTGGCAGGTTCCTCCAGCCCCCCACATCTCAGCCACATCCTGCCTCACAGCTGGCAAACCCCTGCCAGTTCAGACTTCCCAGGCACAAGGTCGTATGTTTAATGCCTGTCGTGATCTGGATGCCAGAAGAAGCAGGACCCTGTGCAGGAAGAGAGAGTGTAAGGGTGTAGTTATGTAGGAGTAACATGGCCAGAGAAGGGAAAACTTTGGGATGGAGAAGGAAGGACAAGGAGATTGTCTCTTTAGATGTTGAAAAAGCACTGTATTGCTGAAGAAGAAAAGTTCACGATGTGGTAGAGGAACAAACCTGAATAGGGAAGGCACACCCAGCCTATAAGAAACACCTTTATATATTATTATAGCAATAGTAATAATTGCTAGCACTTACTGAGCTGTGTTGAAGCCTTGTACGCCAAGCATTTTGACATGGGTACTGTTCTTATGTCCTGTCTATCAGTGAAGGAATGGAGGCTCAGAAACATTAAAGTACATTTTCAAGATCCAGTGCCCAGAAGTGGCCATGCCAAGGTTTGGCCCCACTCTGTATTCTTAAACACTCCACTGTAGTTTTGAAGAAATAAAAAAAATTACTCAAATGTAAAAACACCTCCCTTCCAAAGTATGAGCTCCCCAAGCACAGGCTGGATGTGGCAGGGCCCTACACACTGGAGAATGAGTTGGGCTGGGTTTTCTCTGAGCTTTTTTTCCAACCTGTGGTTCTGCGAATCTTCTAGGGGTTTAGGGCAAGGCACGAGAGAAGGAAGGAATGTTCCCATTTGGACTTTAGAACTTATCTCTCATCATGCTCTCATGACAACATGTTTGTTCTAGTGAATAAAAAGGCCGGTATCTGAATTCTTACCAGCGGCGTGAGCTTTGGGGCAAATGACTTCATGGCCCAGCCTCAAGTCGGTGCAGTAGTCATAATGGAACCACTCCCACTGTATTACTGTGACAGTGACAGTTAGCAACATCCCAGGACCTATTAAGCACTCCACAAATGTTTTTTGAAGCTGAATATCTTGTAGAAATGTAGCAGGAAATTGGGCCAGACAGATGGAAATGACCTGGCTTGGGAAATATCTGTTCACCAGGTGGTTTGGACTCTATTGAAACTCAAGGATGGGGGCCAGAATATTTTTTTAATTATTTTTTTGTGTGTAGGTAGTAAATTCGTGAGTGGTCAAAAGTCTATAAGCATAAAAGAATGGAGGGAGACTTCCCTTCCTTTTAATTACTGGCTCACCCCAAGTAGCAAACAACTGTCGATAATTTTTTGTGACTCTTTCCAGAGATTTTAATACATATACAGCATAATATGAACATATATTCTCCCACCTCACCGCGCCCCCCCGCGCTTTAAAGAGAAAGTGTGGTCCGATGTGTGTTTCAGGAAGATGAGAGCTACAGCTGGTTATAGAATAGGTTGGGGGCAGGGAAACAGTATTACTTGTCCAGGAGATGGGTGACAAAGACCAAGCCAGGGAATGAGCAGTGGCCAAGGGGATGGAAAGCAGGGAATGCCAGAGGGGAGAAACCCTGTGTCAACAACAGTAAAAGGCCTTTAGAATTAATTAGCTGTTGGGAGGAAGACGATAATGGAAATGATGGAGTTTTTGAGACGAGGGATGGTGGTATAATTTGAAGAATCAGAGAACTAGAGAAGGAAGAAGATTTGACTTTGTGATAATGCTATTTCTTTTTGTCCTCAGAAGGAACTTGTTGAAATGGATTTTGGAAACAGAGAGGCTCAGAAAATTTGGGTAATTTAGCCGAGCACCCAGCTCATAGCTGGTGGGGTTGGATATTTGAACTTTGTCTGAATCCAGAACTGCCTGAAATGTGCTGGCCTCTTATCTTTATTTCTAAGTGGCTGGAACAGCCTAAAGCATGGAGGCTCCTGGATATGGGGGAGTAAGTCGGCAATCTTCACAGCCTGAAGGAGCCCGAGTTCTGCCCTGTCGGGGAGCCTGCACTAACATTCTATACTTACATCCTCCAGATAACCTATTCTTTTCCATACAGGCACTTGGTCAGATATGGGCCCAAGGATGATTTAATCTTCGTATCTTTATAGCTTCTTTCAAAGGCCTAAATTCACACATCAGCTAAAATTCCTGTGTTAGACCACAGATCCTGACTTTGGTTTGGAAAATGTGATCAGTGTAGCTCTAAAGAAGTATGACATTGATGAGGCCTGTGGTAGAAACAAGGGTGGATGGTTCGTATGGGGGTTCGATTGGAGAAATAAGATCAGAAGCAAGATTTAAGTTCCAGATTGCCAGGATGGCCCTTCCCTACATCCTGGAAGGGTAGGGGAAGTACAAGGTTTCTCTGGAGAAGCTTCTGAGCCCTGCAGTGGCTGAGGCAGCAGTTGGTACATCCCAGAGTGGGGTCCTATGTTAATGGGAAATGGCTGTTGGGGCAGATCTAGTTTCTGGTCCTTTAGAAAAGAGACTCCTCTACCCTAGTTCATGGCTTGTATGTAGATCTCATCAATAGCATCTGTGCAGTTCTCTATGGCTCACACAGAATTGGGCATGTTTACTGTTTCATCTGACCTTCACATTGACCCCTGGAGATGAGCAGGCCAGGTGTCATCCCTATGTTCAGGGGAAGATGTCAAGGCCCAGAAAGGTTAAGCAACTTGCCTCAGGCCACAGAGCTCAAAACCAGTGGAGCCTGGATTTTAACCCATGTGTTGTCGATGTCTGCATCCCATGCTTAGAATAAATGGTCAGAAAGCACACTTGCCCTCCAGGTTCTCAGAGCAAGGCTACAGCTGGTCTGATGGTTGGCTGTGCCCATTGTTTGTTTCTCCCAGGTTTTTCTTGTATATTTTCCCAAGTGTGATCTTCCAGTATGACAATGGAGATGAAGTGTCTTCTGGTGAGAGAGGTTACGGTTCACTGTGGTGTGGTTTTCCCAGCCTGTCCTGCATGATTGCCATGCTGTCCCGTCAGCTCATACCTGCACCTTTCGCAAAAGCAGTGGGTAGTTTACTCTCAGCGTCTGAGCTGCTCTGGGCACTCACCCTCTTTCTTCATTACCATTTGGGGATGAGGCAATTGAAAGCATCTGGAAATCTGGGTTTTATAGACATTGCGCAGAGGCCCCAGCCAGGCTCCATCTGCTTTCCTTGGCAGGTCAGCACCACACCCGCCTGCCTTCGTGGTTGCTGTCCCTGCACGCAGCCCATGGGCCCTTACAGCTGCACTTCTGTGGGGGAGACGCACTTCTTTCTAACAGCAGCCGCTCTACAGAGACGGTGGTGGACGTGGAAGTGAGGGCCGTGCATCCTGGTATGAGACCTGGGAAAGAAGGACTTACTTGCTCCTAGTTTCTTGTTTTCAATGTTTCTTTCTGGGAAGAGCACAGGGAAGAGATGAAGCAGCATTGGGGCCAAGTAGCCAGGACAGGGCTGGTGCCTCTGAACAGTTAGCTGAAGAGAGAGCCTCCTGGAGCAGGAGCCCAGGCAAGCCCTTCTTGTCCCTCCAAGGGCCGAATATGCAGGTCATTTTCTTTGGCCGGGCCCCAGGGGTCATCACAGGTTGCCCAGGCTGCCCTGGGGGTGTCTGGACCAAGAGCCTTGGCAGGAGCATGACAAGAAGCAAATGTAGGTGATTTGTCCTTGCTCTGGTCTAGCTTGTACGTTATCATCCTTGACATGAGTTATTTGTCTTGGTTTCTTTAAATTCCTAAGTGGATTATAATTTTTCTCTTGGTATTATTTGACAGCAGTCATTTTTCAAGGTTTTACTGCATTCTTTAAATACTTGGAATTTTTGGAACAAGTTTAGGAGAAGACTGCCATCTTCAGGTCAGACAGTGCAGTGCAGAGCTGAGGCGTGTCGGGGGTAGCTGCCCTGATGCCAAGGACCCGCAGATTTACAGAGCTCCTCTTTCCTTTTCTACAAAAAGTGAACTGCCTCATCAGAGGTCTCTGGAGGAGAATGTACTGACAGTCCTTTCAGAAAAAGAGAAAAGAAAGAAAATGAAACTCCAGAGGCCACTGTTGGAGTGTGTTGTTCTTGTCTGTCTCATCTGCGGTGATGAGCACCCTCCCAGGCTGCCCCGGCCCCACTTGCAAGACCATACTTCACATGCTTCAGAGAGTGGGCTCGGATGGGCCTGAGGGAAGTGTGGGGGCCAGATCACTGCAGGCCCCACGTGCACATCACCCACCCCCACCTTGGCCACCCGACATTGACAGTAGTAAAAGGCAGTGCTGGAATGGTAGGAATCACGCTAATGTGTCTGAAACTTCCCTCTCTAAATTTCTGCTTTAAATTTTAATATTTCCATTTTATTGCTACCAGAGGGACAGCCTTAATTTCACATGATCTCATCTGAAGAAAAGAAACATGATTATTTGGAGAAATAATAATAGCAACAATAAAAATAAACTATGTGCTCGGCACAGTATTATGTATTTCCTACGTGTTATTTCATTCAGTCCTCGTGACATTCCTTCAAGGTAGGCACTGTTACTATCCCTGCATTACAGATGGATGTAGAAACTGCAGCACAGAGGGCTGGGATCACCGGTCCCAGATGACTCAGCTAGGCAGTGGTGCCAGCGGTGCAGTGCCAGGATTCAGACCAGATATCCCCCACCTCCCCACCCCTCATCTGACTCCAGAGTCCCAGCACTCAGCCCTCCCTCAGCAGCAGAGAGAAGGAAAGTAGGGGTCCAGAAGAGAAAGTGATCTCTTGGAACAGCTTTAGGGAAGTAGTAAAGTCTTTTGTGAAACCCCCAGGGTAGCTAAATAACCCTTTGCAAGTAACTTTGAGTTTTTAGGACTACATTCACCTTTATCCCTATTTACAACTGCTGTGAAGAAGAACTGGAGGGATTATAGCAATAAAAAGAGAAAACGAGCATTTCCCCAAGTCAGAATAGAAACCCATGTATTTTGTCAGGTGTTGCTGAGCTGCGGGATGTTTTGATCTAGGTAGGATTTTGCTGGTGTAACACTGGTCTTTTGGGTGAACGCTGCAGGCAGACAGAGGTCCCAGCTTCTGCTCAGTCATCCTGAGTATTTGAGCCATAGGATGGCTCTGTAATTTGACTCAGTTCCTTTCCATTCCAGGGAACTTGTGGTCAACTAGCATAAACATCCTGAAGCATGACTCCTAATATTTTTGTTTCCCTTTATAGTTATTTCCCTTCCTCAAAAAATCTCCATGATGTTCAAGATAGCTTTTGATTGGCTGTTTATTTAATTTAATAAAGTAATGCATGTGCTTTATATGTAAGCCAAGTAGAACCGCATTCATGGCCTATAAGGAAAAGCCGCGGTCCATTTCCCCAAGTCTCCCCACCCCCCAGTCCTGTTCCTTAGAGACAGCTGCGTACAGCTCTTTCAGCCATTCTGTCATTTATTATCTCCATATTCCTAAGTGACATGCTTATACTATATGTCTCTGTCCATCAACTTTAGACTGTTTCTGTTGACTTCTTTCTGTGGGACACTTAGCTCTCTAAATTAGCACACTTCCTCACCGCTTTTACTTCTTACCCTCCCAGTGTGGTTATATCACAAATTTTGGATTAACATTCAGTGTTTATATTGTAAACCTGTGTAAATTTCACACGCAGTATGGTTAGTGTGTGATGATGTATTAGAACCATTTCTTGATTGTAACACTTGTTTTTTTCTAGGGTTTGTCATTGCTCCTTTTTTTTATTTGCTCAGTTTTTACATTATGCAAATTTATCCTCAAAATTTATAACACTTCTCAAACTCTTCTCCTGATGGTTAAATAAGTCAGGGAGTCTCTCAGGTCCATTGTGCCCTTGGTGACATCCCTCCAGGAGCCCTCCAGCTCCTCGTCCGTTCTAGACTGACCGCTGTCCAGGTCAGCGGCCCCGCTGTTGACCAGAGCGTTCCTCTACCTCTCTCCTGTGTTAGGGCCCCATCTCCCTCTTTTTTTATTTACTTCCTCATTGCATGGAATATATCCTCCTGTGAGAACAGTTATAAGGAAAGTCAATTTTCTGAAAACTTACATCGCTCAGGTGTGATAGATAACCTGGTTTTTACCGTAGAGTTGTGAAACTTTATTCATGTTTTCCAGGTGAGTTCCACATATGTTCCCCTTGCTAATGAGTAACTGCATGTTTAATGCTGGAGAATAAAGTCATTCATATAAAAAAAAAAAAACATTTAAATGCTAATTTAAGTTATGTGATGTGCAGGAGTGGGGATGTTGACTGTCTTTAATACTAGTCTTCTCTATAGGAATTTTTGAGAACATGCATTTATGTGGGCAGTGTATGATTCTGACTAGAGAGGAAGCAAACTAGCTCCATACAGTCCTTCTGCAGGGTCTATGAAGAGAGAGACTTTTTGTATTATTAGCTCATGGGTTCCCCGTGCCTAGCACAGTGCCTCGTATGCAATGGACAGTAGGCGTGCTGGTTTATTCTACTGAAATCCATAAAAGAAATAAGCAGAGTGAGTATCTTTTTGTTGTTGTCATTGATACGTTGATAATCAACATATCTACTGAGCGCCTAGAAGACTTTTGTAATTGAAAGGCAGTATTAACTTCTATTTTGGATACTGAGGAAATTTAGTCGTAGGCTTTAGTATACATGACTCATTGACATTCCCTCTGTTTCTGCTTATATATTACCCCTAAATACTTGGGGGTTTGATTTGTTGTTTTTGCAAATGTTTGTTTTCTGCTTTGTAGAGTAGAATTACTCTTTGCAAGTTTTGTGTTCCACCTTTAGTGTTGGGGATACCAACACTGCTGGAAAGAAATTGGGATTTATTTGGAAGGGAGGGAGGGAAATAAAGTATCCACCCTAGTAGCCATCTTCCCTAATAAGGAGAACTGGCAGGATGAGAAGTAGTAGTTAGAGCCTCAGCAAATGGTTTTCAGAGTTTTAATTTCATGAAAACTTGAACCCAAACCTATCAGGTAGATTTCTTCTTTTCAGCCTTCTGGGTTTAGGGGCCAAGAGACTCCTGACTTGCCCAGGTTGAATTAAGGGTAGAGGGGGGTTTGTTTATCTCACTGCTGTGGTCTCCAGGACACCTTCTTTTAGTCCTTTGTATTCTTAGAAACAAAGTCACCTCTTGGCAGTAATAAAGCCACTCAGATGCCAGCAGTCAGAGTTTGGTTTCAAGTCACCAGCCTTGGAGAGGCAGTGCTCGATTTCCTTTGGCAAAGACAGCCTGCCCCTTCTCAGTTCATTTCAGCCACTTGGGCACGAAGGTAATTTCCTCAAAATAGAAACCTTTGAAGACTGTCTGATGCATCCATGAATCATTATGTTTATCCCCAATTCTAATTTAACATTTTAGAATTTTAAAAACACTATTTAGCTGCCTTCTTCTTTCTTGAATCAACTTTCAGAAAAAGTCGGTCTGCAATAGAAGGGTCTAGGCATTTTCTTCTGGGAGACCATGTGGTTGATATTTGCAGCAAATCCATGGGCGGTGGTGCTGACAGATCTAAGTTTTATTCTCAACTCCAGGACTATTCCTGGACGTGTGACCTCAGGCAAGTTCGTCTCTAAGCTTCTATTTCCTCATTTGTAAAATGATTTTAATAAAATCCACCTACAGTGTCATTGTGAGGCAAGAATTATCTGAGGTTACATATACAGAGTGCACATTGCACATAATGCTGAATGGACGCAAGTTCTTTTCCTTCCTTCAGGCACAGGTGAGAGGCCCACACCCTGAGAAGCCAGTAATGGGTGGGCTGTAATCAAGACTCTGAACATTCACATGGCTTTACGACCTGTTCCCAGCTCTGGGCTTACTTGTGGGTTTGTTTTGTTTTGTTTTGTTTTTGTTTTTGTTTTTGTTTTTTTTTGCTAGGCAGGAGGAATAGCTGAAGCAGGAACCTTGTTGTGCTTCTGCCCCAGGATCTATTTAATCTCACATAATAATAAACCAACACAATAGTAATCTTAGCAGCTACGATTTATCTAGCACTTCTTCTATGCTAGGCCCTATGCCAAGCACCTTCTGTGCATTGTTTCTTTTCGTCCTCAAACCTGTATTACAGATATTAACAGGCAGGAGGGATAGCTGAAGTAGGAACCTTGTTGTGCTTCTGCCCCAGCATCTATTTAATCTCACATAATAATAAACCAACACAATAGTAATCTTAGCAGCTACGATTTATCTAGCACTTCTTCTATGCTAGGCCCTATGCCAAGCACCTTCGGTGCATTGTTTCTTTTCGTCCTCAAACCTGTATTACAGATATTAACATCTCCATTGTACATATAAGAAAACTGAGATTTCAGTTTCTTGTTCATGCTTTGCACTCAACACCTTGCTTTTCAGCTGTATCTTCATGGTCCTCACTGAAGTATGGTCAGTTTTACCTTCCATTCACCTTCCTGACTTATTGACACGTGGCCGTCTAGGCTGTCATCCAAGTTCCAACAGTACAGTGCCGGTGCCTTTTGATATCTGGAGCAAAACGGCTAAGTCTCACTGCTTCTTAACTTCACTCCAGCTCTGCCCTGACCTGTGGGCGGCTAGTGAGGCAGAAGGGCTAGAAGGTGGTGCTCAACTCAGCTTCAGTTCCCAGGTGTCCCCAAGGCTTTTCTTGTATTACATTCTTTCCCATAGATTCACCACCCTCATGTGACACAAGTAATGACAAATGGTGCCTCCTAGAGCTGGGTATGGCCAAGAGCTTGCTGTAAGCAGAGGTTATTAATAAGGATGGGGTGGGTGGACATACAGATGGCCAGTTGTCCAGTTAATGAAGGAACACTGCCTTTTGCCTCAGCTCCTGTGATGGTTGATAACTGTGTCCCAAACATAGCTTGTGTTATTTTTATTCCTTTTGCTCACCGATGAGACTGGAAGCTCCTTAGCAGTAGTGCTTTATACATTCCTGTGGGCTTTTGTTTGCTTATAATTGGAAAGATGATGTAACAACATTGGAGAAAATTTATAAACAGATCAATAGCATTCTGCCCCACCCCATAACCTCACCCCCCGAACACGGCAATGACTTTTACTTTATTTTAAAGTTTTTTTCACTCTTTTCCAACATAGGCATACTCTGTTCTTCCATGGTAGTTTCCAGGTCTCAGTCCAGCCTGAAAGCCACCAGGTAGCTGGGACAGAGGCTGGGTCCATGTCAGAGCTTGATAGGTTCCTTTTTTTTTTTTAATTTCACCTGATACTTTTTAGGTATTTTGAAGCCTTGTAAAGGTGTCACTCTGATGTTGGATAGGAGAAGGGCTTAGCCCTCTCCCAGATCCTGGGCCCTGGCCACATTCCCCACATGTGCAACACTGGACAGCGGGCATCGGGTGGGGATGGGCCTCTTGCTCCTCAGCATTGTGACCAGCACTGAGATCCACAGTGTGGGTAGCAGGTCACGGATTTGAACCAGCTCTTCCTAAGGATATTTTTACAAGGTTTTGTGATCAAATGAGTTTGGGAAACTTTGGGTTATGAAAGTTAAAAAATGTTTCTTTAACACAATGCTTTTAATATGTTTATATTCACTGAATCTCAAAGAAGGGAGTTTTATGAAAAATGGTAGCATTTATTGAGTGTTTACTCTTCGTTGGCTCTAGCAGTTCTAGTAAGCTCTTTATAAGCAGTGTCTCATTTAAACCATATAGCAACCGTCCATATGAAGTAGATGCCAGTGCTGTCCCCGTCTTAGACACTGAAAAGGCACCTACCCAATGGCATAGTTAATACACAGTGGGCACAAAGTTTTATGCTTGAGCAGGCAGAGTCCAGACTCCATACTCTTAACCTGTATACAGGACTCATGGTAGGCAGCTGTGACCAAGTCGTTTTATTTGTGACTTCTCATTTTCTATGCAATTAGTAATTGGAAGGACTCTATAGTTGGAGAGATGCCAATTTAAACTTAAAAAGTGAACAGGGACTGCTAGGCAGATAGGGACATGGGGTTCTTATGAATCCTATTGGGTTATTAGCTGGAACTCATACCTTCAGAGGTCTTTGTGTCACATTAGGTTGGTGTTACAGCCTATTC